>NC_048222.1:23082846-23382846 GCF_002007445.2 Ailuropoda melanoleuca | reverse complement strand
CCATAGGTTCAAACTAGAAAGAAGGCAGAAATTCGGTTTTGACACATTCCCAGCTCTCTTGTATGCCTTTAAAAAAGATTTTGAAAGCCCTGGTCCTCTGCTTTACCATCTAATGAGTGCCATCTTTTCCATTCTCCTCTCCCCCATCTTTAAGCTGTTCTGTGTTCCAATCCATAGAGATGTAATCATGCCATGGAAAGATCATTGGGGATAGGGAGTTCTTTTATTCATTGATTTATTCAACAAATATTTGAGTACCTATTGGATCTGGACTCTGGGCTAGGCACAAGGGATGCAATGCTAAGCAAACCAGACATGGCCCCTGTTCCCATGCCGGGTAGTGGGAGAGACAGACATTAATCAAATAATCACAAGAATGAGTTTATGACTAAAATCACAATGAGTATTGTGCTGCAAAGTAGAGGTGTTATCAAAGCATAAATGGAGGGGTTGACGGTCTTTGGATGAGGGAAATGGGTAAAGACGAGGACATCAGGGAAAATTTCTCTGCTTTGATGATACTTGAGCAGAGGTCAGACAAAGAGTAACTCAGTGAATTGAGGAAGAGCATTTCTACATAAGCAGTGTTTGCCTGGATCTTAGGGAGCTATCAGGGTGCAGTATTTTCAGTGCTAAAACTGGGACAGTCCCTGGAAACCTACACTAAGGGTATAGAGTGTGCAAAGACCCCATTGCAGATGGAAGCATGGAGCACTGAAAGATTGAAAAGAAGGCTAAGGTCACTGGAAAAAGTTGTCAGTAGCTTAGCCTAGATGAGAGCCAATGAGAGAGACAGACAGGGCCCGGCCATGTAGGGTCTTAAAGATCATGTTAAGGTCTCTATTCTAAGAGCATTGGAAAGTGTTTTAAGCAAGTAAATGACAGGGTCAGATTTACCTTTCAAATGTTCACTTTAGCTAAAATATGGGGACCATTACCATGTAAAGTTCAGAAATCTTTTCCTCAATTAAAGCTAGCTGTTGTTCTTTGCAATGGTGTGCTGGTAAACGTTTAACAACTGGTTTTTGGTGGGGGGGGGGGGTTGGGTTTGGAGTGGCAGATGATGGAAAAACCCTCATTGATAGCATTTGCCAATTTCCACAGTGTTCCCACCATAGTTGATTTCAAGCTATCAACATGATGTCCTGAATGTCAAGTTGGGAAAAGATGCCATGATGGACCCCAAGAGCTGTGCTACTTGCTTCCCTTTCTGTTCAAACAGAATGCTACTCAAATGACCACTAAATGTAGGTCTTTCTCTTGTCCTTGAGGAGTTCTGAGAGACACAGGAGTGGGTTTTAAAACCTTTCTACTACATGATGTGAAGTTTCGATAGGCATGGCCAGGCTTGCTGCGCTGAATCTAGAGGGCCCCAAAGACATGGAAAAAACAGAACACTGATAGAAATGTAAAAATCACATTAGGTTAATAAAAGGCTCTTTAGAAACCATGGAAATGTTTCTGCATCCCTTCTGTGATGCAGGATGGCCCTCAGAAAACTGAACACCAAGATCAGTATGCCCTGGCATTACTAAGGTTTCTGCCATCTTGCCTCAGAGGTTAAAATTTTTCGAATTCCAAGCAATATGTTAAAACCAAAGCAAGACAAAACAATAAAAAGCCCCACAATACTCCAGGCTCAGAATGCTGCATGCTTATGGACTTGCAGAGAAAAGGCGCATGTATCATTCTAACCCTGAAAACTCAGAGCAGTAGAAACTTCGGCACAAGTTCAAGGAAATTTGTGTTTCTTGAGGGCAAGCTTGGATCACTTCTTATTCACTTTTGTATCCATAGTGAGCCTGAGCTCAGAATCAGGTTCAAAGTAGAAGTTAAAAAATGATAATAGGTAGATAGATAGATAGATAGATAGATAGATAGATAGATGATAGACAATTAAAATTGCATAAAAGATATGTCTTTATGATTAACTTTGTAATCATCTGACCATTACAAGCTAACTTATTGGCCGAACTTCAATATAAACAGCTGTTAGAATTTTCAGAAAAGGATAGTTATTAACTCTAAATTTTTAAATATTTCTTAAAAATTCTAGAATAGATGTAGATAGATGTACAGGAAACTTCTAAAGATAGTACAGACAGTTCCCATAGAACCCACATCCAGCCTACATTAATATGGTGCATTTGTCACAATTAATGAACCCACATCAATACATTATTATTCACCGAAGTCCATAGTTTACTTGGATTTCCTCAGTTTTTACCTAATGTCCCTTTTCTGTTCCAGGATCCCATCCAGATACCACATTACATTTAGTCATAATGTCTCCTAAGGCTCCTCTTGGTGGTGACATGTTTCAATTTTCCTTGTTTTGAATGACCTTGATGGCTTTGATGAGTACTAGTTGGGTGTTTTATTTATTTTCAAAACAGTCCTTTCAACTGGGATCTGTCTGATGTTATTCTCCTGATTAGGCAGAGTAACTCCCAGTCTTGGGGGGGAAGACCACAGATGTAAAGTGCCATCCTCGTCACACAACATCTACGGTACATACTATCAACAAGACTGATCACTGGACTGTTGATCTTGATCCCCTGGAAAATGTAGTTTGTCAGGTTTCTCCACTGTAAAGTTGCCCTATTGTCCCTCCTTCCCTTCCATACTATTTGGAAGGAAGTCACTACATACAGCCCATGCTTAAGGTGTGAGGAGTTATGCTTCCCCTCCCTGAAAGCAAAATATCTACATAAATTATTTGGAATTCCTCTGCATGAGAGATTGTCTCCTCTCCCCTAATTGTTTATTTATCTAGTCATGAATCTATATCAGTATGGACTCAAGGATATTTATTTTGTACTTCACGTACAAATGGAGTACCATTTGTTTTGTTCAAATTGTTCTAGCTTTGTCCATGGGGAGTCCTTTCAGTTGCCTCCTGTGTCCCTGTGACATATTCCCATCACTAAGGGTTTTATTTTTGAGTACTTTATGACTCTGGCACTACAAAATGTTCCAGAGTCATCTTATGTATTTCCCACCCAGTCTTAGAATCACCCATCTCTCCAAGGAGAAAATGGTTTTTTTTATTAGAGAATTAGAAACCAAGATCTGGATGCTAGGGTGGTTCATTGTTTCTGGGGTTGCTTCTAGGACCTCTCAGCTAAAAAGCAAGGAAAAATATGTGTCTATATGAAGCAAAATGTGAGTTCCTACTGATGTCTCCAACTCTTATTACCACATAGGTCATTCTAATGTCCTCCCCTCGCTTGTCTATAACTTCTCACTTCAACAGTAAGACACTTGGCTCCCACCATCTGTCATGCATGTTCTTAATTGTTCAATTCCAAAATACATGTGTAACAGCTTCAGAATGGTCCACTCATACCTTCATTGGAAAAACTTCATCAACTAAAATATGGTAGTAAGTGCAGTTCCTTTTGCCTTTAGCCCTACATAATCCATTCATTTGCAAATTTACTCAGATCAGAATCTTTTTCCTTCTAGTCCCCTCAGTAAAGTTGTTTAATACCTTTGTAATATAATTAGATTTTTAAATTAAATTCTGCATTTCATCTCAGTCCCCAACCTATTAAGTGGTTTTTGTTTAGTTTAGTTTTGCTTTGTTTTTAGAGAAAGCAAGAGAGCATGAGCAGGGAGGGAAGGGGCAGAGGGAGAGGAAGAGAGAGACTCTTAAGCAGGCTCCACACACAGGATCTCATGACCCTGAGATCATGACCTGAGCTGAAACCAAGAATTGGACGCTTAACTTGACTGTGTCCCCTATTAAGTGTTTTTAAATGTATATATTAATCTTCACTCTTTCTGTGGTAAATTTCTATAACTTCTGATAAATGCATGGTTTAGGTCTAGCAGAATAGTTCTGCACTCTAAAAAATTCTGTTGTACCTATTCAACTCTCTCCCTACCCCCTACCACTAATCTGTTTATCACTTCTATAGTTTTGTCTTCTCCAGAATGTTTTATAAATGGAATCATACAGTACATAGCCTTTGGAGACTGGCTAGAAATATACATTTAGTGTTCTTCTATATCTCTTCTTGGCTTCACAGGTCATTCCTTTTTATCGCTAAATAGTATTCCACTGTATGGATGCCCCACAATTTTTTTATCCATTCACCTACTGAAGGATATCATGGTTCTTTCCAGTTTGAAGCGATTGTGAATAAAGCTCCTATAATCACTCTTGTAAAGGTCCTAGTGTAGGCGTATATTTTCAAATCAATTGGGTAAATATTTAGGAGTTCAACTACTGCATCACATGGTAAGACTATATTTAACTTTGTAAGAAACTACCGAACTGTCTTCCAAAGTAGCTGTGCCATTCCTACAGTGGTGAATGATATTTTGCTTATCCTCACCAGCAATTACTATGGTAAGTTTTTGGATTTAGCCATTCTAACAGGTGCAAAGTGGTATCTTGTTGTTTTAATATACATTTTCCTATTGACAAATGGTGCTGAGCATATTTTCATATGCTTATTTGCCATCTATGTATTATCTTTGGTAAAATATCTGTTCAAATCTTTGTTCATTTTTAAAATGACTTCCTTGTTTTGTATTGTTGAGTTTTAATAATACTTTGTATATTTTAGATACATGTCCTATATCAGATGTATGCTTTTGCATAAGTTTTCTCCCAGGCAGTGGCTTGTCTTTTCTTTCTCTTAAGAGTGTCTTTTGAGGAGAAAGAGATTTAAACTTTAATAAACACCAGCTTATGAATTTTTTTCTTCTTTCATGGATCACACTTTGGTGTTGTATCTGAAAACTCACCAATTCAAGGTCATATAGGCTTTCCTGTCACTTTTTTTCTAAAAGTAATAATATAACTTTATAACTTAGTATTTTACATTTAGGGTCTGTGTGTGTGTTTGTGTGAAGATGGACATCCAACTGGTCCAGAATCATCTGTTAAAGAGACTATCTTTTCTCTACTGAATTGCCTTTGCTCTTTTATTTTAAAAAATCAGTTGATTGTATCTGTGTAGGTTTGTTTCTGGGTTTTCTACTCTGTCCCATTGATATATATGTTTATTCTTTGGCTAATGCCATGATGTCTTGATTATTTTATTTAACATAAAATATATTCTTTGTTTCAGGGGTACCAGTCTGTGATTCATTAGTCTTTTTTTTTTTAAGATTTTATTTATTAATTTGACATAGAGAGACAGCCAGCGAGAGAGGGAACACAAGCAGGGGGAGTGGAAGAGGAAGAAGCAGGCTCCCAGCGGAGGAGCCTGATGTGGGGCTCGATCCCAGAATGCTGGGATCACACCTTGAGCCGAAGGCAGACGCTTAACGACTGTGCCACCCAGGCGCCCCATGTGATTCATTAGTCTTAACACAATTCACAGTGCTAACCATACCACATACCCTCCCTAAAGTCCATCACCCAGCCACCCCATCCCGTCCACCCCCCTCCATTCCAACAAATCTCAGTTTGTTTCCTGAGATTAAGAGTCTCTTATGGTTTGTCTCCCTCTCTGGTTTCACTTTGTTTTATTTTTCCCTCTCTTCCCCTATGATCCCCTGCTTTGTTTCTTAAATTCCACATATCAGTGAGATCATATGATAATTGTCTTTCTCTGTTGACTTATTTCGCTTAGCATAGTACCCTCTAGTTTCATCCACATCATTGCAAATGGCAAGATTTCATTTTTGATGGCTGCATAATATTCCTCTGTGTGTGTAATATATATATAATATATTATATATCTATAATATATATGTATTATATAATTATACAATACATATATGTTTATATATGTATTATAATATAATACATATATGTATGTATTATATAATACATATGTTTTTATATAACTTTATATAATTTTTATTATATAATTATAATTATATAATACATATATTATATATAATATAGATATGCACCACATCTTCTTTATCCATTCATTTGTCAATGGACATCTAGGCTTTTTCCATAGTTTGGCTATTGTGGACATTGCTGCTATGAACATTGGGATGCACATGCCCCTTCAGATCACATTTGTATCTTTGGGGTAAATACCCAGTAGTGCAATTGCTGGGTCATAGGGTAGCTCTATTTTCAACTTTTTGAGGAAACTCCATACTGTTTTCCAGAGTGGCTATGCCAGCTTGCATTCCCACCAACAGTGTAGGAGGGTTAAACTTTCTCTGCCTCCTCACCAACATCTGTCATTTCCTGACTTGTTAATTTTAGCCATTGTGACTGGTGTGAGGTGGTATCACATTGTGGTTTTGATTTGCATTTCCCTGATGCCAAGTGATGTGGAGAACTTTTTCAAGTGTCTGTTGGCCGTTTGGATGTCTTCTTTGCAGAAATGTCTGTTCATATCTTCTGCCCATTTCTTGATTGGATTATTTGTTCTTTGGGTGTGAGTTTAGTAAGTTCTTTATAGCTTTTGGATACTAGGCCTTTATCTGATATGTCATTTATAAATATCTTCTCCCATTCTGTCCGCTGTCTTTTGGTTTTGTTGACTGTTTCCTTTGCTGTGCAAAAACTTTTTATCTTGATGAAGTCCCAATAATTCATTTTAGCTCTTGCTTCCCTTGCCTTTGACAATGTGTCTAGGAAGAAGTTGCTGCGGCTGAGGTCAAAGAGGTTGCTGCCTGTGTTCTCCTTAAGGATTTTGATGGATTCCCATCTCACATTTAGGTCTTTCATCCATTTTGAGTCTATTTTTGTGTATGGTGTAAGGAAATGGTCCCATTTCATTCTTCTGCATGTGGTTGTCCAATTTTCCCAATACCAACACCATTTGTTGAAGAGACTGTCTTTTTTCCATTGGACATTCTTTCCTGCTTTGTCATAGATTAGTTGCCCATAGAGTTGAGGGTCCATTTCTGCACTCTTTATTCTGTTCCATTGATCTATGTGTCTGTTTCTATGCCAGTACCATACTGTCGTGATGATCACAGATTTGTAATAGAGCTTGAAGTCTGGAATTGTGATGCCACCAGCTTTGCTTTTCTTTTTCAACATTCCTCTGGCTATTCAGGGTCTTTTGTGGTTCCATAAAAATTTTAGGATTATTTGTTCCATTTCTGTGAAAAAAAGTTGATGGTATTTTGATAGGGATTGCATTGAATGTGTAGATTGCTCTAGGTAGCATAGACATTGTCACAATATTCGTTCTTACAATCCATGAGCATGGAACGTTTTTCCATTTCTTCGTGTCTTCCTCAATTTCTTTCATGAGTATTCTATAGTTTTCTGAGTACAGATTCTTTGCCTCTTTGGTTAGATTTATTCCTGGGTATCTTATGGTTTTGGGTGCAATTGTAATGAGATCGACTCCTTATCTGTCTTGTTGTTGGTGTATAGAAATGCAACTGATTTCTGTGCATTGATTTTATATCCTGCTACTTCACTGAATTCCTGTATGAGCTCTAGCAGTTTCGGGATGGTCTTTCGGGTTTTCCACATAAAGTATCATATCATCTGCAAAGAGTGAGAGTTTGACTTCTTCTTTGCCAATTCGGATGCCTTTTATTTCTTTTTGTTGTCTGATTACTGAGGCCAGGACTTCTAGTACTATGTTGAATAGCAGTGGTGATAATGGACATTCCTGCCATGTTCCTGACCGTAAAGGAAAATCTCTCAGTTTTTCCCCATTGAGAGTGATATTTGCTGTGGATTTTTCATAGATGGCTCTTAAGATATTGAGATATGTACCCTGTATCCCTATACTGTGAAGAGTTTTAATCAAGACAGGATGCTATACTTTGTCAAATGCTTTTTCTGTATCTATTGAGAATATCATACGGTTCTTGTTCTTTCTTTTATTAATGGAGTGTATCACATTGATTAATTTGTGAATGTTGAACCACCCTTGCAGCCCAGGAATAAATCCCACTTGCTTGTGGTGAATAATCCTTTTAATGTACTGTTGGATCCTATTGGCTAGTATTTTGGTGAGAATTTGTGCATCCATGCTCATCAGCGATATTGGTCTGTAATTATCCTTTTGATGGGGTCTTTTTCTGGTTTTGGGATCAAGGTAATGCTGGCCTCATAAAATGAATTTGGAAGTTTCCTTCCATTTCTATTTTTTGGAACAGTTTCAGAAGAATAAGTATTAATTCTTCTTTAAATGTTTGGTATAATTCGCCTGGGAGGCCATCCCACCCTGGACTCTTGTTTGTTTGGAGATTTTTGATAACTGCTTCAATTTCCTTGCTGGTTATGGGTCTGTTCAGGTTTTCTATTTCTTCCTGGTTCAGTTTTGATAGCTTATACATCTCTAGGAATGCATCCATTTCTTCCAAAATGCCTAAATTGTTGGCATACAGTTGCTCATAATATGTTCTTACGTTTGTATTTCTTTGGTATTGGTTGTGATCTCTCCTCTTGCATTCATGATTTTATTTATTTGGTTCCTTTCTCTTTTCTTTTTGATAAGTCTGGCCAGGGGTTTATCAATCTTATTAATTTTTTCAAAGAACCAGGTCCTAGTTTCATTGATCTGTTCTACTGTTCTTTTGGTTTCTATTTCATAGATTCCTGCTCTGATCTTTATTATTTCTCTTCTCCTGCTGGGTTTAGGCTTTATTTGCTGCTCTTTCTCCAGCTCCTTTAGGTGTGGGGTTAGGTTATGTATTTGAGACCTTTCTTGTTTCTTGAGAAAGGCTTGTATTGCTATATACTTTCCTCTTAGGACCACCTTTGCTGCGTCCCAAAGATTTTGAACAGTTGTGTTTCCATTTTCATTTCTTTCCATGATTTTTTTTTAAAGATTTTTTTATTTATTTATTCGACAGAGATAGAGACAGCCAGCGAGAGAGGGAACACAAGCAGGGGGAGTGGGAGAGGAAGAAGCAGGCTCATGGCGGAAGAGCCTGATGTGGGGCTCGATCCCAGAACGCCGGGATCACGCCCTGAGCCAAAGGCAAACGCTTAACCGCTGTGCCACCCAGGCGCCCCCTTTCCATGATTTTTTAAAATTCTTCTTTAATTTCCTGTTTGACCCGTTCATTTTTTAGTAAGATGCTTTTTAGCCTCCATGTATTTGAGTTCTTTCCAACTTTCCTCCTGCGATTGAGTTCGAGTTTCAAAGCATTGTGGTCTGAAAATATGCAGGGAATGATCCCAATCTTTTGGTACTGGTTGAGACCTGATTTGTGACTCAGGATGTGATCTATTCTGGAAAATGTTCCATGTGCACTAGAGAAGAACGTGTATTCTGTTGCTTTGAGATGGATTGTTCTGAATATATCTGTGAAGTCCATCAGGTTCAGTGTGTCATTTAAAGCCTTTATTTCCTTGTTGATCTTTTGCTTAGACGATCTGTCCATTTCAGTGAGGGGCTGTTAAAGTCCCCTACTATTATTGTATTATTGTCAATGTATTTCTTTGATTTTGTTATTAATTGGCTTAAATAATTGGCAACTCCCATGTTAGGGGCATAAATATTTACAATTGTTAGATGTTCTTGTTGAATAGACCCTTTAAGTATGATATAGTGTCCTTCCTCATCTCTTATTATAGTCTTTGATTTAAAATCTAATTTGTCTCATATAAGGATTGTCACCCCAGCTTTCTTTTGGTGTCCATTAGCATGGTAAATGGTTTTCCACCCCCTCACTTTAAATCTGGTGGTGTCTTTGGGTCCAAAATGAGTCTATTGCAGACAGTATATCAATAGGTCTAGTTTTTTTTATCCAATCTGATACCCTGTGTCTTTTGATTGGGGCATTTAGCCCATTTATATTCAGGGTAACTATTGAAAGATATGAATTTAGTGCCATTGTATTGCCTGTAAGGTGACTGTTACTGTATATTGTCTCTGTTCCTTTCTGGTCTGTGTTACTTTTAGGCTCTCTCTTTGCTTAGAGGAACCCTTTCAATATTTCTTGTAGGGCTGGTTTGGTGATTGCAAATTCTCTTTGTTTCTGTTTGTCCCGGAAGCTTTTTATCTCTCCATTTTCAATGAAAGCCTAACTGCATATAGTATTCTTGGCTTCATATTTTTCTCATTTAGTGCCCTGAATATATCATACCAGTCCTTTCTGGCCTGCCAGGTCTCTGTGGATAGGTCTGCTGCCAATCTAATGTGTCTACCATTGTAGGTTACAGACCTCTTGTCCCGAGCTGCTTTTAGGATTTTGTCTCTGAGATTTGTAAGTTTTAATATTAGATATTGGGGTGTTGACCTATTTTTAATGATTTTTAGGGGGATTCTCTGTGCCTCCTGGATTTTGATGCCTGTTTCCTTCTCCCAATTAGGGAAGTTCTCTGCTATAATTTGCTCCAATATACCTTCTGCCCCTTTCTCTCTTTCTTCTTCTTCTGGGATCCCAATTCTTCTAATATTGTTTTGCTTTGTGGTATCATTTATCTCCTGAACGCTTCCCTTGTGATCCAGTAGTTGTTTATCTCTCTTTTTCTCAGCTTCTTCATTCTCCATCATTTTGTCTTCTAGATCACTAATTCTCTCTTCTGCCTCAATTATCCTAGCAGTTAGAGCCTCCATTTTTTATTGCACCTCATTAATAGCCTTTTTGATTTTGACTTGGTTAGATTTTATTTCTTCAGAAAGGGATTCTCTAGTATCTTTTGTGCTTTTTTCAAACCCAGCTAATATCTTTATAATCGTCATTCTGAACTCTAGTTGTGACACCTTACTAATGTCCATGTTGATTAGGTCCCTGGCGGTCCGTACTGCCTCTTGTTTTCTTTTTCTGAGGTGAGTTTTTCTGTTTTGTCATTTTGTCCCAAGAAGAATAGATGAATGAGACAACACAATGCTAAAAGGGTAACAGTGATCCCAGAAAAACATACACTAAACAAATCAGAAGAGACTTGAAACTGTGGGGAAAAGAAAAAAAAAGAATATGATAAGGCTGGTGAATAAAACAGAGCCACACACTAGATTTTGGGTGTAGTTTGGTCTGTTAGAGGAAACTGCTCCCAAAATTTTAGAGAAAGAAAAACTTCTATGTACAAAAATAAGGGTAAATACAATGTAGGGATGGAATATGAGTGTAAAAATGAAAATAAAAAAAATTTAAAAAGGAATGATAAGAAGTTGTTTGAAAAAAGAAAGAAGAAAAAAATTTTTTTAAAAAAGGAGAGAATGTAATCAGACAGGTGAATAGAACAAAGCGAGACAGTGGATTAAGGGTATATTTTGGTCTCTTAGAAGAAACTGCATCCCAACATTTTAAAGAAAGAAAAGCTTATATATATACACACAAAATAAGGTTAAATACAATGGAGGGATAGAATATGACTATAAAAATGAAAATTTAAAAAGATTTTACAAAATCTTTACAAAAGGAATTGATAAGATAATAAGTTGGTTGAAAAAGAAAAGAAGACAAATTAAAAAAAAGAAATAGAAAAAGAAAAAATAAAGAAAATTTTATAAAATTAACTTTGAGAGACTAAAGAATCATGGGGGAAAAGCCATGAATTTTATGTGCTGTATTCCCCTAGCATTGTAGTTTTGCAATTCTCATTGATCAGTGAACTTGGTCTTGGCTGAATGTTCTTGCTATCTTCTGGGGGAGGGGCCGGTTGCAGTGAGTCTCAAAAGTCGGCCCCAGGCAGAATTGCACTACCCTTGCCAGGGGTCAGGCTAAGTCATCTGCTTAGGTTTGCCCTCAGTAGCTTTTGTTCCCTGCCTGCTTTCTGTATAGCTTTAGAGGATGAGAATGAAAATGGCAGCCTCCCAACCTCCAGCCCTGGAAGAGCTCAGAGCTCAGGCCCCACTCCTCAGTGTGGCCCTCAGAGAAAAGCTGTCAAGTCACTCCCATCTCCCTGGTCTCCAACTGCACTCCACACTCACCCAGCCCATGACTGAGCATTTCTATCTCAGGCACACAAGCCCATTTGGAGTCTCCAAACCCAGTAGATTCCTGAGACACGCTCCCATGCGGCCCCTCCTGGGGGAGGAGCGGGGGGTCTCCCCGGATCTGCCGCTTGTTGGGCCCCGGCTCGAAGAGCAGTGGCCCAGCTGTGCTGTGGATCACGGTTTATGGCCACCCTAAGCTGAGATCTCACTCCTCGACTCAGTCATTGCAGTCGGCTTCCCCTCTCTCATACCTTGGAGCTCTGCCCAACTTGGGCACCCCCAGTCTTTCTGTGACCCTTAGGGTCCTGAGACCACACTGTCCCAACGAGGCTTCCACCCCCTGCTTAGCCACTGGAGCAAGGTCACTCACCAGAGCAGAGTTCTAGAAGTCCTGATTTTGTGCTCCAGGGCTCTATCACTTCCTGGTACCTGCTGATGGTGGCTCCCCACCCCCGCGGTCTATCTTCCCATATATCACCTCAAATTCACTTCTCTGCGCGTCCTACCTTCCAGAAAGTGGTCTCTTTTCTGTTCATAGAGTTGCTGCTATTCTTTTCTTTGATCTCCTGCTGAGTCTGTAAGTCTTCAGAATGGTTTGATAGCTATCTAGTTGAACTCCTGGGACCAGATAAATTTAGGTCTCCTACTCCTCCACCGTCTTGCTGGCCCTCTGGATGTCTTGATTATTGTAGCTTTATAGTAAGTCTTGAAATTGAGTAGTTGAGTCTTCCAACTTTGCTCTTCTCCTTTTGTATCACATTGGCTGTTCTAGGTCTTTTGCCTTTCCATATACGTTTTAAAAACAGTCTGCCAATATCTTCAAAATAGCTTGCCAAGATTTTAATTGGGATTCCATTAAATCTATAGGTCAAGTTGCAAAAAAATTGATATCTTAACAATATTTGGTTTTCTATTCCATGAATATGGAATATCTCTCCATTTTTAGAGTTTTATGATTTCTTTCATTAGTGTTTTATAGTTTTCTGCATATAGCTACTGTACATATTTTGTTAGACTTACTCATAAGTATTTCATTTTTTGCAGCTATTGTAAATTGTATTCTTAATTTCAATTTCCAGTTGCTTGTTGCAGAGAAGCAATTGACTTTTGCATGTTGACCTTTTACCCAGCAGCCTTATTCAATAAATGTTTATAAGTTTCAGGAGAGTTTTTGTAGATTTTTTTGGTTTTTCTACATAGGGAATTAAATCTGAATAAAAACAATTTTATTTTGTTTCCTATATATTTCTTTTCTTGTCTATTGCACCAGCTAGGATTTCTAGTATCATGTTAAATAGTGGTGCTGAGGAAGGACATCCTTGCCTTGGTACTGATCTTAGGGGAAAAGTGTCTAGTATCTCACCATTAAGTATTATGTCAGCTCTAGGATTTTTTATTTTTTATTTTTTTATTTTTATTTTATTTTATTTTATTTTTTAAATTTGTTATTATGTTATGTTAGTCACCATACAGTACATCATTAGTTTTTGACGTAGTGTTCCATGATTCATTGTTTGCGTATAACACCCAGTGCTCTGTGCAATATGTGCCCTCCTTAATACCCATCACTGGCCTATCTCAATCCCCAACTCCCTCCCCTCTGAAGCCCTCAGTTCATTTCCCAGAGTCCATAGTCTCTTGTGGTTCACTCCCCTTCTCTTTACCCCCCCCCTTCATTCTTCCCTTCCTTCTCCTACCGATCTCCCTGCTATTTCTTATGTTCCATAAATGAGTGAAACCATATGATAATTGTTTTTCTCTGCTTGACTTACTTCACTTAGCATAATCTCCTCCAGTCCCATCCATGTTGCTGCAAATGCTGGGTAATCGTTCTTTCTGATGGCTGAGTAATATGCCATTGTATATATGGACCACATCTTCTTAATCCAGTCATCTATTGAAGGGCATCTCAGCTCCTTCCACAGTTTAGCTATTGTGGGCAATGCTGCTATGAACATTGGGTGCATATGGCCCTTCTCTTCACTACGTCTATATCTTTGGGGTAAATACCCAGTAGTGCAATTGCTGGGTCATAGGATAGCTCTATTTTTAACTTTTTGAAGGACCTCCACACTGTTTTCCAAAGTGGATGTACCAACTTGCATTCCCACCAACAGTGTAAGAGGGTTCCTCTTTCTCCACATCTTCTCCAACATTTGTAGTTTCTTGCCTTGTCATTTTTTGCCATTCTAACTGGCGTAAGGTGGTATCTTTTTATTTGAATTTCCCTGATGGCTAATGATTTTGAACATTTTTTCATGCGTCTGTTAGCCATTTTTTCTGGTTTTCTGTGACACTTCTCTGAGAGGAAAGGGATTACTACCTTATTACTGATTGGTGGAGGTAAAAGTCCAGTTTCTTTACAGGATGCCCACAGACATTGTGAGGTCAGGGGGAGGAAAGAGGAGACTCATTACTCTGCAGCATGGATGAAAGTCCTAACTCCACATGTGGCCTTTTCTGACATTACTATCATGGGAAGTTATGGCAAGGGTGAAAGACTGGGTTCTCAATGTGGCCTTTGCTAATGTAGGTAGGGCCAGGTTTTTTTCTGTGGTGTTTGGGTGGAGTAGAGCGGTTATTGTCAAAAAGGTTTCCATCTTGGTAAGTACCCTTTTCCTGGTTCTTTGGCAGAGAAAGTGAGTTTTGTTGAGGATGTTTTTTTCTTTCTGTGTCTGTTGATGCTTCTGAGTTTTACCTTTTTCAGTTTCAGGTTTGAGATATATGAGGCAAAAAGAAAACTCAAGGAACATACTACCATGTTATTCCTTGGGTCTTTTTTTTTTAAGATTTTATTTATTTATGTATTTATTTATTTGACAGAGAGAGAGACAGCCAGCAAGAGAGAGAACACAAGCAGGGGGAGTGGGAGAGGAAGAAGCAGGCTCCCAGCGGAACATGGAGCCTGATGTGGGGCTCAATCCCAGGAACCTGGGATCACGTCCTGAGCCGAAGGCAGACGCTTAACAACTGAGCCACCCAGGTGCCCCTATTCCTTGGGTCTTAATATCCCCAACTGGCCTGATTTCTCTCTGTCTTTCAGAATCTTATATATAATATCCAGAGTCTTCAGTTGTACTTAGAATGCAGAATAGGCAAAAATGTTACTCCATCTTTCCAGAAGCAGAAATCCTTTTGAGTCATTTTTGTCTTATTTATTTTCAAAGTACAAAATATATGCATATTCATTAGAGAAAATTCAGAAATTGTGGAGAATTTAAAAATCTTCTGTGTTTCTTGATATGCCTACCATTAGTATTTTCTTTAATTTAATATACAACATACTATGAGTATTTTTCTTACAAATATTCTCTGAAAACATTATTTTAATATCTGCATAGTATTTCAGTATGGCTCAGTTTAACAACTACCTTATTTTACACATGTAATTCTCTGCTTCTCTAGATAATGTTATAATAAATATAACAAACATTATTAATAAATGTTGTTTATTAATGTTTATAATTAAATAATGTTAAAATGAACATACTTCTTGTTCGCACTTTAGATTATTTCCCTTTTATATTTCTATCTTGTTTGCACTCTAGATTATTTCCCTGGATTCTTAGACAGTAACAAGATAGTGCCATTTAAAGTTTTTTACACACAGCCAGGCTGATTTCTAGAAAGGTCAAATGCATGTACAATTCACCAGAGCATGGAAAGCCTCTGCCACCGTTGCCAGCTTTGAGCGTGTCACATGTAAATACTGCCATGAATAATGACTTCCCAAGGAGACTGTGACCCACTTTGCTTTTATGGCATAAGGCAGTGTGAGAGTTGTAGAGGTCATCCAGATTTACAGACGAGAAGAAAATAGAGAGGTGCGTGTGAAGGAAGCATTTCTTCCAGCCTGGAGTCACAGCTGCCGCCTCGAACAGAGGCAGACGCCAGCAAGCCTTGGAGCACTGCCTAAAATCTTGCTTCACACCAGTTTAGAAACCCGGTATCTGTTTTGTGTTTGTAAATAACCTGGCAAGGAAGAGTCACAGCACTGTGAGAAGGGGAATGTGAATTGTCACTGAGCCACCAAGAAATCTGTAGTTCTGTTTTCATAAAGCAACTATAACATCTGTCAAATTACCAACCTCACTTCCTGATTCATTTGAAAGGAGTTTTAAAAACGTGGTTGGGGATAGTGAAGAGATTCCAAAGACTTAGATCAAAGTTTGCACTTTTACGTGGACAAGTTACAAAACCTTTCTGGGCTTTGTAGTTCTACCTTTAAAATGAGAAGACTGGGTAAGATAGCTCAGACTTCCATGTTTGCTTGTTCCATTGTGGTGTGAAGAACCCAGCAGATAGGGTTCTCCAAGCCACCTCACCCTGCCCTGGTCTTCAGGGTGTCATCGACATAGTCCATACCTACCCTCGCCTCCAACTCCAGGTCACCCCATAAAACATGCCCTGCTTCTCTAACCCATTCTCAGAAGAGGAATCCTAGTCTTGGTCCAACTGTGTGCAGCCCTGAAACATAGGATATACTTATTTAGGCGGGGGGGGGGGGGGGGGGGGNGGTTCTGAGCAAGGGGTAAGTACAGAGCAAGGCCATAGCCTTTCACAGAGTCCTCTAGGCCTTGGCAGGGGTTGTTGAATGGATGAAGTGTTTGTGACAGGGTCCACGTTTCAGTCAGTGTGTTCACAGCTCCCACTGCCTCAGGGACTGGGTCCCCGGCCTTTGGCCAGCATTTGGCCTGGGCGGTAATACATTGTGGCCATGTTTTCAGAGTGAGTTCAGTGGGTCTGACATGACCCACATTTCCAGTCAGCAGTCAGCCACACACAAGATTATCTGTGAGTGGAAACTGTCACTGTCTATTTCTGCTCAGATTTTGGCAGCCACCCCTTGAAGGAACAGTGTGTCATTACAGACCTAAATGAAGTCAGGTTCCCTGTATGTAGATAGCAGTGTTCAGACAGACCATCCATAAGGAACCACATTTCCAAAGCATGAAAGCAGGCTGTAGCCACCAAGGAGAGACAGTCTGGCAAATGATTAGCAGCATTTTCCCAGGAGGGCAAGTTTTCCCAAGCTTGAGGTGGAGACAGAGCTGTGTAGGCAGGGCTAGAAGTGTGTTGAAACTGTGTAGGTGCTAGACAGTTCTGGAAAAATCTGGTAGCCATATTTGACAGAAAACCAAAATAAAACAAGGTGTGGGGGTAGTGATACGGAAATTCTTGGAAATGAAGGAAAAAAAATAACAAGTCTGTATCCTCAGTCTTGACCTTTCCCCCTACCCTGGCTGTGGACTGCACAACTCTACTTGGCTTTCTGATGTCACCTCAGATTCAAATGATCCAAAACTGAGGTCATCCTCTCCCAAACTGACTCCTCTTCCTAATTCTGTCGGTAAAACCACAATTCCAGACACCCAGACCAAGGTCTATAGGGAAAACTTTGATTTTCCCTTTCTTCACATCAAATCTGTCCCTCGCCTGGCTGGTGATCATCTGTCTCTGGATGTTTCTTTCTCTGACCGTTCTGAGTCATGATTTTGTAGTCATTGCTCACAAAATGAACAAAATTAAAGTTATCATATAAGAAAAGGAATGCCAAAAGGAGAATTAACCAAAAATTGGAATACACTGGGGAATTTCCTATTTCTTCATCCTGTGGGCACCAACCCAGCCCAGGATGACACCCACACGACTCCTGGGGCCTCCCGAGCTCCTGTCTTTCTGGATTGGGGCCTGCCCTTGCCACATGGGGCCCACATCTTGTGCCTGATTTCTGTGCCCAAGATCCTGACCTGACCTTTCTTGGCATTTATTATTCCTGTTGTTATTGCATTCACCCATCCTCTTACCTGACTCCTGAAGTCAAATCCCAGCTCAGGTGTGCAACCACTGCTTTATGTGGGTTCTCCTGATTCATACCTGCCCTGAAACCCTATCGTACTCACACCAGAACCACATGACACCTATAAGTGGTAGCTGTGCCAAGTTACTTCTCATTTCAGAGCCTTAGTTATCTTATCTGTAAAATGGGACTAATAATAGTACCTAACATATATTTGTGAAGAAAATTAAATAGGATATGGCATACAATGTACTTAGTACAATGTCTGACAACTGATTAATAATCACTCAACAAATTCTTATTGTCATTGCTGGACTTTTTCTTATTCTCCATTTGAGCTTTTCCTTATTTGTTTGTTTTCACGTTACCATCTTGTCTACCTCCACTAACCTGTAAGTTCTTGAAGGGCAAAGACAACGATATCTTTCTAGTATGTTCTGCCCTGGCTGGCACCTCTCCACAACCACACACACACACACACACACTGGACGTTGCTGGGACAATACTGGGAGCTGAGTAAATACTGGCTTGACACATTTCTGATCTGTGTGTATTGGAAGGTAGGAGGACAGGGACCTCATTATCTATAAAAGATGAAATGTGGACCCTGAAAAAAAGGGGAAGAAGGGCCACCAATAGAAGAGGTGGTGAGGAGGCTTTCCTAGGAAGCACAGTTGTTTAATCAAATATTACCTTATGGAGGGATGAGGAAGTATGATTTTACTTCGGGGAATTTGTGAAATAGATGAAGGAACAACCAATAGGGCAATGGCAGCTTCTGGATTCGGGATTTCGGACAACATGTGGGAGGAAATGAGAAGAAAAGAGAAGAAAGGAGAGTGGCAGGAAAGGTCCCACATCGTAGCATTTGGTGACAGCCATTTGACGATTGTATGGGAGAATAAAATACATAGTGAATGGCTCCACTTCAAAGTTATAATTCCAAGACCATTTCTCATCAAACAAAACTGAGCTAAAGGTAATGTTGAAGGAGAAACCAATAGAAGGAAACTAAGGACAGGAAAAATGAATTGAAATATTAAAAGTTTCTTTTACCAGGTCATGCCTTAACACAAAACAAAAAAACAAGCAACAACAGCCCTCGGAGCACTCACTGGTTTCCCAGGCTGTGACTTAACTGGAGAGTGAGAGTTCCTGCTTGTCCCACTGCTGTTTTAATCAAGCCCCAGGGCACTGATATTATCTCTTCAGATTTATTCATTTCTTATTTGTTTTCCTATCTCTAAAATGCACCATTGTGTAGAATCTGGGCATGGCTACAAAGATTACCCCACAATTCTCAACAATGTCTATACTAATCACTATTCCCAACTCATCCCTCCTCTCCTACCTGAGGGAGACTAGCAGACCCAAGACCTCATCATCAGTCAGAACGTCAGTCACTGCATGAGCACTTCAGTGGGGTATGAAAACAATCAGAAAGGCATATTTTGGGTGTAAAGACCAATGATTCTGGCCTTGAGCAGAAAAGCAGGAGAAAAGGATCCTTCAAGGGAGAGGTCCCTCTACTAAAACACAAACAAGAACAAAACAAAACCAGCAAAATCAGGAATAGTAGAATTAGTCACTCAATGTTGTAGATGATTGTTTTTTAGCTACACTCAGTGTTTTGGTCTCAGTACTAACTAGATGGGGGTTGGTGGGCTATGGAAGTGGGGGTGTTTGCATCCTGGCCTGTGCTATTTGTGCCAATTCCCAGTTAGTCTGAGTCAATCCACAGAAGAATAAGAAAGAAATATAAATGATGGTCCCAGCGTGGGCCTCTGGGTCACACCTGCCTTTAATGATGTTGGCTTTCAAAAATCCCATTTGCTGCCAGTATGAGTATTCAGTCACAGGCAAGGGCCACTATGCAAAATAGGAATCAGAGGGAGAAGCGGGTTCTAGCCTACACTGGGTGGGGCGGGGGGGAAATGGTGCCATTGCTCTTTTTTTTTTAATTCCCCCCCAACTTTATTGAGAAATAATTGACAAACACAACTGTATATATTCAAAGTGTACTATATGATGATTTGATGTACATATACATTGTGGATGATTACCGAGACTGTAAATGATTACCAAGATCAAGGTAATTAATATGTCCATCACCTCACAGTTAAATCTTTTTGTATGTGTGTGATAAGAATGCCAACTTTCGAAGTATTCAATATCATATCATTAACTGTAGTCACCACCATGTGGTACATCACATCCTCAGAACTTATTCTTTTTTTTTAATTAAAAAAAAATTTTTTTAATGTAAAGTTCAATGATTCATTAGTTGCATATAACACCCAGTGCACCATGCAATACGTGCCCTCCTTACTACCCAGCATTGCTAACTCTTTAAATAATCCTAGCCTATGCCCTAATGTTAGAAGTTTCAAAAGTTTTACTATTTGGCAAACCTGCAAAACTTATATTAGATAGCCTTGAGACCTAGGCACATCTGTGGGCTTAAAATAAAACAGTCTTTCCCTTGTCCCAGAGAACACAGCCCAGAAATCAAATAGCCAAGTTTTGGTTATCGAAAAGACTATTATCTGTATTTTATCTACCATTAGTTTTGGCTAGCTTGGGGCCACTCTCGCCATCATTCATCCAGAGAGCACCAGGGAACAAAGCCCACTTTTATAATTCATCTAAGCAAGATATAACTCAGATGGCAAATCTGCAAAAACCAAAAATTGAAAGAACTCAAAACAAGAATCTATTCCTTTCCACACACATGCAATGCTGTACTGAGTCAAATAGCAACGCCTTCTGGGTGATCCGCTTCACTCCTACGCACGCTGAGAACTGACTCTATGCTATGTCAAAATTACAGTCTCCTGGTCACTGCTGGTGACCATAAAGTTCCGCCTTTCTCTGGGTTTGAGGAAAACATGTGCTTGGTAGCTTGCCAGACATTTATTGCCACAGTCCAGCCATGTGCTGCCAATGTTAGAGCCAACAAGGGTGTCTGAAAATGTGCAAAAGTGTGTTCTTGTTGATTGCCTGGCACAGACTTGGCCTAGGGTAGGGGAACTAGAAGTTTTCCTGCCAGAAACCAGTCCCCAAGTTAATGGAAACTGAGGGAATAATTTCTGACTCTCCTTTTGACTCTGCCAAGGTTAAATGTAGCTGTGGTCACTCCACCTGCAGCTCAAGTATATCCTTGATCCTAAGATCTAGGAGCGGTCTGGTTCTTAATAATTAAATATATATTAATAAAAGTCAATGTGACATACCATATCATGATATATAATCACAATAATCTAATAATATTGCATTAATATTAATTATAGATCAGTATATTACTACTTAAGATTATATTTATATTTATTATATATTAATATAAGAATATGCTAATATAAAAACATGATACAAATATTCTATTCAATTGTATTTGTGAAAATTGATGGACACAGCATTAGTAGATGTCATGTTGAGCCCTCTAGATGCTGTCTCTTGGTGTCGCTGGCTGATAGAGCTAAGCTGTCAGTCCTCTCCAGAAATTGCTCTTGGCCAAAGCCCAGCACTTCACCCAAGTTTCCTGCCCTGTAGACAACCCTGCATCAAAATGACTGGTTGATATGGTGGTATTAAGGCTTAGTCTCCTTACCCCAACTTGGGGCAACTCCGAGAATGAAGTTTCCTGTGGGATAGACTGAGAATTTCTTCCTCTGCCCATTCCTGCTTCCTTCTCTCCCCTCAACAGCTTTTATTCCTGAGAACACTCCGTAATAAACTTCCTGCATGCTAATCTTCATCTCAGATTCTGCTTCCTGGAGGATTTAATCTGCAGCCACTGGTCCCAGGAGTGGTCTTAGTGAGTCAACACTCCATTGGCTTCCAGTGCTGCATCCCCCCAGCCACTGGCAGTAGGAGTCCTGTCACTGGTTGAGTATTGATGGTTTCTGAAACAAGCTGATAATGGTGAAACTCACACTGCAGAGACTGAGATGTCTTAGTATTAGCAAGAAATACCCTAGAAAGCTCAGTGTATCAAGTGTTTGATAAATATGGAAGAAATAGAAATTATAATGACAATGCAATCAGAAGGTTATTACTAGAGGCAGTAGATTCTATGGAAAACAGACACAGTAGATTTCTTGGAAACACTGAAAGGGAATACTCAGCAATTAAAGGCCAGGTGTGAAAGTCAGAAGGACGACTTGGAAAAATATAAAGAGACTCTCATGTCCTGCAGCTAAAGAGCAGAGGAGGTGAGTACCAGCATCAGGATTAAACATAAGAATGACCAGAGAAAGTTGAATTCTCAACCAGGCAGGTCTGCTAAGACAGGGTCAAGGATCTGCCCGGGAAAGAATGGCGCTCTAGGTCATAGGTTGAGGACATTTGAGGGGATGCACATGGAAATCTTGAATCCCCAGATTCCTTTGAGCCTTCTGGGCTGCCAGAAATGATCCACTTCTCCCTTTAGAGGTCAGTGCACATTCTCCTTAAAAACAGTATGGAGGCCTCTTCTCATAAGACCACACACACATTCTTCTCTGGATCTGCCTACACTTTCCCTCTGGCCACCCAGAAGTTGAGTCACAAAAGAACCTGGCTGGAGGTGTCCTTGGCCTGTGAGAGGAGGTAAGGGATTATATATTCCTGAAGATAGCTGCAAGACTCAGCCAATAGGAGCTAGCAGAAATTGAGGGAGTACATATGGGGTTGGATCCTGAGAGAGCTGAATATAAAGTTATGTAAGGAGGAAAATGGATACAGGGGAACTTTCCTAGATATAAGATTTGACACCCTGTCCAGGATCCTGGGATATGGTGCTAAC
This sequence comes from Ailuropoda melanoleuca, assembly GCF_002007445.2. Classification (NCBI taxonomy): domain Eukaryota; kingdom Metazoa; phylum Chordata; class Mammalia; order Carnivora; family Ursidae; genus Ailuropoda; species Ailuropoda melanoleuca. The sequence continues at coordinate 23,360,477 of NC_048222.1, read as the reverse complement.
ATGCTATTAGAAGCTGGAAAAAGTGATGGTCCACAGCAAGTAAAGTAGAAAGGCCTGAACTGCCACAGCACAGAATAGAGAGAATTAAAAGACTCAGGAAATGGGTCTGCTGGAGTAGCTTTATTAAGCAAGGCCAGGAAACACCAAATGATCATGTTCTGCACAAGGGACTTAACGAATCTCTGTTTACTACAGCACCGGGGAATGCACATCATCCCTGAGGAGCTTGGTGGCAGTTCTCCTCTGCAGGCCAGAGCTGACGCCAGGAAAGCTGGCCACAGCCTGCGCTCCCTGATGACAATGGGGATGAAGCTACTGGAACAACAGAGGCCAGATGACAATGCTTTACCACTAGTTATGGTAATTGTCTTATGAGTGGCAGGATTGGAAACACAGCCAGAAGGTGATAATAGAATATGATGTCTCTGAGGCAAGAATGATGGGATGCCATCAAGAGGATTGCTCAGTCTATGTAACCAAAAGACATCGAGGATGGATGATCAAGAGGTAATAAAAAGTGAAGATGCTCTTGCCCAGTTTCCAGACTTAAGCCTACTCATACATAGCCCATTGGCCAAAGAAGGACAAGGTCACCAGGATGAAGACCTATAGCACCATGTCAAGGATATATGGTAATGATTCCCCCTCCTTCTCCAAAAGGACCTATGGCCATTTAATCAGATAACTGAACACTGGGGAAATGGGAATGTCCAAATATTTTGAGGATAATTGAACACAAGATCCAAGTTGTATTAATACCCATGATCTGAAATGTCATTTTACTGCCATCCCTCCCCATTAGAATGGGGAACGTTGACAGGTAAGAAATGGTGTCCTGGCCCAGGTCTAGTTCCCATGAGCCCACTGGGTCCACAAACCCACCCAATAGCCACTTTATTCACCCCTGGATATATAATCAGAATGGACATATTTGATAATTGGCACAACTCTCCCTTTGGTTTGGTGGCTTGTGGAGGAAGAACTATCAGAGTACGGGAAGCCAAGTTGAAGACTCTGAAACTGACCTTTCCCCAATGAAGAGAGTAAATCAGAAACAATACTCCATCCTGGGGAACGGCAGAGATGAATGTCACTCTTAAAAATCCAAAAGACATAGTGTTGGTAGTCTCCAACCAAATTTCCAAGTAGTTTCCTAGTTGCTCTCAAGACCAGGGCAGATCCTGGACCACTGCAAACTCAGCCAAGTATTCTCTCCAGTTGCAGCTGCTGTGCCAGATGTGGTTATCTTTGTAAAACCAATCTAATCTTCTTCTATCCTTAAAAGGCATCAGAAACAATCTGCATAGACAACAGTATACATTTACAGTTCTACCACCGGGCTATGATAACTCTTCATCCTCCTGTCATAACATAGTCTGAGGAGACATGGACCATCTGGAAATCTGCAGAAGATCACTGGTCTACTGTACCAATGACTTTTTGCTAATGAAAGTTGATAAGCAAAATATGGCAAGTGTATTGGATGCTATGGTAAAGTACATGCATTCTACCAGTTGGAAAATAGATTCTATGATGATTTAGGGGCCTACCACATCAATAATAGTTCTAGAGATTCAGGGGTCTGGGCATGCCAAGACATCTCTCCAAAGTTAAGTGCACATTACTGCTTCTCACACCTCCTACCACAAAGAAGGCAGAACCATGCCTGAGAGGTTTGGAAGTCACCCTATTCCGTACCTGGGCCATACGCCAGGTATAGTAGTTTCTTAGAACTGTTGTAACAAGTTACTGCAAACTAGGTGGCTTAAAACAATAGATACGTATTCTTTCACAGTCTTGGAGACCAGAAGTCTAAATTCAACATGTTGGCAAGCTATGCTTCCTCCAGAGGCTCTAGGGGAGAGTCCTTCCTTCCAGCTTCTGGTGGCTTTTGGTGTTCCTTGTCCATGGCCACATCACTCCAATCTTGGCCTTCCTTTGTCTTCACGTGGCCATTTCCCTTTATATCTCTGTGTGTCTCAAATCTCTCCTTTTTCTCCTAAGGATACCCGCCACTGGATTTAGGACCCATCCCACATCCAGAATGATCTCATCTGGAGATCCTTAATTTAATTACAACTACAAAGACTTTTTTCTAAGTAAGTTCACGTTCAGTTACCAGGAGTTAAGACTTGGACACAGCTTTTTGAGGGGGCACAATTTAGTTCACTCACCAGGTGACACAAAAAGCTGTCAGCTTTGAGGGAGTCCAGACAGCGCTGTGGTGCAAGGAGTAGCTCTGCCACTTGGCCATCCACCCTGGCTGATGCTATGGTATAGGAGGTACCTGTGTGGCGACAGGGGCTGAGTCGAGTGTACGGCAAGTCCCAATAGGAGAATTACAATACAGTCCTGAGGGCTTTGGATCAGGGTCATGCCAGGTGAAGTACAGAATTACACACTTTGTGGAAAATAGGTCCTGGTGAGTTGCTAGATCCTTGTAGTGCCAGAATTGTGTCACCAAGTGACCACAAAGCCCAACACCACCCATCATGAGCTATCAGATCCATCAAGTCATAAAATTGAGTGGGCTCAGCCAAGACATCATAAAATAAAAGTGGCACTTTCGGTATAAGGCATGAGCAAGGCCAAGAAGGCACAGGTGAGCTGCATGAGCAGGTGGCCCAGGCCCCATATTGCTCACTGTGTTACAGCAATGCCTCTCCCTCAACCATACTTAACCTCTAGGGGAGGGAGTCCCTCATGGCCAGCTGATGAAGGAAGGGAAATACTGAGATTTGTTCACAGAGCGTCAGCTCAGTATGTGACTGTGAACCAAAAATAGTACTGCACTACAGCCCCACTCAGGGGTGGCATTGAAGGAACAGTGCCACTGGGGTAAACTTCCCAGTCCAGCAGAGGCACCCGCAGAGTGTGAGGGAAAGTGTCTGTTGTTGCCTCCACAGCTATAGTTTGTCCTACTACTTTCCTCTTAAAAGTTTCCCTTGGAACTCGAGGCCCAGCAGGTTCATGGAAGAGCTGCTCTCAGAGCCTCTGTGAGCAAGTGAAGCCCAGCCATGCAAGGCTGCTCCCCCAGAGGCCCCTTTCTCAGCTGCTTAGGTTGCTGCATGCAGACAGCCCCAGCTGGCAGCCTTTCCAGGACTTACGTTAGGCCGAGGTTTCCGAACCTTGTACTATTGCCGTTTGGGACTGGACCACTCTTTGTTGTAGGGTCATTCTGTGTACCCTAAAATGTTTAGCAGCATCTCTTGCCACCCCCCCAATATTGTAGTAGCCTCAAATGTTCCCAAACATTGGCAAATGTCCCCTGGAGAGAAAATCACCCCAGTTGAGAACCACTGTACCAAGCTGAAGAGAGCCATCTTGTTGGAATCATGCCTCCTTCCTGGGGCAACGGCATCTAAAAATGGAGTCCATAGTCTGAAAAACTTGGGACAACGCTGAAGGGTCGTTTCAGCCTCAGAGACCCTGTAGGTTGGATAAGGTACTTTTCTATTAACTTCTTCACAGCCCAACCTTTCCCTCTGCCCAAGCTTGCTTCCTTCCCTTCCCTGATAGGTGCTGACCGAAGGAGGACTTCCCAATTATTTTACACATACATCTTCAGAACTGGGCCTGAAGCTGCAATCATCTTCCACTTCCTTGGAAGCTGCCTTTATTAAAACGAATTGTGCGATTTGTCTTTGCTGTACTACTTTCTTGATGACAATATCAGCACTTCCTAGCTCACCTTTATGAGTTCATTCAATAACAACATTCAACAATTGCAGTGTGGTTGCCATCTACAAGTTGTTGGGTTTGGGATTCATTGAAGGACAAGACTTACGTCCAGGGATAGCTGTGTAATTTGCAGGTCCCTTGTTCAAATATTGTTAGGAATTTCAAAACAGTGATAGCAGAGCATTAAACAAGCATGAGTCCCTTCTGAGCACCACACCCTGTGTCCTGTATAGGTCATGCTCTCATGAGACTACCTTCTCATCAGGGAGATAAGTATTAAACCATTAATTACATAAATTGTTTCATTTCAATTGTGGGAAATGTGTTGGAGACGTGCAAGCTCCAATGCAACCTTACAATGAAGGATGATCCCTCTGGATGGGAGCTTTGCAGGGGACAGAGAGATTTGGGACCTATGAGAACCCAGAGCCATCACCCTGACTCCTCATTGCATCAGGAACTGCTCGCCTGACTATTGGCCAGTAACAGTTTCTTATTTGAGACCATTCTTGCAGTCAGAGAAAATGGGCCACAGACATGTGGCTTCCTCCAAATGCCATAGCGCACTTCCTTCACCTACAAATGGCTCCAAAAAAAAAAAAAAAAATCATTAAAAGTAAAAAATGTTGTTAAAATAAAGTGAATGGAAATATAAGGAGGTCCTTCACTGGCTTAAGAAAATAAACCAAAATCCAAAATATTCTCAGAAACACATTAGGGAATTAGAGGGGATCAAGAAGTCCACAATAGGGCCAGTTATGTGTCAGGTTCAGAAACCGATTTAATTTTATACTAACAGCAAGGAGCCCTCAGCTCTATTCCCAGCACTCTCTAGTTCTGAGAAAGTCACTTCAGTTTTCTGTTCTGTGTCTGAATAATGAGGGAAAAAAATGATCTGTCATTTTGGATTTCATGAGTATTATTAGGTTGCTTCTTTTAGGATGCTTTGAGCTACTTCTTCCAGAAACACCAACACCATACTTACTTCAAGGCAAAGCGATCTAAGGTTAATGTGCATCACCCAGCCACTCACAGCTGTGTTGAATTCACTCTACCCAACCCCTAGAAAAATGTTGTGTGTGGAGAGACCGGACCTTCATACGTACCTGTGCCCCCATTTTGGCAGGGCCTGTGGGGATGGCTCACCTTCTCCTCTTGTTCTTGCTTCTGTCAAGTCCACCATATCTGCTGTAAACACAGATGCAAACATAAGTTTTCACATTTTGAAAAGTGTATCCAACTACTTTGTATCTGATAACCGTAGCATGTCGTGTAAGTAAGGAAAGGGTGATCATTAAGCGCACTAGGAAAACCATTTATCTCTCCGGAAAAAAATCAAGCAAGCTTTTTGCCTTACTCCAAATATCAAGACACATTCCAGATGGATTAAAGAATAAAGTGTTAAAAATGAAATCTTACAATAGTAGAAGAAATTTAGATAATCCCATAATTTTGGTGTTTGAAAAGCCCTTTCTAAAAATAACACCAAAGACAGAGGTTGCAAAATAAGTCATCAATAGATCTGATTATATATAATAAATTCCATTAATACCATAAGCAAAATTAAATGTCACTAAACAAAGCAGAAACAATTTGCCACAAGCATTCCAGATAAAGGACCCATATCCTTTATATATAAAGAACTCTTGCAAGTTAGCATGAAAATGACAAATTCTTTGGCTACTAGTGCCACTTCTGAAATTCATTCTAAAAAAATAGGCCTGGAAATGAGTATCATAGTACTTACCCTTAAAGTCCCCACGGAGTCAGTTGGTCAAGGCACCTATCTGAGAAGAGAGTGAAGGAGCTTGACCTAAGTCTAGGGACCTGTCACATGGTCAATGCGGAGGGATGCTGATGGGAGCAACCCTGTATGAATTACCAGTTTTTAGAGAAAGGGGGTTCCAGAGAACTAAAAGAGGGCATCAAATAAAAGAAGGTACCATACCAGAAGGGGTATCCAAATCTAAAAACAAACACCCCCACTTTGGGGGCCCAATAAAACAATGTTAACACTCAGTGAGAGAGGCATGAAAGACGGAAAATAATCCTCTCCACAGCCTTATGACCTGGGTAGTGTTGGCAGCATCACCCCCTTGAAAGTTCAGGGGAATAAAGCGGAGAAAGATGTAGTTATCCAAACCTTCCTTCTCAAAAGGACGAAATGGATCGAGCCCAGATCCCTTGTTCAAGTTCTTTGCTCTTTCAGTTCATATTCTTTCTTGGTGGTTTAACAAAAGTTCTGGCTTCTTTTTTTCTTATAGGACAATGGTCAAAGAAGGTCTTTTTGTGGGAAACCTGCAAACCAAGCTTGGTAAGGGCAGACTTTCCTATGGAGGCTTTTCCCAGTTTCATGGGTCTCTGGACTGTGTCCGCTAACTGTTTCCAGAAACGTACCCGAGAGGTCTGGAGAGTTTGAAAGGGGAGCTCTGTGTGTTCAAGGTCAGGTTTCATGTCACAATTTTGCAGTTTCGTGCACAGTCTGGATTTCCCTTAATAAATTACAGGTCCTGCCACTAAGTTGTGAATGGAGACTAGTAATAGGTGATTTAGGGGTGCACAGAGGCCTCCCAGATTCTTTAAAATTCAGTTTCTTTTTGTTTGTTTGTTTTTACTAGGAGGTAGAAAGTTAGGCCTTGAGCACCTTGAGTGCCTCACAGAGACTTTGTGAACCAGTATTTGTCAGGATTGCGTTACTTGATCTGAGCCCATGCACTGGGTTATTGAACGATTAAAAAAAAAAAAAGTCTTCTCATACAGACTTGTAAAGATCACAAAATTGGAATTTAGATTTTGCTTCTCCAGCCCTTTATTTCCTCTCTGCTTCACCTGACCTACTTAGGTATGTGATTCACTGTTAAATCACCATAAACATGGATATTCTGTGCTCCTTCTTCTAGGCCAGGAGACAGGCAAATCTTTTCTGTAAAGGGCCAAATAGCAAATATTTATTTTTATTTTTTTTTATCTGAGTATACAGACAGTATATACATTAAGCTCAGTGGGGCCAGAGGGTCTCTGTCACAACTATCCCACTCTGCCATTTGAAGAGAGCCACAGACAGTCCTCAAACAAATGGGCGTGGCTGTACTCCAATAAAACTTTATTTACAAAAACCAGTTGTGGGCTGGAGTCAGCCCGTAAGCCATAGCTTGCTGACCCATTGTAGTCAAAACTCCTGAGCCTCACGTGGTTTTCTATTTATTCCATCTCTTATTCTTGCTTCTTCCAAGTTTTATGTAACATCTGGGATATAACCAGTCCATTGGCAAGTAAAAATGGGGAAGTTGGCTTTTGAACAATATAGTTCTTGGTGAATCTGAGATGCCCCTTCTCCTGGGTACCTGTTCCCAAGATGTGTACTGATGGCTGTTTCCTTAAACATCTATTTCGCATTTCTCAGTCTGGTATGAAGTGACGGTGCTGTTGAGATGGGGCCTAGCAACCCATGGTACCAAACGTGCAAGCCATGGTATCCCAAGGTGAATTCTCTTTGTGGCCATTTACTGAGAGCATTTACGTTCATTGCTTGTAGCTACTGTTTGCATTAGGCACATTTGTATGCAAGTGCAAGTGCAAGAAGGAGACCATCCTAATCCCTGCGATCCCTTAAATGCCGATGACCCTTGCTGTCCCCAAATGCTGCCACAACCATCCAAAATACTCCACCCCTACATGATTGGGCTGCATAATAGCCCTACTTAGAAAGAATCAACTAAGCACCCCATATTTTTCAAGCTAGTCTGTCCGTACCATATTACCTAATGAGCCTGACAACTCTGGGATCCCATTTGTCAGGAAAGGTAATAGAGTCAGAGAGGTTAATTCCACTGTGGAACAGCCAAGTTTGTCCACCTGTCAGCCCCATGCCTTTAATCATTACACAATCATTGTCATTAATTTACCCATTTATTCTTGCATTCATCCAATAAATATTTATCAAACTTTTCCCATTTCCCAGGTGCTGGGCTGGGCACTGGGGATACAGCTACAAACAAGCAGACATAGTCCCTTGCACTAGGAGTGCTCAGATGCTAACCCATCGTCACCCAGAACCACATTGCCACACCTGTAGCGTGGTCTACAAATGAAGGCCCCGGGAACCACAGTGGTATGTGGCAGAAGTGGTATGTGGCTCATTAACTTACCTCCCATCAGGGTTTTTATATTTATTCAAGGACAGCAATTGCCCTTCTATTATCTGCTACTTTATGTAACCGTCTTATCAGGACAAAGGGTCCTGATTTTTCTATCTTTTCTGAGTATGCCCAGATGAGTAGTGTCAGAAACCTATACAGCCTGCCTGTATGACAGTCTCTGAAGCAACCGGAAGGAATGAGATAAATGTATGGCAATGTGGAGAGCCCTTAAAAACAGCATTGTGTAGGAAAAGTAGTAAAAAAATGCAATTTCCACCACAATGTTGTTTATGTAAGTTAAAGCACATATACCTACAAACAGCCCAATATATTTTATAAAAAGAACATGAGTATTTAGGGACCTATATGAAACACCTTACACTGGGCCTGGGGGTAGGAGAGGGCAATAGCTAAGAAATCAGGGATAAAGGGGGAAAATAAAGCAAGAGAGGAGCCTCGTACAGACTGTACCAAGAAATATGGCTGATTAAATCTTTGCCTATGAGGTCCCCAGAATAATCCACAAAAGCAAAAAAAAAAAAAAAAAAAATCATTTGACAGCACAAGTCGCCTCTAGGGTGCACGGAACAGAAGGTGACAATCTTTCAGTGCTGGCCCTTAGCTTCAGGCAGAGAGTTTTTATAATGGGAAAAGGGTCAGGGAAGATAGAGGCAGACTGAAAGATTCTCTCTGTCAGAGGGAAAAAAAGAGAAAAAACATAACAGCTCTCTGGGAACAGTGGTGAATGTTCCTGTATTTACATAAACATGGTCCCTTATAAATAAGGCCATATCTTCAGTACGTGTTCTAAAACCTCTCCACAATAGCCAGCAAAGTATGAGGCATTTCGTGTTTCCAAAGTTTAAGGGATGACAGCAGTGACGTCAGCATAGTGTACTCTCACCGGAAGACCCTTCGTCAAGTCCGTCTGGCATTGCAGAACAGTAGTTGACATCCGGTGCTGATAGTCTCACTAAATTTGGGTTCCAGTTGACAAACTGTGAAGTAAGGAGGAGCTGACTGTGGCCCCACGGAGGTGAAAGCAGCTGGCCTCTGCCTCCTGAACAGACTGTTCCCAAAACACTGCTGTCATTTCCAGTTCTTTGCAATGACACCACCACTGCATTTGTTTGGAGACACCATATACATCTTTCCACATTCCCCCACCTCCACCTTCCCCAAGGCCACGAATATCAGACTTGGAAAAGAATAAAGGACATCTCCCCCCAGCAGTTAAGGGCCAAGAAAATGAGGTTAAGTCTTTCTCTTGCTTCCAAATAAAATCTTGGACAAGATGGCAGTTGCATTGAGAGGGATCACCAAGGCTGTTTTTATCTGCGAGCATTCCATTCTGGGAGCTGACTTGTAGGCTAGAAATATGCAATGTACGAAAGAGGGGATCGTTTATTTCTTGACTGACCTTGGGACTTGATTTATCTCAAAACCGAGAGAATTTTCCTCTTGGTAAAGGAGGGCTGATTCTTTATAGTAAGCCCTTGAAAACCTCCTGCCATCAAAAACAATCCATATGCTGAATGCACAGAAATGCTCTGAGTTTAAGAAAGGTGATGTGGGGAGTTGTAAGGAGGGAGGAGATGTGAGAAGGAAAAGAAGGCTGGAAAAATCTGGGGGAAGAAATGGTGTTTAGCTAATCACGCACATTTCAAGATAGAAAAGAAAGCAAGGTGTTTGGAGATGAATACAAGTCGCTCTTGCCCCCGGGCACGTGACTGCTCTCTCTCATTCACTGACCACTGCCAAGCAGTCCCTGTGTGGTGGCGGCCTCAGCTCGCTGGCTGACCTTCCCCTGACTCCACGAGGGAAGAAACAGTGAGGCCCTGTGTCCTCACTGGGCCAGGCCTTCCTGTGACCCTCCTGAGACCTCTCAGTCCCTTTCCCACAGCCCTCCCCGAAAGCCTCGCTGTAGCTCTTGGTTTATTTTTTCAGGTGAGTAAACTCTGTATCGAATACTGGTTTCTCAGTTGCTTTTAATTAGGCTTCTGGGTTCCACTCTTTCATCTCGGTGAAATCTGCGTCACTTTTCTCCTGCTATTTTTGGTTCTAAAGCCATGGGTTTGCTTTCATTCAGTTAATTGAAGGCACACAGGAAAAGAGAGAGGGGATAATCCCAATCTTTTGACATTTCTTAGAGCTGTGATAAACCACACATTTTTTAGCAGCAGAAATTCGCTTTCAAAATGTTATAACTCTGCAATCTCTTCTCTGAGGGGATGGAGTGCCTCCCCACTGAGGCTCCAAGGTTACTGTCCTGCGGGCTGCTCTGAAGCCCCTGCATCCCAGGTAGAGAGGGGGAGAGCCAGTGAGATGTCATGGTGGGACCAAATAGCCCCTTCATAATTTTCCCGCTGGTGGTGAGTTCAACCCCTTGGCCCTGGCTGTGGCAGCCTCTGGGAATGTCAACATTCACAAAGCTCTGGGGGGAGGACTCAGCCAGACATCAGAGGACAGAGCTGATGGTGCCATTCCATGAAATGTCCCATGAAATGAAAAGCCAGGAGCCAGGTGCTTATTTAATCCCAAAAACGGCAGTATATATATTTTAGTAAAACTTTATTAAATCCTAATAAAATACCCTTTTTTTTCTCTGTAGACCAAAAGATTCTGTGAAAATTATATTCACAGGTAGGTATATATAATTTATTTTTACCAAGACTACTTAGTAAACAAACTTCAAATCTTGCCAGAGTAATGAAAATAGGTTTACGTAAGACAAACAGATTTATTTTTCTAGTTTATAGATAAGATTATACATTCCATAAATCTTCTACAAAATGGAAAAATAAGTCTACTTATTCATTAACAAAAAAAAATCAAAATCATATTTACATTTATATCTCCATACACTGTGATTGCTTCTTGGCCTTTTGACTAAAATCAAGTGTATATCTCCATATACTGTTGGCCTCCAAGTTTGGTCTGGGAGACAAAAGAGTACAAATTATCCACTACTTCTAACGTAAAAAGCCAAGTACTTAAATAGATCCAGAGCAAAGCCAACTGACAATAAATCCAAATTCTATGTTAAAGTAACCTTCATAATATAAGAAATGGGAAAATATTTATAATTCAAACACAAAGAGATGGTATACCTCATACCTAAATAGTTCCCACCAGGACATAAGAAGAAGGCCAACTGCCCAGCAGAAAATAGGGAAGAGGACACGTCACAGAAAAAATCACAGAAATTTAAATATATGAAAAGATGCTCAACCCTACTTATAATCAGAAAAAGTATAGATTAAACTACATTGAGATTCCATCTTTCAACTCCCAGATCATTTAAAGAAAAGGAAAAGGATAACACTGTGGTTGCAAGGGAGTAGGGGGAAGAGTCATTTCTAAAAAGCTGATGGGGATATATATTGTTTTCTATGTGTATGGGAGAATTTGGCAATATTTATTAAAATTATAAATGCATATGCTCTTTGATCCTAAGTTATTTTTCTAAGAATTTATTCTATAAATATATTCATCTAGGGAAGAAATAAAATATGTACAAGGTTATTCATTGTGGCATTGGCTACAATAGCAAAAGATTGGAAATAACCTTTCAATCTATAGGGGACTAATTAAATAATTTATGTTATAACCCTGCAGTAAAATATTATGTAGCTATAAAAATGAGGAATCTGTATATTAATATTAAACAACCTTCTCTCTATATTATTATGTGGGAAAAAATCTAGTGGCTATAATATATCATCACAGGTTAATAATGGGAGCTAGATACAGATATAGTCAGAGATAGCGATGAGGATGGTGACAAGGAAGAAGGGCAGAGATAACCCATGTCTGGCACCCACTGGGTTTTTGTTTGTTCGTAATCATATAAAATATCTCTAGAAGTATATGTAAGAAATTTAGATGCCTTCAAGGATCAGGTGTGCCGAAGAACCAGCATTATCACCATGCACTCTATTATAGGTCAGATTGTGTCCCCTACAAGATGTGCTGAAGTCTGAACCCCCAGTACTTGTGAATGTGACCTTATTTGAAAATGACATCTTTGGTGATGTAATCAAGTTAAGATGAAGTCATACTGGATTATGGTGGTCCGATCTAACATGATTGACGTCCTTATTAGAAGAGAACAAGAGTTGGGGCACCTGTGTGGCTCAGTCGGTTAAGCGTCTGCCTTTGGCTCAGGTCATGTTCCCAGCGTCCTAGAATCGAGCCCCACGTAGGACTCCCTGCTCAGTGAGGAGTCTGCTTTTCCTTCTTCCTGCCTCTCCTTCTCGCCCCTTCTCCCTCTCCCCAGCCCCCAGCTCGTGGTCTCTCTCAAATAAATAAACAAAATCTTAAAAAAAAAAAGAAAAAGAAGAAGAGAACAAGAGTTGCAGATACACACACTTCATCTTCATGGGAAGATCGTGGGGGTGATGCTTCCACAGCCAAGGAAGGCTACAGATTGTCCGCAAACCACCAGGGGCTGGGAGACGGCCCTGCATCAGATTCTCCCTTGTAGCCCTCAAAGCAACCGACCAGCCATCATCTTGATTTCAACTTCTGGCCTCCAGAACTGTGAGAGAATAAATTTCCATTGTCTAAGCCAACTAGTTTGTGGTACTTTATTACTACTATAGCCCTAGGAAACTAGTGCACACCCTTTTGTGATTTTTAAATTTTCAATCATGTGTATGTAATATCTGTTCAAAAAATAAATAAGTAGATTGAAAATTTTTTGGCCAAAAGTAAGAAGAAATAAATAAAATAGGTTTTATTATACCTTGCCTCTGATTAACTCTCTAAAACCATGCAGAATTTCATCCACCCAGAATTTCATGAGATATATAGGAAATTCATTTCAATAGAGTCAACCATACTCGGGCTAATCTTTTGAAAAAGAGAAAAATGAACAAACAAAACCCCAGGGGATGCTGACCATTAGCGCTTTCCTGAACACCCACCCTGGCAGCCTGAAGCTGAGAGCCAGCTCTGGGTAGAGTTGTTCCTTTCCCATCTTGCCTTCCTACCACACATTTTTTTTTCTTTTTTTTTCTTTCCTTTTCTTTTCTTTTCTTTTTTTTTCTTTTCTTTTATTTCCTTTTCCTTTCCTTCTATTTTTTTCTTTTTAAAGAAGAAAGGTGAACTCAGTTGATAAGCAAGAAAGTCTCCCTGAGCACATTGAAATGATCAGGGCTATTGGAAAACTCTGGTCTTGAGGGCTGCTGGCCACTGTCTGTGTCCACAGTCGTTACTGGAGAGTCTGCTAACAGCAGGTTAGCCTGGCAAGTACCACAGCAATGTTGATGTCACTGACTCCTGGGGTTCTTTCTCTGCTTATAGAGGGAAACTATGACTTCTCAGAAACCTTGACTGGAATATATATATATATATATATATATATATATATAATGTTTGATATTTGCTCTGAAATTAAAAATGTTTCTGCAATCACACACAGCCAAGACACCAAAATGTCTGATAAACTCAAACAAAATCAGATTTTGACATTAGATGTTCAGCTGATTTTTTAAAAGAAATCACTTTTTACGGGGTGCCTGGGTGGCACAGTGGTTTGAGCGTCTGCCTTCGGCTCAGGGCATGATCCCGGCGTTGTGGGATCGAGCCCCACATCAGGCTCCTCCGCTATGAGCCTGCTTCTTCCTCTCCCACTCCCCCTGCTTGTGTTCCCTCTCTCGCTGGCTGTCTCTATTTCTGTCAAATAAATAAATAAAATCTTAAAAAAAAAAAGAAATCACTTTTTAAAAAAATATTTTATTTATATATTTAGGTATTAATTTATTTACAGAGAGCAAACGAGTGGGGGGATGGGTGTAGGAAGAGAGAGAATCCCAGGAGACTCCCCACTGACCACAGAGCCCAAAGCAGGGCTCAATTCCACAACCCTGAGATCATGACTTGAGCCGAAATCAAGAGTTGGCTCGATCAACTGAGCCACCTTGGTGCCCCAAAAGAAATCACTTTTTAACAGGAAAGTTTTAGGTTTACAAAAAATTTATAAAGAGAGTACAGAGTGTTCCTATATACCCCACATCCAGTTTCTCATATTATTAACCTTACGTTAGTCAGGTGAACCAATGTTGATACATTATTAACTAAACTCCATACTTTATTCGGATTTTCTCAGTTTTTACCCAGTGTCCTTTTTCTGTTCCAGGATCCTATCCAGGATACCACATTACATCTTGTCCTCGTGTCTTCTTAGGCTTCTCTCGACTGTGATAGTTTCTCAGACTTTCCTTGTTTTTGATGGCCTTGACAGTTTTGAGGAATACTGGTCAAGTATTTTGTAGAATGTCCCTCATTTGGGATTTGTCTGACTTTTTTTTTTCTCATGATTGGACTGGAATTTTGATTTGGAGGAGGAGGACCACAGAGGTAAAGTGCCATGCTCATTACATTGTACCACATGCTATCAGCATGGCTTATCACTATTGATATTGACCTTGATCACCTGGCTAAGGTACTGTTTGTCAGATTTTTCCACTGCAAAATTACTGTCTTTCCACCCTCCTCCCCCATAGCCATACCATCCTCTTTGGAAAGAAGCTACTATGCACACTGCACACTTAAGAAGTGAGGGGTTCTGTTCCACCTCCTTGAGGACAGAATAGCCACATAAGTTATTTGGAATTTTATGCATGAAGATTTGTCTTTTTCCTCCCATTTATTTATGTATTCAATCGTTTGTTTGTATCAGTACGGGCTCATGGATATTTATTTTGTACTTTGGATTATAATTCAATGCTACTTTATTTACTCAGCTAAATTTTTGATTAAATAAAATATTTGTTTTGGCATTATGTATAGATCACTTTAAAACCCAAAGACTACCACACAACTATACACTGTTTATGTGCTCTCTTTTGATGTTCTTGCGTGGTAACCATATTTTTATTAATTCATTTATTCAGCAAGTATGTACCACGTGTGTCCACAGTGCTACATTCCGGGTGTCAGGAGTGAGTGGAGTAGACTGCATCCCTGTGAATTGTCAGTCTAATGTTTGATTTCTTTATTTTACATAGCACACTATTAGAAATTCTGGACAACAACAGAGACAATATAATCCTGTCCTCAAAAAACCCCAACAGTCACTTGGGCAGGCAGAATGCATGCTCCAAATCATGTAAGACTAGAAAGAAAAGAAAGTAGAGAATAATTATAGACCAAAACATGTCTGATGTGCAAAGTTAATGAAGGATGGTTATCTTGATATAGCACAGGCTTAGAAAAGTTAGAAAAAAGTTGTGTTAAAAAGAAGGTTCTGGGGGATGAGACAGTTGTTGGAAGGGACAATGGGGTCAAAAGTATATTTTGGGTATTTTGAAAGTATTTTTAAAGATAGAATAGACAGACTCGTACACAAAACTGAGGAAGAGGATGTGGTGAGATTCAAGACTATACATGAGGGGTCTCTGCCAGAGAAATACTTCAAGGAACAGAAGAGGGTGCAGGAATTCCTTTTGCAGAGATGATGGAGATGAGGAAGATGTTACCTCTACTGAGAATGTTGGAGAGAAAAAAACACTCACATTCCATCTAAAAGGGAATCTGTATCACCAGGTGCCATGGAGGAATGATGCTAAGGGAAGAAGGTATGACTTAGTGGAGGTAAAATGGTCCATGAATTCTTTTTTTTACATCCCTTTATTGAGGTATAATTGACAAAATTGTGAGATGTTTAAAATTACAATGTGATGATTTGATATACATATACATTTTGAAAGGATCCCTCCATTGAATTAACATTTTCATCACTTCACCTATTTTCCTTTTTTTTCCCTGTGAAAACATTTACGTTCTACTCTGTTAGCAAAATTCAATTATACAGTCCAGTGTTATGAGCTATAATCACTAGGTCATACATTAGAGCCTCACACTTTCTTGTCTTATAACTCTGTGTATCAGAAAGATCTATGAAAAGTTTCATTACATTTTTGGGAAGAGCAGGTAGGATGATTCCATAACTCCAAGCTGGAGCGGCTGTGATGGTTCTCGATGTAAAAGATGCTTTTCATTCTTTCCATTCACCACATTTTACTACCCACCCTCCTGTCTTGGCCCCCAAGAGATCTGATATGTTCAACTCCCAATACAACTACAATATGTTGGAGGATTGAAAGAAAATCACTGACATTAAAAATATCGGGAAAATGGTAGCATGGTGTAAATGTTCTTCATGTACTCTAGATCCTAACAATGGTTCCTTGTTTGCCAAACCTTTTACAATACTTTGCACAGAGTAAATACATTGCCTAAAATATGTTTTTTAAAAGAAAAGGGTAAAGAGATGGATGTTTTAGTTTTATGTCTGAGATTTCATTCGTACTTGACTGTTGTATTTTTTTTTAACTATGGCATCCATCTTTCCTCACCCAAGTCCAAGTTCCGTGGGTTCTTTCCATCTTCTGTGAGATATCCATCCTCCTACTTCTCTTCCCACAGATTCCACCAGATGCCAGATATAAGGCTACAAAGTTATAGCCTTTTCACTTAGAGCTTTGCAAATGTTTGTGAATTATCATAACAAGTCTTCTGAATGAAAAATGCTAGCAATTTTCTCTCAGGAAGTTTTATGTGGACATAGGTCTGGTCCCAACAAACCCCAGAGGCCTTGCTGCAGCCTCTGGCCACCAACAGAATGATCACTGTCAGTGTTTTCATACTAACTTCCTCCTGGGGAGAGTCTCCGATCTGCTGATATTCTGTAAATGGCCCCAGGCTATCTCTGTCCTCAGTTCACTGACCTCACATGGACCACAAGTGGCCATGGGGAATAGGGGATGCCAGGCTCCAACTCTGACTTCACTCTGTTTCTGAGGTGTTGGTGGTAAATAGGAGTCTATTCGAAAAACCAGCCCTCCCACAAACAAGCTTATCAATGAGCTTGAGATCTGCTTTCTCCTCTTCCCTAAGTAGCATAAGTATATCCTTAGTTTTGAAACTGAATTTTATAAATTCAATAAATATAAATTTGCATTTTCCTGATCATGAGGGTCGAGTTCCTATGCCACTCACTAGTGTGCAATGGTAGTAGTGATGACTAAGAAGATAAGTTAACAATGCATTTCCACTACACTTTAGAACATACGAAGGATTTCAGTTGTCTTCTCATCTTGCATTTGTAACTCTTTCTTTACAGACTTCATCTTTGGTGTCAGACTGGCTAGAATGATCACAGCTAACATTTATAAAGTCTTATTGCTTCCCAAGTTCTGTTCTATGACTTTTATTTGTACTAGTTCATTTAACTCTTACAATAACCTCTGACAGGTAAGATTATTATGCCATTGTACAGATGAGAAGAAAAAGGCACAATACCTTGTCCATCGTCAAACAGATCCTAGATCATCTGGTTCCAGAACCTGTACTCATTCCTGCTGTTTACCCTGCCTGTGTTCAAATCCCATTTGGTGGCATTCTGCTGTGTGAAAGTCAGATAGTTATCTCCCTGTTTTTATCTTAATCCCCTTACTTTTAAATGAGAATAACACTTATCACATAGGGATTTGAATGACGTAATTTATGTAAAATTCCTGCCATGTGCTAAATAGATTTTAATATCACTTTTATTTGGGATCACATATTCTTTTGATAAACACTGAGCATATATTATATGCTAAACACAAAGCTTGTGCCGACAGTGCAAGGGTGTATTCATTTCCTGTTGGCACCATAATAAATTACCACAAGTTTGGTGGCTTAAAACAACCCGAGTTTGCTATATTAAGAAGTCTAAAATGGGCTTCACTGGGCTAAAATCAAACTGTCAGGAAGATGGTGTTCCTTCTGGAGGCTCTGGGGAGAATCTGTTTCATTGTTTTTCCAGCATCTAAAGGCCACCTGCATTCTTGGGCTCATGAATGAGCCCTTCCTCATCTTCCTCCATCTTCAATGCCAACAATGCAGATCATCCAGGATAATTTCTTCATCTCAAGAGCCTTAACTCAAGTATGCCCATAAAGTCCCGTTTACTACGGAAAGCAAATCTGTACAGGTTTCAGGAATTCAGACATGGACCTCTTTGGGGGCCATTCTTCTGCCAACAACAAATGGTAAACCAGACAGTCCCTGACTAGGTGAGAATTACTTATGATCCCATTTCCAGCGAAGAAAGGTAGAAATAAGAGATGAAATGGTTTACAAAGGCCACCGGAAAGGCTAGTGCTGCTGAACCTTGTCAGACCATTTTAAGGTTTTGGAAAACTAAGCTTTTTACCAAACACTTAAGGTTACTCTCTAAAAACACAATAAAACATCGGATTAAAAAGAAAGAAAGAAATTGGTGTTGCCAAAACATCTATTGTGATATTCTAGTTACCCATTCTTTTTTTTTGTCTCATTAATACTTAAAATGTAGTATCAACAGGTTATTGATACATTAATCTTAGAGATGCTATTTCAGAAATATTTTGAAAATATGACTAAAATTCTTAATCTGAAGAGAGAGTTTTGCAGCTATTTTACTCTGTTCCTATAGTTAATCAAATTTACTCTTTCAATACAAATATTCTACTGGGAAATAGTCAAAGTCAACTCCAATTCCATAGTTCTACCATTGTAAAAGACTCATTCTGACTGAATGCCAGTCCCACCTCAAGCCCCATAATAAACCGGTATTTTTCATATTACAGGGGGCTCATAGAAAACTCTTCATTATAACAGAAGTTCTTCTCTTTCCATTAATGATGTGACTAAACATGGACATCAGAACTTTGTAGTTTCAGGGTGTCTACAAAAATATAATTTTTCATGGGATGATGGTTAATAATACCTAGAACCTAATGGGACTTAAAACAATAAATACAATTTTAAAAGTAAGATTCTATCAACCTCGTTGTACTTTATAATTATATCAAAGTCCTTCTGCTATTTAAAATATTTCCTGGAAAGCCAGAATCATTCAGTGCTGCTTGCATATACTCCATATAGCTCCCTGTTTGTCAATTAGTGTTAAAAAAAAGCATTCTTAGTAAAGAAAAAATGGAAACACACTAGCTACTGCTCTCCACACACTAAATGATAGAGGACAGATTTTTCATGATTCAAGCCTGCCGTTGAGCACTTCAGAAATTCAATGATACCAATGTTTCCCATTTGTTAGTTGGGATTCCTGGGACATAGAAATTGGCTTTATTCTGATAGACCCCAGCTGAGTTAGGTAAAAGGCTTGTACCACATAGAAAATTCTTTCCACAAATCAAGAAAACAACTGATTCTCAAGGGTATTTAGGAAGTAGGTCAGTAAATTTGATGAAATTGGCATTCAGTTCAAAAACTAGAAGAGAACTAATGATCATCTGTCCTAATGTTATCATTTTCTGAATGGAGAAATTGGGGCTCAGAAAACTCAGGTGACTGGCCAGGATCACCCTCAAGTTGGTGGCAGAGCCAGGGCATGCTTGGAACCAGTAACTCACATCAATCCATCCTGGGTGCTGAGCTCAGGACATAGAAACAACCTAAATACCCATTGATGATGAATGGATAGAGAATTCGTGGAATAGATATATGATGGAATATTATCCAGCCATAAAAATGAAGGAAATTTTGCCATTTGAGACAACATGGATGGACATCTAAGGCATCATACTAAGTGAAATAAGTCAAACAGAGAAAGATAGATAACATATGATTTCACTCATATGTAGAATCTAAAAAAATTTTTTTTAAATTAAGGGTCACAGAGACAACAAATTGATGGTTTCTAGAGGCAGAGGATTGGGGATAGGAGAAATGGGTGAACTGTTGTTTTTTTTAATTAATTGTATACATATAAAATAAAATAAAAATTAAATCTTTGTGTTTCAAAACTACTGAGCCTCCTGCATCTGTAGGGGAAATAGCACTTGTGTGTGTATGTGTGTGTGCGTGTGTGTGTGTGTGTATGTGGGCGTGTGCGTGTGTGTGTGTATGTGGGCGTGTGTGTGCGTGTGCGTGCATGTATGTGGGCGTGTGTGCGTGTGTGTGTGCATGTGTGCGTGCGTGTGTGTGCGTGTGTGTGTATGTGTGCGTGTGTGTGCGTGTGTGTGCGTGTGTGCACGTGTGTGTGTGTATGTGTGCGTGTGTAGCCAAGTAAAAGTAGTAGTATAAACAACACACCATTTAAGGATTTAATGATGATATCAGGGACAAGAATAGGAGTCCAGAAAAAAAAATATTTTTATTAAGTTTTGAAAAAATTCTGGATGTAAGCGAATGTTTTAAATATGCAAATACTTTGCTTCCTCAAGTTTACATCTTAAATATATAGGAACTCTATCTTCTCCTCTCTATCGCACTGTCACCACCTGGACCCAGGCCCTAATCATTGCCCTCCCCTCGTAACCTAATCGCTTACCCCGTCTCTGGTCTGGTCCTTCTCTTAGCGTTCTTCCACAAAACAATTTTTCTAAAAATGCAAATACGTTACTCCTCCCCTCCTTTAAGTCTTCATGTCCCTGAAATGCTATGACACTCTTCAACAAGTGGGCCATCAACCCATGACTCTGCTCCTGAGCCACTACCTGTCCAAACCCCCACCCCTCTTCTTTTCAAATCATAGGCTCCAGACTCACCAGACAGTGCACCGTTAGCCACCTAGCTGAGTCTCCATGCTCTTGCATACGCTCCATCCCTGTGTTAAGGCATCTCTACGATGCTTGATGAATTTCAGCTCACACAATGTCTCCTGGCCACAGCCTTCCCGAACCTGTAGACAGGATTGATTAGTCCCTTCCTTGTGCCGCCATCGGAACCGTGTTTACCTCCTCCACAGAGCCCGTGCCCCTATATCGTGTTTTTTTGTTTACTTCTATTCCTTCTGGATCTGGCCTCTGGAGGGGCTCAAGGCATGTTTAATGGATAAATGAATACATTAAATTCTCTGAGTTTAGCTTAAGGCAGGAAGTAGTGAAAAGTCATCTCAGTTGAACAAGTCCTTCTGAAGGACATGACTAATTCTGAGGGCAGTACAACTTTTAAGAGCATCTTCCTGTGCTTAACTTGGGAGTGTTAGCATTCAGGGCGCCTGTATCAGGCCCCGGGCCTTTCTGAATGGAAACAACATCCTGAGGAAATGGGTCCATTGGGGGACTTTCTCATGCTTTGTTCTTTCCAGTTCTTCCATATCATTGTGTATTCATGCAGCAGAAATGCTCCAGATAGGGAAAGCTGAGAGCAGGTTGACCTATCAAGGGGCGGAAACATATGTTAGAACTCCTTAACAAGACGTAAGATAGAATTTCTAGAGTAACTTTACATACAGAAGATCTTTGCAGGCTCAGTGAGTTCCTCAGCTCTACTCATGGGTATGCAAAATAATATTAGCTATACATACTGAATAAGAGGCTTAGTGATTAAGCGCATAGACTCTGGAAATAGACCAACCTGGGTTCAAGTCCTACCTTTGCCACCGATGAATATGTGACTTTTGATATGCAACTTCTCTAGGTCTCCATTTTTTTCCTGAAACATGGTCGTTGTGAGTTTTGAGAGAATGCAGGTAAGACATTAAGCATGGGTCCTGGCATACTGGCCGTGATCAAAATGTTAAAAGCAGTGGTGGACATTAAGTTGAATTTTTCTACTTCTGAACAAGTCGCTGGTTTGAAATATGTCTCTAGATAAATGCACCATGCCTCAATTGTCTCATGTATAACCAATACTAATGAAATGTTAAGAAAATAATCCTCTTTTTATGGGTTGCACTTAATTTGCTTCAGTTAACGGAATGGTGTGGGTAGAATCCACTTGGTCACCGGAGTGACTGACATGCTAATTTTCCTGATATGTCAAGTGTTTCGATTACCTGCTGCTGCATAAAAATACTGCCCCCAAACCTTAAATGCATACACTAACTGAAAGAAGACAATCTGAAAAGGCTACATAATGTATAATCCCAACCATATGGTTCTCTGGAAAAGACAAAACCATAGAGACAGTTAAAAGTTCAGTGGTTACCTAGGGTAGAAGGATGGGGGGGTAGGAAGGATAAACAGGGGGAGCACAGAGGCTTTTTAGGGAGTAAAATTATTCTGAATGATACTGTAATGGTGGACACATGACATTATGCATTTGTAAAAACCCATAAAATGCACAACACCAAGAGTGACTCCTAATGTAAACTAGGGACCTTTGTTAATCATAATGTACCGATATTGATCCGTCAATTGTAACAAATACAGCACATAGTACAAGATGTAAATAATAGAAGAAACTATGTGCAAGAGGTAGCAGGTATGTGAGAACTCTTCTCCAATTAATTTTTCAGTAAAGCTAAACTGCTCTAAAAAAATGAAGTCTGTTAATAATAATAATAAAAACTGCCCCAAAACTTAGTGGAAGCTGATTTTCTAAGAAAGGCCATATAGTTTCCCCTTCTTAATCCAGGAGATGGCAAAGAGTTTGTGGCCATCTTTAATTGACTATAGCGGGCTGGTTCATGTCTTTAGCAAGTAAGATAACTCTACTTTAAAAGAAGGCAAAAGTTTCCATTCACAAATCTGAACAAAGCTGATTCCCCAGAACGCTTTGTAAAAAGTCTAAAATAACATTTAAGGACCCCTGCCATAACCCAGACACACAATACACAACACAAAGGTTGATCAATGTGTTCAGAAAATTCAGTTGCTAGAAAACTAGAGGAAAATTGCATTGCTTCCAAATAATTAACAGGAAGGGTGGTTTAAATTAATGAAAATTCTGAATTATGGTCTCGTAAAAATGCAATATTACTGTTTTCGAGCAAAAGCAGTCATTAGACATAGGATAACAGTAATTCTTACTGAGTCCTTAAATACTACAGCAAATGTCAGTCCCATAAAAACCACTGGGAAGTCCCATAAAAACCTCCCATGGCCTTCAGGACTGGCGAGTAGTTCTAGTTCTTCCAGTCACACCAAGGGCTCAGGAGTCTTGGGGAGGTACCAATGGCTTGGAGGCCCAAGGGCACCCCTCCACCCTGGAAGATCCTCTGCCCCCTCCTGGTGGCTCCCGTGGGAAGCCTGCCTATTGCCCTTCCCTCTGTGCCCCCAGCCATAGGGAGTCTTTCTTCTAGTCTTACTATCCTGCTTTTGACCAGCATGTTTGCTCATCTCCTCCATCTTTTCTTCTCTAATGACTTACATTTTTTGGTGCGCAAAATCCAAAGGTATTCCTAGACCATTTTTCTTTCTCATCTGGCATTGTATCCTCCAAAGCACTGAAGACTCCCAGACAGATTACTGCTAGAGCTGAGGAAAAGAGAAAAACACAAATGCCAGAGGGGGGAACCTATAGGTTAACAGGTCAAGAAAGTCACACCTCCATGCACAGTTCTATAGCAAGAAAGCCACAGCGAGTCAGGACTCTATCATGGCCATACAAGAAACCCATTATTTCCAAACTCTGGGAATATTCTGTTAGGGAGGCTGGACTGAGTGAACAGACCATAAGGGATGGATATGCTCCTTTTCTAAACCATATACAAACCCAACCGGGTGGTAAAAACTGGAGTGGTTTGGAACATCTAGGGAAATTCAGCATCATGAGAAAAAGACAAGGGAGGATGAACTGGGGCTGAGAAAAATCCATCGACTAGAGAAATAATGAAACCGCAGGGTTGGCGGACAAGTAGAATGAATGTGCTGTTCAAAATGGAGCTCATTTCAGAACTGACAATTGTGCAGAGGAACACTCAAGAGGGGGATGGGGAGAGGGAAAGAGGGAGGAGGTGGGGACAGAGGAGGAGAGAGAGGACGCAGAGAAGAAGGAGGGAAAGAAGGAGAGGGGGCAGAAGAGGGCAGCAAGATAGCCAGATGTTATACGTAGCAGGTGAAAGCATTCTGGCAAATATTTTGACACGAGATAGACAATATGAAGTAAGGTCCAGTCCAAAAGGAGCCTCCTTTCTCTGGGTTATAGGGGCCGGGAGTACATAGAGAACCATGATGAAAAGGCTGGGATTTCAGTGATTCGGGCTACAAGACAGATTAGCTGGAAGGTGAGTGACAGGGGTGACTCAGCCATGCTGATTGATTGACACGAGACCAAGCACAGCTCAGCAAAGCCCAGGTCATTCACATCAAATAGTGAGCTCTGCACAGACAGTGGCTCCCTGCCTTTGTTACTCAACACAACTGGACTCAACACCGTGAGAGTCACCGGGAATCACACCCTAGGCCGTGTTTTTGGAAAGGAAATCTCTTCTTACCCTTTTTCTGGATGGTAGCGGCCAATTTTATCCACGCAAACTACTCATCCAACATGGATGAGCCCAACTTCCTGGTACCTGAGCTGTCAGGCAGCTGCAAGAACCTTATTTAATAAGTAAAAAGGTTTATACTTAGTACAGGAACGACCTACAAATGGTTTCCAATTGTTTAGAGCGTTTTGTTGCTATTAAGCAGGCAGAATATTCTACCACAGATGTACTATTAGCATAGCCTTTATCCTTGGGGATAACGAAAATAAACTCTGCTTAATGCTTCCAACCCAGATCGCAAATTTGGTCATCTACATGCTTTTCTTTCTCTTTGTAATGTTTCTGTTAGAAAGATACACACCTATGACCTGTATCTCAAAGCAATAATCACAAATGTCACTTAGATATACTATATGCTTTGAGAATATGACCAAATTTATGCCAAATGATATGAGTCACTAGCTAGTAAGGGTTTTGTCTCTAGAGCACTGTTATTCAAGTTCTGAAAATTATTTCCATCTGAGGAAGGGTGGGGGGCCTAATATGACAAGAGGGGATAGGGTCAACAGTAATCCAATCTCCAAAAAAATTGTCACAATTATCACCTATGCTGGTGGTCTTGGCCCAGGTTCAAACTGACCAGGAACAGAGAAAGAATCCCTTTCTCTTTCTTGTTCTTGGAGGCATGGCTATTGTAGCTCCAGGGCTCTCCATAGTTAGCAAAGTATGAAAGGCATGCTAATTGTATGTGAGGTGAGCACAGATGTGAAGACACAAAAGACATTCACCTTAAAAGCCCAATACATTTAAAAGACCACAGTAGCAGGCAGAATTCCAAGATGGCCCCAGGATTTCCATCCTCTGGTGCACAGACACCTTCTCACAGTCATTCAGTTAAAGACTAATCTAGATACTGCTGTGAAGGGGTTTTACAGATGTAATAGAGCTCCCAAATTAGTTGACCTTAAGATAGAAAGATTTATCCAGTGGGCCTGACCTAATCACGTGAGTTTTTTGAGTCTGGATGGAGGGATCAGAGATTTGAAGCATGAGAAGGATTTGAAGCACCATCACTGACTTGAAGATGAAGGGGCAGCATAGCAAGGAGGCCAGGGGACCTCTTTGAGCTGAGAGCAGCCCCTACGGACAGCTAGAGGGAAATAGGGCCTCGGCCCTACAACTGTGGGAACTGAATTCTGCCAACAGTGGAATGAGCTTGGAAACATTTTTCTATAGAATCTCCAGACATGAAATAAGACAGGCCCATACCTTGACTTGAGCCTTCACCTGAGGAGAGAAGCCAGCCAGGTCATGCTGGACTTCTGAGCCACAGGAACCACGAGATAGTAAGTGTGTGTTGCGGTAAATCACTCAGTCTGTGTTGTTATTCCACAATAGAAAACCCGTATGGCCCCCTTTGTATCTTTCTGTATTTGTCTGTCTCCTTCTGTCTTACTCACTCTCCTTCTCCATTGACACACATAAAATAAAAGGTGAGCCCGACGAGTGAGAATGACTATCTGCCTTGGTCTGAGACAGGAGGGCTTTCGTATGTTAAACGTGGAAAGAATATTTCAATAATGAGATTTTGGCACTTAAGGCTTTGTCTTAAGGAAAACAGAAAGCTTGTCAACTGCATAAAATGTGGACGGGTCATCCCAGGAATGTAGCTGGTTCTCCCCCATGGCACCCAGCAGCCCTCAGCTTCTCAGAGTAGGAAAAGCAGGACCAGACGAGGGAGAGAGCGTCTCAGGTGCAAAATTTAAGGGGTTGCCAGAAATGACAGTCATCGAGATGGGTAACAGGTTTAACTGCAGTGAAACACACAGAACGTAAAATTGACCTTTTAATCGTGTTTAAGTATGTGGTTTAGTGGCAAGTCCGTGCGCGACCATCACCACTGTCCGTCTCCAGGACGCTTCGCATTTTGCAAAACTGCATCTCTACACCATCTGATAGGAACTTCCCGGATGAAGAACATTTTAATGCGGTATTTTTTGCTAGACTTCATTTTTTAGAGCAGTTTTGGTTTCATGGCAAAATTAAGAGGAAAGTACAGACATTTCCCATATGCCCCCACCCCAACCATGCACTGACTTCCCCATTATGAAGGTCCCCACCAGTGGTACAGTTGTCATAATCCATGATCCTCCAGACACATCATTGTCACCCCAAATCCTTGGCTGACATTAGGCTCACTCTTGCTGTCGTACCTTCTTTCAGTTTAGACAAATGTATGATGACATATATCCATCAATGTAGTGTCACAGAGTAGTGTCACTGCCCTAGAACTCCTCTGTGCTCTGTCTCCTCACTCCTCCCTCCCCTCTAGTCCCTGGCAAAAACACATCTCTTTACTGCCTCCTGGATTTGCCTTTTCTAGGGTGTCTCAGAGGTGGAATTATACAGCGTGTAGCATTTTCAGACCAGTCTCTGTCACTTGGTAACATGCATTTAAGTTTCCTAATGCACTCTTTTTTAAAGAACAAAACTAATGCAAAGAAAAAAATCCAGGATGAATGAAATACCGAAACGTAAAGACCAGGTCAGTGTCTGTGGCCACCACAATCATCTTCACACTCCCACCCCCTCTGGGGGCTGATCACTTAATGTATTCTGTCCTCTCGTAAAACTGTACATTTTCATTCAACCATTTGCTGCCAATATTTTTGCTTATTTCGAGGAGATCGTCTAAGTGAATTATGAAGCCAGAACAGACTGGAAATCGAGTCGGCAGCTGAGCGGGCCCTGCCAAGAGTCAGAGCATTGCTGCTGGCCCGCCCCCTCTCCTGCCGGACATTTCTGGGAAGTTCCTAGGTGGTGGGTGGTGTGGATTACAGCTGAGAAATTAGTTCAGATCCTGCAAATAAATAAGAGGGATGAAGAATCAGCATGGAGCACATGTCCCCGGCTTCCAGCTCAAGCTCCCATCACTGTTTCCAACGCTTTTATTGGCATGACTTCAAAATAACCTCTTTCTGAATTTCAGCAGGAAAGTGTTTTCAGCAATGGGAGAATGACTTTGTGATTGGGGAAAAGGCAAAGTATGTCCCCTCACGAGCCCTCTGCCCACCCAAAGGGTGCCATGAAGTTGGGGTGGGGTGGCTGCAAGCGCCAGCAGACGCTCATCCCTCCTTAAATGAGGGCTCGGGCTGAGCCCTCCCCGGGGATGGCCATGGAGCCTGACACGGTTGAGTGGCGTGTGATTCACTGGGCAACGCGTCTCCGGGGGAGTCCAAGAGCTTATTGCAGTGAATGGGAAGAAAAGATGAAATTGCCTTTGAGCCCGGTCCAGGAAGGCCATCAGAACGTGCCATTCCTGATAGTCCTCTGACGGAAGGCAGTCTCTAGGCTTCTCAGGTGCCAGGAAGTGACTTGGCCACTGTTGATTTCTGAATAGAATGTTCCTGAATAGATCAAGGTCCGACAGCAATTGCAGGGGAGGTGGGGGAGAAATTTAGGTGCCGGGCAGGGCAGGATCAGGGAAAGACCAGCCTCAAAGCTACTCAGAGGCCCTTCTGGACACAGTCCCCTTCCAAGGGCTGCCTGGTTCCTGGCATAGCAGTTCAATCCATGCCATCAAATGTTCTTTTCTCCCCAAAAGATCAAAAGGCATTCTGTCCTGCTCCCAGAAGAGAAGAAAACAGATAAAGGGAAACCCATGGGCTCATGGGCTCACAGAAACAGATAAAGGGAAACCCATGGGCTCACAGAAAAGAAGCACTTACTACTATCTTATGTTTATTCTCCTCTGACATTAGGAAGATTCTAGTTGAAAAAGGAATATAAAGAATTGTCCTTGTTAATCTCCCGGAAATAGCTCTTAGCTTCCAGAGCAGAAGCTACTTTAATTTTTAAAGATCTATCAAAGTAATGGCTGAAAATCTTGCATCTCCTCACAACTGCCATGAATCTTGCACTAGGAGAACAAAATCCACACCCTTCACTACAGTTGGGAGCTATTGGAGGCAACGTCTTTGTGGGAAAGGACAAGGCAGGCCGGTGTGTCTGTTAAGGCCCGATCCCTGCCCTTGGGCATCTTACTACGTTCTCTACACCAACCTCACACCTGCTGTGGAGAGAGGATTCATTCTGTGAGCTCACTGATGAGGAAACAAGCTCTCAGAGACTGTAGGGCATTTCACGGTCAGCTCCTGCTCTTCTCGCTGTGCCCACATGCCCCTGCAGAGCTGGGTTTTGCAGAACCGAAGGTAACGTGTACCCTTGGGAGTAAAAGGGACATGAGTTCTTTGAGAATAAAGTCAAGTCAGACCATGAATTCATCCCCAGTAGTCTAAGAATTTCTTCTGAGAAATGGGATATTTTATGCTATGCATTTTGCTAGCCTGTGTGGGATAAAGTTCAAAGTGAAAGTTAGGCTTTATTGCTACTTTCCCAGAAAGGGTCATTCTGGGATCCAACTGGCTCTTCTTGGAAAAAGAGTGAGGGCCTCAAGGACCTGTGGCCACCTGTGCAACCTCCCCGCCTTGTGAAGCATCAGGTGGGTCCATGCGACCTGGTCCCAGTCACAGGCAGTGAGAGAGAGAACACATGTAAAATGAGATCCAGAGAGGTTAGGAGATTCCCCCAGGAGTTGAACTTCGGCCCCAGTGGCCTGATGGCAGGTTTCCATGGCAGGGAATGGTACTGTAGAAACAGGTCACCTGTCACCTTGCGGGGCCATGTGGGGGTTTGTTGAGTGAGGGATCTGGGACCCCTTAGGTCTCTGTCCAAGGCCTGGCCAAGGCAGATTCTTCTTTCCTTCTCTCCCAAAGAAAGGCTGAGTGCCACTTCCCTGATTTTGCCAGGTGGCTTAGGCCTGGGGTGGGAGTCCCAAGGCAGCTATAAAATTAGACCCCTCTGACAAGGTGAATATGATGTATTCACGTTTTCTCAAGGTGAAAACTCACACCCAGGAGGCCGCTGTGGTGGTCCTTCTCCCTGGAATTTCTACTCATTTTGAAGTAAGAAATGAAATGAAAATACACCATGCTGCCCTTTTGTTTGATTAAAAAAAAAAAGTAGCAAAAACAAATTTCAACTCCAAACTGTTCCATCGACATAGAACGTCTCAGACAATCTCCAAACAGCACACCTCTTGCCACCAGCATTATTTCTGTTCCTGATTGTGTATTGCAAAGAAAAGAAGCAAATAGAAGGAAAAGGGAAGCATTTCAGACTGTACAGGTGTGCTCCTAGTTCAGCCTTTTTAACAGGAAAGGTCATACAAAAACAAACAAAACGAAATGCAATAAAAATACAACCTTAAGAGTTGTGTGTTTATTCTAAATTTGTCACAATTTGCATTATGGTTTGATATGTCTTTGTTACATCCTGAGCCTCTCATTGTGACTTTCTTTTTGCCCAGTTAGATTTTCTGCTCTTTTGAAGTTAGGAAATGTCAGTGGTTTCTTTCAAGCATCTTTGGGCAAGACTTTTTTTTCAAGCGTCAGAGCAGGAAAAGGCCATTCAGCTTATCTTGTTCACTTCCTGAAATCTAAACAGGCTCTCAGAAAACCACATCACACCCCGTCCATTCAGCAAGAGTCTCTGCACTTGGACAGGATATTTCCGAGCCATTTTGACTTTATAAAAACTTTTAGAACTGGTTTGAAAAGTCTCCAAAGATTTTGAGAAACAACTTAGAAAGTTTGAGACTAAAATTGGTGTGGTTATTTCTCTCCTAAGGAAATGATTCAGAAAAATCCTTTCTTTCCTCCGAGAATTCCATTCCAGTTGGCTGCCCAGAGCTCTCCGGTAGACTGATGGCTGATATTTTCAAACTCTTGTCCTAATTCTCTTTCGTCATTGAGTGGAGGATGCTTCCAGCTATTCTTGTAACACCCCTTCTTTTGACTGAGAAACAGGCTTTGCGATTTGCATGTGATGGAAAGAAGAGTTTTGAGTGAATCTGCTGGCCCTATTCCAGCACTATCTATTTAAGCTCGTTTGCTGAACATTGGGGTTTTCGCTATACAAGAAAAACCCAAAAAAACAAAAGGTACGAGTTCCAGCGCAAACTCTGCCTCTCATTTCCTCCAAAGAGGTTTGAAGCTGCCTGTCCCAAAAAACAGTTTCAGGGAGGGTCTCAGTACAAAACAGCTAAGTTTCCAAACACAGTGCCACTTCTTGGCCACCAGTCTGTAGCCCTCCTATTTTAATGTGGGATCAAACGACTCCCATCTTAATGTAAAAAAGCAGAAATGTCAAGTAAAATAGATTGCTAAGGGCCAGCAGCAGGAAGCAGGCGATGTCCAACTTTCTCATTTGACATGACAAAGCACCTTATAATGTACCTGGCGTGGTCTGGGGAGCATGACAGTGCGGGGTTGTGTGAGTGAGCTCTTAATGCCGTGGCTATTACGGCCACAATTAACTTTAAATGCTGGTGTCTCTGAATAAAAGCAGTTACTCCCCGTGGCCCCGTGAGGTTATGTGTGTGCAGGGCTGGCCACCAGAAATCTGTTCGTTGTTATCAATGCAGACAGTAAATGTATTCATCCATCAAGCCCAGATGCTCACGAGGAAGGGTCCTAAACCAACACTCATCAGAGGAGCCAGGCTGGGCTCGGGCCATAGAACACAAGTCTTTTTGCTGTTTTTTTTCTAAGTTCCATTATCACACCACAGACTTGTAATCATATTTCATTGTCAGGGTTAAAAATAAAAGCTAGTCCCCCAAAATCATAGCATTCAACTCTTTCTATTACAATGTGGCTGCTTGCTATTTTTAAACTAATTCCAGTGACATCATGTATATCAGGCTTCTTTGCTAAAACAGACTATTCATGAGTGAATCATCAAGAAAGCTTTGGCTTATCTTTTTAAACAGCACATTTTTATTTTTAATCATAACCATTTTGGTTACATTTTTCCCCCAAAACATTATCAAAAACTTCCCAGCCCTCTTAATAACTCATTTTTTAAATGGCGGTAAAATATACACAGCATGTAATTTACCCTTCTAGTCATTTTAAGTGCAGTTCACTTTTAAGTTTACAGTATTTAAATGTTATCTCATACATTCAAATGGCTGTGGCACTATCGCCGCCACCCAGAAGAACCGATTATTTTTAACATACATGAACCTTGCTTTGATGACTCTGACGTCATTATAAATATCCAGCATTATGTGTCGTTGTGATATTACTCATGGGGACAAACACAGTGTTTAGGGCTGTTTATCCCGTATGTTAGACAAACTCCGGCTGCTAAGATACTGAAGTCTTGAGATAGCATTTATAATTGCATTTGTTTTTGTTGTTCTTTGTCTTCTGCCATTGGGGTGCAAGCCACTGTTTGCTTGTGTCCACTCTTTTCTAACGTAGGGCAGGGAAAGCCAATAATCACACTTGGTAACTACTACGTACACATCCTATGAACAGACCTCATGGTGTGCATTTTTGTGCTTTGGAAAACAGTTTTGTTTCTTTCAGATTCTTAACTTTGTCTTGGATTGTGTGATTGACATGTATCTGACCTGTAAGTAAGGGAAGACTGATTCTTGTGAATCCTGGTTGCCTGAAGCTCCCCTTCACATCAAAAGGCAAAATGCAATAATAACATCTGGAAGCCTAGTCCCCACTGAGAAAGCAAAAGAGAAAATTCAATTAAGGAGACAAAAAAATTTAAGCAAAACTCCCTTTTAGGTTATTATCATTTCCTGCCATAGAAATAAAAGACAGATTCTTCCTATATTGGCTCTCCGTTTGTCTTGACCATACATTTTTACTTACAAAATTGTCCCTCCTAAATATAGCAAGCAGAGAAATAAACTTTGGCCGGAACCTAAACATTTAGAGCAACCAGAAATCAGGCAATGCCGGAAAGGATAAATCAGGTGGGGAGGTGATATCTTCAAATCCCTGCCTCCTTTCTGCTTCAGTATCTGCTCGGTGGATGAGTGAGTACTTTCTCTGAAAGAATCTCCTACAGGGATTCTATTTTGGTTTTCAATTAAATCAGTGGTTCTCAACTATGGGTGATTTTGCCCCCAAGGGACATTTGCCAAAGTCTGGAGATGTTTTTGGTTGTCACAACTGGGGAGGGTTGTGCGGCTGGCATTTCTAGCGGGTAGAGGCCGGGAGGCTGCTAAACACCGGACAGTGCACAACACGGTTCCCATAGCGTTAAATCAACCAGCCCCAAGGTCAACGTGCTGAGGTTGAGAAATCCTGAATTAAGTGAACCAAAGCATGACAGAAGAGATGGATGCCACAGAGAGGGGACGGAGAGGAAGGCGGTCACTCCAAGGAGGTCACATAAATGCTGCAGCTTTCATGAAATGTGTGTGGGTTCCTGAAAACGGAGTTTTAAAGCTAGAGGACTATTGCTTATTTGGCTTTGATGCTACAAAATGTGGATGATCCTGTTAAGAATAGAAGCTGTAAGGATGAGTGCACCCGAGCCCTCGGGGAATGGTTATAACTGTACGCGCTTCTAAGGGGAGGGGACGGAAGTTGCTTCAGGTCTGGAAAAAGAACCTGACTCCAGCTTAATCGATATGATTCTTAGAAGAAACTAAATTATTCACTAACAATTGAAGACGCTCAAGCTCCTTATAATCGGGAAAGAGCAAGCGAAGAACATGGGTCCCCCTTTCATCCTTCAAATAGCTACATTTTAAAAGTATGGCAATATGGACTTTTGCTCCCTGTACTTCTATATCATTTGACGTATTTCACAAAGAGTGTGTGCTCACATATTGTTTCTGTACCAAAACGATCATAATTTTTATTTAAAGAACCAAATCCATTTCACAGATACAAAATGCCAGTCGGGACCCACTACATTTATTTTGTGATCCATTGTGAAGGTATTTTTTGGATGGGACTAGCATTTAAATTAGTAGACTTTTTGTAAAACAGATTGTCCTCCATAATATGGATTGTGTCCGTAATGTGGGTGGGCCTCATCCAATCAGATGAAGGTCTAAAGGAAATCCTGACCTCCCCCAAAGAAGAATAAACCCTGTCAGCTTTTGGACTTGAACTGCAACTCTTCCTTGGGTCTCCAGCCTGCTGATCTACTCTGCAAATTCTGGACTTGCCAGCTTCCATAATCATGGGAGTCAATTCCCTAAAATAATTTCCTCTCTCCATCTCAGTTTGTATATTGAGATATATTTCTATGTAATTATGGATATATACAGGTTTGGAAAGAATTACTTTACACACACACACACACACACACACACACACCCTATTGGTTCTGTTTCTCTGAAGAACCCTAACACTCACTAGTTTGTAAGAAAAAAAAAAATGAAAACAATTTAAATTCCCAACATTATTGGAGCCAACAAATTAAAAGCATCACATTCATAAAATGAAATATAAAATATTCACTAAAATGAATAATTATGTTTATGTCTTTCCACATGAACAGCTCTTGAAAACAAAATGTTGACTATACAAAATACTCTTAAACAATGTATACAACAAGATACCACTTATGTAAATTCTTAAAAAATATAAAACAATACCATCCTTTTATTATGGAAAATATGAGTGTAATGAAAATATAAAAATGTGATCTGGAAGGATATACAGTAAATTACTCAGGGTTGTGTGTCTTTGAAGGGAGAGGATGAGGGAAGGCAGAGCATAAGAAATGGGACCAAGAAGGGACACAAAGTAGACTTCTGTTTTATCAGTAATGTTTTATTTTTTAATGAAAAATTACCTGGAGCATATGAAAAGATGTTAACATTTGTTCTTTCTAGATGGTGCTTGGAGGGGGTTAAATTATGCAACCCCCCCCAAAGGAAAACAGACATCCACCCAGAACCTGTCAATGTGACATTATTTGGAAAGAGAGTCTTTGCAGATGTAATTGATTTAAAGATCTTGAGATGAGATCATCCTGGATTAGGGTGGGCCCTAAATCCAATGACAAGTTTTTACCATCACAGACTTCAATTCTGCTTCCAAAATTCTGGAACTATCATCCAAAAATATGTCGATATAATCAAGAGAGAATGAAGACATCATGAAAAGTATGAAGATTAGATCTGATTTGCACAGTGGCACCTAACCAATTCTCATCCTTCTTGGTGGTACAAGACTCTAATTCTGGCATTAGAATATGGTCTTAAAAGCTTCCCACCTGCCCCCAGCCTTCTCTTCCTCACCCTGGTAATCTCGGAAGTCACGTGCTCCAGATGGCATAGCTACAAGATGGAAGCCTAGATCCCTGCACACCTTTGGGAAGAGAGCTGACCTGAAAGCTGCCCAATCTGGATTTTGGTAAGCACAAAGTAAACTTTGGGGTTGTTTCTGCAGCATGCACTGTTCTCCTGACTAATACAAGCCCCAGAAACATCAATCTCATTTTTAGCTGTTGACCTCCTTGAACATCAGCATTTACAGATCCTTCCATCACCATTGTTCCATTAATTATTATGGCTCAGTTAGTTTTCTTTAGGATTATTAAACCGCTAGTAAATATGCATTAAAATCTTCCACTGGGATTTCACAAATACCACTTAATAGCCAAATAGTTTACCCCCTCATCTGACTCAGAAAAGCATATTGTGATTAGAACACTCTTTGCACAATAATAAAAACAAAGCAGGTTTTTGGATTGTGCTGGATACCCAGTGTGGTTAAGTCACCCAACTTTGAGTTCTGACTGGCACAGGTTTGTTTATTTAGATACTTTTCAAAAAGAAGAGGATAGGCCCTGTGCTGATTCAAGGTGTATATGCCTGTGTTTGTTTCTTACTATTAAGCCTTGCTTAGTCTTAATTTTTTCTGGCCAAAAATTGACATTTTTCTATAGACTTCTCTCACACAAGACATCTCACATGCAATAAAGATGTGACTAAATGAAACAGTGAAATGTGGTGAACACAGGCTTTGAAGCTCAGAAGACCTGGGTTCAAATCCTGACATTTACCAGTTGTGGGTGCTTGTGCAACTCCCTGAACTTCTTGATTTCCTCATGTAAAAAACGGGCTAATAGTATTGCCTTGTGGCATTTGTCATGAGTATTAAAAATCCTTAACAGAGAGCTTGTCCAGTCTAAGCCCAGGTTGAATGGTAGCTCTTACTATGGTCCTACTGACCAGAAGGAAATTCCCAAAAGTCCCTTGATTCCTAGATCAAGAAAGAATGCGTTGCTCTCCTCTGCCCCATCCATGGAATCCTGCCCCCTAGAGGCAGAAGGCGTAATATTTCCTGACTTGGAAGCTAACTAAGTTGATGGGGGGGGGGGGGGGGGGTCANGGGGGGGGGCGGGTTCAAGGACCATGTTAGGAAGAGCTGATGAGGCACAGAAATTAAGACCAGGCCTTTACCGAGGTGGAGTAGCAGACACGAGGGGTCTGGGGCGAGGAAACTCTGCAGTCAGGAAGGCACGTCCCCTCACACAGAACAGAGGTCCACCCAGTTAGACAAATCTGAAGAACAAAAGCCAACACTTTGACTCAATTCAATGTGTTGTGACCAATTTTCAAGTAGGAATAACCTGGGTATTTACAAGCTTGTCTTAAAATTAAAGCAGAATACAGATGTCTTGAAGGATATTCATTAAAATGTTTCCGGTTATCCCTGGATGGGGGTCTTGAGGTGACTTTTCACACTTTAGTTTACAAAACCTATAAAGCCATTTCAACAAGAACAACGACAACAAAAACAGTGAAAATGCAGAGGAGATACTCAGGGTTCTAAGTCAGAGACCTGACTTCAAATCCCAAATCCACCACCACTACCTGGGACCTTGAGTGAGTCACATCGAGCTACTGCAGGCCTAAGTTTCCACATCACCAGCTTGGGGATAACTTATGAAATGCAAAACATCTAGACTAGGGCTCAGAAAGTGGCAAATTAAAAAAAAAATTAACACCCTAGAACACCTTGTGGGGGCAAGTCATTTCTCATGGAAGGTGTTGACTTGATTGGAGACTGCCCATCCCCTCCATCACAGTTCTCCCCAGGAAAATCGGAGATGGGGAACTATCTACCTCACCTCCTAATGTCTCCGAGACCCTGGCAGGGGGAGGAAGGGGAAGGGGAGGGGACTGTGAAAAGCACAGCTGTGGAAAGCAGAGGCTAATGCCGGTGTCCATCCACTCCGACTTTAGCTATCACAGCCAAGCTGAGAGTCAGCCCCCAGAGAAAGTATTTGAAGCCACAGCCACTCTGCAGACCCCCATGCAGGCAAACCCACCCCAGCGCTGGCCGTCCTGCTCACAGAGGCCCCAAGCCAGAGGAAGCAGTGACTCAAAGCCATCCCCTTTGGACTTGGCATCCTGGGGCTTTTGAACAGATTACACAAATGTGTGTGACAAAAATAGGCGGGCATGCCCGGCTCTGCCAGGGGCTCGTTGCTAAGGGATGACGTTAGGGAGAGTGGAGACCAGGAGCTCGGGCTCAGCCCAGGGCCCTCCACCTCTACAGTGTCTCCTCCTCTCCTCCTCCCCCACTTTCCATCCCTTGCAATCCATCTTTTTCCAAAAGTTGGCAGGTTAGCTGGAGACAAATCCCCCTGGCCAGCTTTTCTGTCTTTTCCATCTTTACGTTAGGTTTCTCGTGAGGGCTGGTAATCCGCTCTCGGCTCATCAATAACTTCATCAGCAAATCCTTCCAGATCTTCCTCGCCTCCTTCGCCTGCTCAGCTAAGCCGAGAATAGACCTGGCCACCCTGGGGGCTCCAGCCTCTCCATGTTCCCATCTCCTTCCTTCCAGGGTCTCCCTCTCTCTCTCCTCGTTTTAATCCTATGCTCACCGTTTACCACTGCCACGAGCATGAGATTGTTTTATTGTGACATCACCCATTCTTGGGGACCTTTCCCAGGACTTGCAATTTTGTAGCAGAGAGGGATTTTCTCTCTGAGGCAGAATGATGGTCTTGTTTTTAAAAGTAACAATAAACGGAAAGAATAAGTAATTCTAAAGGTATTTGGCCCGGGGCACTCAGGTGTGTAGAGAAGCATTTCTCCTATTTCTAATTTGCCACTTTCCTTAACCAACGTGTGCACTGTTGTGGCCTTGATGACAGTGCTTCGATGCCTTCTCTAAGGCTCCTGAATGTGTGCTCGGAAAGGGTCTCCTCCCTGAGCCCCCAGCCTCCGGGCCATGGCGGCTCCAACCTCCCTCCACTCCTGCAGGCAGGGTGCCGTAAGGAGGTGAAGAATAAGCCCGAGGATACCCTGCAGCCTGAGGCCACAGTCCCCTCTGCTCTGAATTGCAAGAAGGGCAGACAGGCCTCACTGCTCGGGACGCCTCTCTCCTCTCAGCTGGCAGGAACACTTGTGGGATAAAGGCGACATCCTTTTGAGGAGCTGTGGAGACATGCACGCTCACTTCTGGGGGTGCACATTCATCCGGTTTTTCTTAAGAAGCCAGCAAAGTATAGCAACGGGACCTGGAGTCGGAGGGCTGTGGGGCTTTGTTCCAGCTCTTGTATGCATCTCACCGGCCATGTGACCCTGGACATCTGACCTTCAGTTTCTTCCTCTGTACAGGGGTGAACACAATGCCTACTTTGTTGGAAGAACTGTCAAAAATAAAAGCAGTACTAACCGGCATGTTTGATGAACCAGGAGTCTTAGAACAAAATCCGGGTGTGCGCAGATTGCCCTGGATATGGCACGGGCTCCACTGTGTGTCAGAGCCACCTGCCGACTCCCCTGGCTCATTGTTTCCCTTGGACTCTAAGAGCTGTGGCATTTTTATCAGGCATCTTTATTTCTGTTGCTATCTTACCAACACGCTCCTGTCTGATTTGCCCCATTAACGATTTACCCCCTTCCCAGTGTCCTGGTACACCATATTTTAACATTTCTTTCAGCTGTCCTTATAAAAAGGCTCCATTCGTAACCTCCACCCTGTTCATGGCCCTCTCTCAGGACTCAGGGTTCCCAGTGTCTGTCTGCAGCGTCCCCAGTCCCTGCTCAGGGGGGTCATTTACATCAGTTCCTAAACAAGGAGGAGCTCCTTCAGCTCCCTGCAGATCGAGGCAGACTGAGCCAGGCCTTCCGTTGCCAATCACAGCGCTGGACTGAGAACAAGGACTGATTCAGGCCCAGCAGGTCTTGGCTTGGAATGTTTTGATTGCTAATGTCCAAAGTTGGTCTTCCCTCTATCTTTTATGGGAACAAATTCATGCATGCACCCCACTGGATAGAGCTGTTTTCCCTGCTTGCTGTGGACACGTGTCGCTCTGCTGCTGCCACCCCCCCACCCCGCAACCCTGGCCGGTGCCTTTGCCACCAGGGCCCTACTGTCAGCAGATTTCTTTACAGATGTCCACCTGCGTTCTTCCATCAGACCACCTTACACTTTGCAGGGGCTGCTCTCCTTGCTCGTTAATGCTTCTGAGAGCTTGCTCGGAAGCAGCTGGGGGTGGGGGGTGGAATCTGCGGAGGAATGGCGCTTTATAAATCAAAAAATAATAACGGAGTGTACGCTAAGCACTGCAGGCTGGAAAAGGTCTGGCAACCCCAAAGGGCGAGGGAGCAACGGGGCGCACGGCTAGTGAATGACGACACTGCCCTCTGGTGGCCAGCCCGAGCCAGAACCCAGAAAGTGGCCGCAAGCTCCGGAGCAGGCAGCTTCGGGGTTCTACACAATGCAGATGAGTTTTCCCACTAATCCCATAGGAACTAAGCCATAATCGGGCAACGAAAAGAATTCCCCAGGAAGCATTAAATCCAGGAAGAAGCACAGTAAAAAAAACCTCTTTCGTAGGGTTTTTGTTTTGTTCTTTTGTCCCCAGATAGGGAGCCGAATTTGAGTAGTTCAGGGCTCACCAAAGAAGGTGTATTTTATGATGTTGCTTTTCAGAAACAGAATACGTAAGCCGGGGCGCCTGGGTGGCACAGCGGTTAAGCGTCTGCCTTCGGCTCAGGGCGTGATCCCAG
Source organism: Ailuropoda melanoleuca (assembly GCF_002007445.2). Lineage (NCBI taxonomy): Eukaryota > Metazoa > Chordata > Mammalia > Carnivora > Ursidae > Ailuropoda > Ailuropoda melanoleuca. The sequence continues at coordinate 23,321,644 of NC_048222.1, read as the reverse complement.
CGTTATGTTATGGGTTCGAGCCCCACATCAGGCTCCTCTGCTATGAGCCTGCTTCTTCCTCTCCCACTCCCCCTGCTTGTGTTCCCTCTCTCGCTAGCTGTCTCTATCTCTGTCAAATAAATAAAATCTTTAAAAAAAAAAAAAAAGAATACATAAGCCATTGCCATCCCTGTTATTGAGGGTTACTATTGACCAAAAATGCCCGTGAAACTCTCTGAAAGGAACGAAAGCTTGTGCTTCTTTTGCATTAAGTAAAAAGGCCAGTTTTCATGTTTAATTTACTGAGATTCTGAACATCATATACAAACTCAGAATTTTGGTTCTTTCTGAGCCAGAAACCTGGCTTCTGCACTCATCCACACACCCCTTGAGAATGGTGTGTTTGAAGTTGCACATATATGCCAAGTTCGAGGAAGTTCATCTTTAACAGTGCATTTCATTAAAGTTTCAACCACTTGCTATAAATATCTCCAGTCTAGACTGAGCGACCCGTTGGCGCATACTCAGAAATCGGGATGGAGTATCGTAGCCCAGGAAGGCATATTCCTTTTGGCATCTCCACTCCCTGGCTGTGTAATCTTGAAGCCTGGACTCTATTTCTTCATAACTGGAAGATTCTAGTGTTTTCGTTCTACCCCCATAATTGTGTGGGAAAGAGATGAACGCTAAGGATTTGTACAAAGCACTGTGAGCTTCTTCCAAGGGACTTTACCTTCAGTAAAGTAGAACAGACTCACATTCATGTACGATGCTCCAAAGTTGGAAGGTCCCAGAACACTGTAGATCAAATCTACCCCACCCAAAAAGACATGAACTTCAGGGAAACGTGGAAGTGGTCTTGCACACTTATTTTACGGTGCTTGAGTGCCTGACGAATGGAAATATTGGTCTGAAGAAAGTGCTGTGTTCTAACAGAGTTATAAGCATTACAGTTAGGAACACTAAAACCCAAACAAACACAAAAAGAAATAAGCAAAGCCCCAAACTGTGCTGTGTGAACTGGGTGCTGTTCCCATCGTGGATCTTAGAGAATGAAGACCAGATGCCACCATATGCAGGAAAGATCAATGACTGTGACTGGAGGTTGGAGTCATTCCGTGAAGCCCATGCACGGGGGCAGGGGTCCCCACGTGAACAGGGAAATGATCTCTGCATTGAGATCTCATCTTCCACTGGTTTTAGAGTTGCCTTCTCTTTTAAAAAATTGTGGTAAATACACCGGCATACGATCTGTCATCCTGACCATGTTTAAGTGTCCCGCCCAATGGCGTTAAGTGCATTCACATTGTTACGTGACCACCGTCCAACCGCAGAATCCTTTTCATCTTGCGAAACTGAAACTCTGTACCCGTTAAACAGTAACTCCTCGTTCCCACCTCCCCCAGCCCCTGGCAGCCCCCACTCCACTTTCTGTCTCTATGAATGTGACTTCTCTAAGGACTCCATATGAGGTGGGATCCTCCAGTATTTGTCCTTTTGTGACTGGCTTAGTTCACGAGCATCGTGTCCTCAAAATTCATCCATTGTCTGGCATGTGTCAGAATGACCTTTTTAAGCCTGAGGAATAGTCCATATATAGGGAGACACCACGTTTTGATTATCCATTCCTCTGCCAGTGGGCACTTGGGATGCTTCCACTTACTGGCTACTGTGAACAATGCTGCCGTGGGCATGGTATATAAATACCCCATCAAGTCCTTGCTTTCAATTCTTTTGGGTGGATATGACCCAAAAGTGGGATTGCTGGATCACATAATAATATTAGATTTCTTTTTTTTTAATTTTTTTTATTTTATTATGTTAGTCACCATACAGTATATCCCTGGTTTTTGATGTAAAGTTCGATGATTCATTAGTTGCGTATAACACCCAGTGCACCATGCAATACGTGCCCTCCTTACTACCCATCACCAGTCTATCCCATTCCCCCACCCCCCCTTCCCCTCTGAAGCCCTCAGTTTGTTTCTCAGAGTCCATAGTCTCTCATGCTTCATTCCTCCTTCTGATAACCCCCCTTTCTTTATCCCTTTGTTCTCCTACCGATCTTCCTAGTTCTTATGTTCCATAGATGACAGAAACCATATGATAATTGTCTTTCTCTGCTTGACTTATTTCACTTAGCATTATCTCCTCCAGTGCCGTCCATGTTGCAGCAAATGTTGAGAATTCGTTCTTTCTGATAGCTGAGTAATATTCCATTGTATATACGGACCACAGCTTCTTAATCCAGTCATCTGTTGAAGGGCATCTCGCCTCCTTCCACGATTTAGCTATTGTGGACAATGCTGCCCATGGAACATTCTCAAGAATAGATTTCATTTTTTTTAAGATCTTATTTATTTATTTGACAGAGAGACAGCCAGCGAGAGAGGGAACACAAGCAGGGGGAGTGGGAGAGGAAGAAGCAGGCTCCCAGCAGAGGAGCCCGATGTGGGGCTCGATCCCATAACGCCGGGATCACGCCCTGAGCCGAAGGCAGACGCTTAACCGCTGTGCCACCCNTCTGAGCCGAAGGCAGACGCTTAATGACTGCGCTACCCAGGCGCCCCTAGATTTCATTTTTTGAGTAGACGTCACACTGTTTTCCATAACAGTTGCACCGCCGTCCAACCCCACCATTCTCCCCATCTCGCCAACATGACCGAAAGCGTCCTGAGGGGTGTGAAGAGGTAGAACTGCCTTCTTGTCATTACTGTGACCCCGACACTCCCTGGGAGTCCTACAGAAAGGTGATTTCTTTTCATTCTTAGATGAGAAAGTTAGTTAGGGGATGTAGTTAGTCAAGATCAACTCAACCTTCTGATGGAACTTACCCTCCTTGGGGATTCTCCATTCCTCCTGCTTCCGCCTCCCCCACCCCTCCCCCACCCCACCTAACCGAACACTGAGAATTGGTGGAGGGAGGGAGGAAGGGAGGATACCCAAGACTTGAGGACTCTTGGAGCCCGTGTGACCCAGCGCCTGGGTGGCATCCGGAGGGCAGCAGCCACCAGACTAGACCTCGCAGCCGCCTCACACAGCCCAGACACACTAAACTCATTAGTCTTGAGGTCCAGTGTCCGTGGCCGCCTGGTCGGCTGGGGCCGTACGTTGATGTGCAACCACACGGCGGTTTCCAAAGGAGCCTGGGAAAAGGGAGGGACCCCAGATTATAAGGGAACAAGACCCTGATAGACGAAAATGACCAAGCGGGAAGCCGCTGTGGCCCTGACCAGGTCTGGGAATGAGCTGGGATGGAAAGTCATCTAAATATAGCCTGTTTATAGCCAATGATCTGACTTCCTCAGGCGCTGCTTGTGTGACGGTTGGTGACTACAGGGCAATTGTTCTAAACTGGTCACTTTTATCACTGGCTTTTTATTTGTACTTGAAATAACTTTATTGTAGGTAGCAGAGAATTATAACCCAGACTGTTGCTGTGGTTAGAAGGCAGGCATGGACAAGCATTTCAAGAGAAAGCTTAATTTGGTGTTGAGCCTATTTTGGCATTTGAATATTTAAAACAAGATAAAAGTAATCTGAAGGGATCGCCTCTTTTTTTCACATCTCAACATTCATCTTCTTTACTCAGTTTCATACTGGAAAGTCCATCTCAACCCCCAAATCGTGTCGAGTGGCAAATACCAAGCTCAGTTATGGGCCCGTTTCAAGGGGCTGTAAATGGGAACTCCGGGACCAAGGATCCTGTGGGCATGGGAACTGTCTTCGCAGGGACAGTGTGGAATTCCAGATGTGGTTAGAGCTTCCTCATCTGCAAACCATAAGAGTGGACTCAGTAAAAACCGCTTGAGTAATAAACTGAGTAATGTTACTCAGTAAAAAACCAAGTTACTAGTAAAAAAAAAAAAAAAAAAAAAAAAAAAAAAAAAAAAAAAAAAAAAAAAAAAAAACCAACCAATGAACCAAACAACCCCATTCCTTTGGGCAGTGAGTAGTCCCCAGCATTGCTACCTAGACGAATCTCCTGGGGAGATTTTGAAAGACCCAGTGTCTGGGCTGCATCCCAGACACACTGGATGGGATTGGCTTCCTCAGGGTGGACCCCGGAGCAGCACTTAGCTGACTCAGGGGCACATGAGGTGCATGACCACTGCCTGGCAAACGGGTGGCCTGGGTGGGGTGCCTGGGTGGCTCAGTGCGTTAAGCATCTGCCTTCGGCTCAGGTCATGATCCCAGGGTCCTGGGATCCAGTCCCACATTGGGCTCCTTGCTCAGCAGGGAGTCTGCTTCTCCCTCTGCCTGCTGCTCCCCCTGCTTACGCTCTCTTTCTCTCTCTCGCTGGCAAATAAATAAATAACATCTTTAAAAAAAAAAATGGGTGGCCCCGAGCACTCCAGAGCTGATCAGATTGTGCGGGTGGGGAACTGCAGCCACAAGACATTTCAAAAGGAAATGATGGAACAAGATTCTTCAGTTTGGGGCAGTGAGCAGCTGACCTCTGAGAGAATTGTGTCTTTTCAGGCAGGACCCAACACAAATACAGAGTAGACACTTGTGAGCTCCCTTCAACCAAATACTTCCCTCCCCCAGCAGTAGTAGAAAGGTGTTCCACATTACGATTCACCAGTACACTCCCGCTGGGATGGCCGAAGTAAACAAGGCTGACCATACCACATGTTAGTGCGGATGGGAGCGGCTAGAACTCATGTGCTACCGGTGGGGATGCCAAATGGTACAAGCTCTCTGGAATCCCATGTGGCAGTATGGTACTTGCGTAGGACCCAGCAATCCCATGCCTGAGTATTTACCCAAGGAGATGAGTCATATGTCCACACAAAGACTCAAATGCCAACATCCATGGCAGCATTATTCAGATAACAAAGACCTCGAAACAAATGCCCTTCGGATGCTAAATGAATAAAGAAAGTCTGGAATATCCATAGGATAAAAACTATGGAGCAATAGAAAGGAATAATATTTTTTTTGAAAGGAACAAAATATTAACACAAGCAGCAACATGAATGGAGCTCAAAACGTTCCTTTCATTCTATGTATATAAAAGTGCACAAAAAGCAAAACTATAGTGACGTAAAGGTATCAGTAGTTGTCAGGGGTTGGGCTCAGGAAAGGGGATTAAATGTAAAGGGACACAAGGACAATTTTAGCGTAATGGAAATGTTCCATATCTTTATTATGGTGATGGCGGCTGTATCAAATTACCAGAATTCATCACACTGTACCGTGTATGTGATCCATACAGCGTGTACACTTAACATGCCTGAATTTTATTGCATGTAAATAATGCCTTCTTAAAGATAAAAAAAAATTAAGTTCCCCATGCAACATCTGTTTAAATATTATCATTACGGTATTATCCTTAGAGCAGGCAAGTGTCTGCTGGTTCCCAGCATGGCCAGTATCTCCCACTTATGGGGCTGTTCGCCAAGTTTAGGGATCAGCCTCCGTTCAACTCCACCACCTCTGCACATTCTAAGGGGACAACTGTTTCTTCCATTGGCCCACAGGGCAATTGCAATGTGAGAACTTTCTGTTTTCAGCAGGAGAACCAAACAAGTGCAGAAGTAAAGTGTGCCGCCCTTTGGGACAGAGCTCGGGGAAGAGAGGCTGGTGGCAGAGAGGCTTCCAGATGCCCCTTGCTATTCTCGGGAAGCCCTGACCTCTGCATGGGATGGTGGAGCCTTACAGAGAGAGATGGTGCAGGCTGTGCTGAAGGGGTAGGTCCTGTGTAAGAAAGAATCCTGGAGGAGGTCTCAAATCCAATGCAGGAACATGTAGTAGGGCAAAGCATTCATGGGAAGCAGCTTTCAGGCTCCCATTGTGTGAAAACCAAAAACAGGGCCATCAATGCATTAAAATATCCAAGTGGGTGTTTATATAAATAAATGGACCTTTTCTTCCACTTCATTGAGTAGTGGAGAATTAGCTGTAATGACCTAGCTGATGGGTCACTTTGTTCCCATGGAGGTTCAACCTTAAGGATGTTGGGATGGCATCTGTTTTAGTTTGAGTTATTTTGAAAGTAGAGCCTAAGACACAAGTTTGAATGCAGGTAGTTTATAGAGAAAGCAGAGTGAAGAATGGAGAGAGGAAGACCAAAAGGGAAGAAAAGTCCACAAAGTTCTGTTGTTGGACTGGCTAACATAGCGGGCAACTGGGCTCAGCTCCCCCGAAGATTCTGAGAAACTGTGAAGAAAGTGCCTCAGCCTCCTCTCTCCAGAGGACAGGAAGTTGGGGGTTTCTCATTGACTTCCAAGTCCCATAGGTTAAGGGTCCCCAAGGGGGTTTTGCTTCAGGGCTGTGCCCAGAAAAAGCAGCTTTCTGTGGTTTAGGAGGAGTCCTGCAGCTGAAAAAGAGCGAGCCCGCTGGAGCACACATTTGCACGGACTTGGAACTACCCACTGCGCTGCACTGAACGTCGGTGAGTTGAGGGGTGAGTTGAGGGGTGAGTTGAGGGGTGAGTGGGGCAGACAGTTCACTCTGTGAGATGTGTGGGGTGCCACTTCAGTGCTGCTCAGAGGCGAGAAGGTGAATTTGGAGAGGTTCCCAAGCTGTCATTGGCCTTCTGATTCTGTGACCCAATAAATGGTGTGGGTCTTTCTGACTGGAAGAACCGGAGATGGGAGATTATTAGCACATGGCCCTCATCTTAAAACTCAGGCTAAGCCATCACACAAACAAACACGTGAGCAAGGTGTAACAGTTGCACTTTAATGGCATCTAATTCCTCCAAGCCGAGCAGAGGACTCACTTCCTGCCTAGTGTCTTGCACTTGCAATGAAGGCTCCGGATGTAAATGGAAGACAAGATGCACTGGGGATAATCTGATACCATAGCCTCATTCCTGGGGTAGGTGGCAGAATATGCACATGTGTAATAAGAGCTCCAGGGGAGACCAGATACTTACTAAATGGCCTGGGGGATTATCTGTGCTTTTTGAACTTTTCTTTGGAGACAAGGGATGATCAGCAGGTTTCTGCCATTTTTGAAATATCAGCTGAATGTGCCTGGCCTGCTCTATGGATGTCACTTCACCATGAAGCTTTGAGGAAATGTCTCTAATTCTCCTGAAAGCTCACATCCTGGAACAAAACTCTTGTTCTCCCAAAAGAGGAGATCCAATCCCCAAGCAGCTCACAGATGGGAAATCAGAAGGCAAGAGGAGGGATTTCAGATAAGCTCTTAATAACGAAACCTTTTATTAGCTGTGGTGTTTCCCTGTATCGCACATTTCCAGGACCTGGCTAAACACTTTGGGTAACTGAGAGGCCAGCCTATCCCCAGAGTGTATTTGACACTCAATAAAAAAACTGCACTAATTTAAACAATTCCAGAATTGCTGACAAATATGAACAAAGCTTTAGACTAAAGAGTAAAAATGTAATGGCGCATTTTCATTTTGAATGGCCAGATTGACTCTATAACAAAATGGTAGATAAGAACATCTAATAAGTCAAGCTCATAGACATGTTTACAATGAATAATTATCTGGTAAATACTGACCTAGAAGAAGAAGAAGGCTGGGATATCAGATTATCCAAAATGTGCTTCCTTGTCTTCCACTTTGATTTATGTCCTTTCATGGCAGGTGCTGCAAAGCAGCATGCAGGAAGCTCTGTGTGTGGGGGGGTGGGGGGGTGGGGGGGGTGTGAATTCATAGAAAATAGGAAATAATACAGTGAGCACAGGCATAAAGAGAGCTTCTTTATGATACCATAAGTGCCACATATGTGCCGACTGCCTTTATGTCCACAGCTACCATTGCTGCAATCATATGTGTCAAAGGAGCATCTCCTCAGTAACCCCTAAGGTGGAGATGCATTTTTCACAAGGGAGAGAATTTCAAACTTTTTCAAACAGACTGTTTTACATGTTTCTTCCCTAATCCAATGACTTAGTGCTGTCCTCGCCAGACTAATACCCAGGTAGTCAGGACATGCCTGTGAACAGGCAATAGAGGCAATGTGATAGACTGATTCATTGAGGCTTTTGGTTTAGAAAGATTTTAGGGTAAACCCCAACTTGGCCACTGAATGACCTTCGACAAGTTACCTAGCGGTAGAAGACTCCATTTCCTTAATGGAAAATTGGTATTATAGAAGGACACAACATGTCACACAGACTATTACGGAGACTGAATTAGATAATGAGGGTAAATCTCTTAGCATAGTGCCAGGCACAAAATATCCACTCAATTGATGATGGTAACTATGAACATGGTATGCCAGATAAGTTTTCATGCACACAAACACCAACGCTTGAATACCTCCTTGATTTGTCTCTGTCTTGGAGCCAGTCTGCTTCTTTGGGTAGCACATTGGAACCTCATTTTAAAATGGTACAGGAGAGCATATAATTTAGTAACACTAATATTCCATGGGTTATAACCAAGGGAGTACAGCCGTAAGGGAGTTAGTGAAGTTTTGCCTACAAGAATATCCCATGGAATGAATCCCATATACAGTGTTATTAGGAGACTAGTGATTATTTTATTTTATGACACAAGATAAGAAGCTTCCAGTTTGTATCACAAACTTCTTTGGGTTTACAACTAAAACAATATTTAGGGAAATTTTTAGCACTAAGTGCCTCTATTGGAAAAGAGGGAATATTTCAAATCAATGACTTAAGCTTCCTTCTCAAGAAATTCATGGGAGAGGGAAACAAATTGAACCCAAAATAAAGAAAAGAAAGAAAAGAATGAAGATAATAAAAGAATTTGGTGAAATAGAAAACAGAAAATTAATAGAGAAAATGAATGAAACAAAAGCTGGTTCTTTGAGAAGATCAATAAAATTGATAAGCCTCAAGTCAGATTGATCAGGCAAAAAGAGACAAGACACAAATCAGAAATGAGAGAGGTGGAATCATCATAGATTATTAAGATATTAAAAGGACCGTAAGAAATACTAGGAACAACTGCCTACCAATAAACTTAGGTGAAATAGACAAATTATTTGAAAGGCATTAACTTCCAACATTAACTCAAGAAGAAATAAAAACTCTGAATAGTCCTATATCTGTTACAGGAATTGAATTGAATTTGAAATTAAAAACCTTCTCACAAAAAAAAACTCCAAAAAATATGGCTTCATTGGTGAATTCTACAAATGTTTAAGGCATATTCTACACAAACTCTTTCAGACAATTGAAATGAGGAAATACTACCCAGTTTATTCTATGAGGCCAGAATTTCTTTGAAACCAAAAGACATTACAACAAAACTAAAGAATAATAGCTCTCATAAACACAGAGGCAAAAACTCTAAATAAAATTTTAACAAATTAATTCCAAGAAAATATGTGAAGATAATACATTATGACCAAGTTGGGTTTATTCCAGAAATGCAGGGTTGGTTTAACATTTGAAAATGAATCAGTGTAATTCACCTATTAATAATCTAAAAAGGAAAAGCCATATGATCATATAAATACACAAAAAGAAAGTATTTGACAAAACCCAATATTCATCCCTGATGAAAACTCTCATAAAACTAGTAATAGAAGGAAACTTTCTTAACCTGATAAAGGGTATCTTATGAAGAACTTACAGTTAACATTATACTTAATGTTGAAAAGTTGAATGCTTTTTTTCCCCCTAAAATCAGGAAAAATATAAGGTTGTCTGCTCTCACCACTTCTATTCAATATTGTACTAGAGTTTCTAGCTACTACAATAAGATATGAAAAAAATAAATAAAAGAAATCCTGATTGGAAAGGAAGAAATAAAATTATCTTTATTTGCAGACAACATGATTGTTTATGCAGAAAATTCAGTGGAAAACACAAAAATATATGAGACTTATTGAGTTCAGTAAGATTGCAAGATATAAGATTAATATGCAAAATCAATTTTAGTTTTACAGTAGCAATAAACAATCAGAAAATAAATCTTTAAAAATGCCCTTAACCTCAAGAAACGTGAAATACTTAGTGATAAAATCTGACAGAAAGACCTGAACACTGAAAACTAGAAAACACTGATGAGAGAAATTAAATATCTAATTAAATGCATAAATATTACTGTTTATGTGTTAGAATCCTCAGTGTTTTTACGATGTCAGTTCTCTCCAAGTTAATTTATACATTCAGTGAAATTTTAATTAAACTCCAAGTGGACTTTTCTTGTAGAAATTAACAAACTGATTCAAAAATTCTTATGGAAATGTAAAGAATCTAGAATAGCCAAAACAATTTGAGAAAGAAAAAAGAGGACAAGTAATAACTAATTTCTGAACTTATTATAAAACTTCAGTAATCAAAATAATGTGGTCTTGACCTCAAGATAGACAAATAGATCAATGAGACAGACAGAGTGCCCAAACTACACATATATGTTCAACTGACTTAAAAGCATAAAGTCAGTGCAATGCAAAAAGGATCTTTTTTCCAGTAAATAGTGCTGGAACAATTGGATATCCACAGGCAAACAAACAAATAAACAAATTTTCATCTGTGCTTGCACCATACCCAAAAATTAAGCCAAAAGTCATTATGAACCTAATGAAAAGTTTAAAATAATAAAACTTCCAGAAGAAAACAAAAAAAAAAAAGAAAATCTTTGTGACTTTGGGTTAGACAAAGATATCTTAGATATGACACCAGAAGCATGATCTATAAAAGAACAAATTGATGAATTGAACTACAAAATAAAAACTGCCTATTGAAAGACACTGTCAAGAGAATAGAAAGGCAAGTCATAGACTAGGATAAAATATTTGCAAATTGTATATCTGATAAAGGATCTGCATTCAAAATATATCAAGAACTCACAAAACTCAATAATAAGACACACAAACTACCTAATAAAAAGGGGCAAAAAAATCTGATCAGATACTTCACTAAAAGATACACAGATGTAACTTAAATACACAAAAAGATACTCAAATTAAATGGCCAGTAGGAAATTCAAATTAAAGTCACAGTGAAATATCACTACACATCAATTAGAATGGCTAAAACTAAAAGGGTTAGCCATACCGAGCATTAGCAGAGATATAGAGGGACTGGTGAGAATGTCAAATGGCACAACTAATGTGAAAAACAGAGTGGCGGTTTCGTAGGAAGTTAAATATTCATCTACCATATGATTCAGCCATTCTACTTCCCTGTATTTACATACACACACACACACACCTGAAAGAAAGAAAAAGAAAGAAAGAAAGAAAGAAAGAAAGAAAGAAAGAAAGAAAGAAAGAAAGAAAGAAGATGTCCATTCAAAGACTTGTACAGGACATGAATGTTCATAGCAGCTTTATTTTTAATAGGCAAACTTTGGATATAACCTAAATGATCATCAAGAGATGAATGTATAAAATGGATTGGTACTCAGCAATAAAAATAAAGGAACTACTCATATAACATGGATGAATCTCAAACTACTTCTGTCACATGAAAAGATTCAGACAAAATAATATATATTATGTTTATATGGAATTCTAAAAAATGCAAACAACGTAACATTAGATCTGTTAGATTATGTTTCTATTGGAATGTGGGACTGAGATATAAGGGTCAAGAAAGAAGTCGTAAAAAGAAGCGTGAGGAAATTTTGAGAAGTGATGGCTATGTTAGTTATCTAGATTATAGTGATAGTTCCACAGGTATATGTATATGTCAAAACTTATCAATTTTAGGCTTTAAGTTTATGCAATTTATTGTATGTCAATTATATATCAATGAAGCTACTAAAATTTTCAGTATATTAGCTATTTTCCATATAAATTGCCTACATGCACCTTTTCAATAAAGAATGTGTATAGATTTTTGTGACTGTCTTCTTTTTATTCAGCTTATATTTATTAGAGTCTAATTTTACGTCTCTTGAGTCTAGTGAAAAATCAGGGCCTGTATTTTTAATGTCTTGTTTTTCTATTTCATTTCGTTAGTAATTTTTCTTTGTACTTCACAAAAGTATCAGTTTGAAATGGATTGAAAATTAAAAGGAACTATCCAAAACATCTGGTGTTTTTTGACCTGTAACTTGAGAAACACTATTCTCACATAATTCCTCTCTATTAATCAGGATTGGATCACATGGTCATGCCCTGGCCATAAGAGAGTCTGGGAAAGAAAGAGGAGTGACCAACTCTTATCACATCTGAGGTCACAACATCAAAATGGGTGTGGCCCAGAATGGTGGAGTAAGGACTTCTGAATATCCACTGCTCCATTGAAAAACAAAACAAAGCTGGCAAAGATGTCCAAATCAACCTTTTTAGAACTCTAGAAGTTAATCAAAGGCTTGAAACAATCTGAGGAATATTTATTCAAGAATGGCTGAATATCAAAAATACAGTCAGTTTTGCAGCATTTTAACTTGCCCTATTCTCATTATCTCCTCCCCAGCTCTGTGGTAGTCTCGAGAAACATCAGCTTAGCAGTCACAGGGGGTGTGTGCTGCATTTGAAGTTTCTCAAAGCGTTTCATTCCGAGAGCATTGTCACTATTAGACCTGTCTGGCGGCTTCCTGAGAAATCTCCATTTTCAGGACTTGCTATTATTTGACCTGACTTAGATCATGTTCAGTGGGAGAGGCCCTATCCCCAGGGCAACTGTCAAAAATGATCAATGACAATTATTTAATACCTTAGCTGCCTCAGTTGGCATTACCAGTTGGGGTAATGAGACTGACCAAAAACTTAGAAGAGCTGGAGAATGAGATATTCATAGGGGGTTTGGAAAAACTCTGACATATTTCAGGGGATTTAGAAAGCCATGCACATGTACAGGGCTATGTACATGTCTAGGAAAGAACTGAAAAGACCCTAATTTATCACCTCCGACTGACTCTGAGGCCCTGTGAAAGCAGGAAGTGAAGGCTAAGGCAGAGCTCTAAACTGCTGTTGCATTGAAGAAGCGCCCCAATACTTAGAGACAGCCCCTCGGCAAAAAAGTGTAATACTTGTGTTTAAAGCATTTATAAAAATCACTGTCTAATTATGAATTCATCACCAAACTTAAACTGAGTAGAGACTTCAGTGGCCACTTCATGGCAGGGAATACAGACTTTACAAAATTAGTCCAAGAATGAGATTTAAACAAGATCATCATCATCAACAACAACAACAACAAAAACAGCAAAAGAGCAACAATGGCAAACCATAGGGAAAGAAGAATTTGATTTCTAGAGTAACCATGTTACTTAAACTGTCCAATTTTCAAAAAAAAAAATATGAGATGCTGAAATAAAAAGGAGGTATGGTACATAGAAAGGAACAAAAGTAATCAATAGAAATCGTCCATGAAAAAGCCAAATTGGTATACTTGTTAAAAACACTTACAGGGGTGCCTGGGTGGCTCAGTCTGTTAAATGCCAACTCTTGGTTCTGGCTTCGGGCATGATCTCGCGGACACGGCATCAAGCCCCACATGAGGCTCTGTGCTCAGTGCAGAGTCTGCTTCATATTCTTTCTCCCTCTCCCTCTCCCTCTCCTCCTCTGCTCTCACTCTCTCAAATAAATAAATAAGATCTTTTTTAAAAAATAAAAATAATAATTAAATATTACAAATGTATGCAAAGAACTAACGGAAATCATGTCTAAAGAATTAAAGGAACATATGAAAATAGTGTCTCACCTAAATAAAGCATATCAATAAGAGATATAGATAGAAGGATGCCTGGGTAGCTCAGTTGGTTAAGCTTCCAACTTTTTAATTCAACTCGGGTCATGACCTCAGGATCATGAGATTGAGCTTCATGCTCGGTGGAGCCTGCTTGAGATGCTCGCTCTCCCTCTCCCTTCCCCCCACTTGTGTGCTCTCTGTCTAAAAAAAAACATAAGAGATACCAATAGAAATGGAAATTATTTTTAAAAATTAGTAATTCTATGGTTAAAAAGTCACAACCGAAGTGAACATTTTACTAGAGGGGCTCAATAGCAGGTTTAATTTGTAGAAGAAAGAATCAGTAAATACTAAAATCAATTAATTTAATTATCCAGTCTGAGGCAGGGAAAAAAAAGAATGAAGAAAAATGAGCAGAGCCTCACAGTTGTGGGACACCATCAAGCATGCCATTATATACTCAGTGGGAGTCCCAGAAGGAGAGAAGAGACAAAAAAAAGTTGGGAGGGGGAGACAGAGAAATATATTTGAATAATGACCAAACTCTTCCCAAATTTGATGAAAGACATCAAGATGCTCAACAGACTTCGAGCAGAATAAACTAAAAGGGGGCCACGCCTAGCAACATCATAGTCAAACTGCCAGAAGACAATCTTGACAACAGCAAGAGAAAACAACGTATCATGTACAAGTGCTTCTCGATAAGGTTAACGGTTGACTTCTTGTCAGAAACCATAAAGGCCAGGAAGCAGTGGAACAGTGCATTCAAAGTGCTGAAGGAAAAGACTGTCAGTCAAGAAGCCTACATATAGTAAACTATACTTCAAAAATAAAGGAAAAGCAATTCCAAAATAAACAGAAATTGAGAAAATGCATTGATAACCAACCTTCCCTACAAGAAATCGTAAAGGAAATCTATTTGTATGTCAATGAAGTAAAGTAAAGTAAATACCTCAATAAAGTAGTTTAAATAATAATAATATGAATCATTCAGGAGGCACCTGGGTGGCTCATTCGGTTAAGTGGCTGCCTTCAGCTCAGGTCATGATCTCAGGGCCCCGGGACTGAGCCTTGCATTGGGCTCCCTGCTCAGCAGGGAGCCTGCTTCTCCCTCTCCCTCTGTTGCTCCCCCTGCTTGTGTGCTCTCTCTCTCTCTAATAAATAAATAAAATCTTTAAATAATAATATGAATCATTCAGGTTAACATGAAAGGGCAACAAATAGTAACTTAAATCCATATGAAAGGAGAAAGAGCACCAGGAGGGGTACACAGGTAAATATAACATCTTTTATCTGATCTAAAAGACAATGCATAGAGCAATAATTATAAAACTATGTTGATGGGACAATAATTGTTTTAACTTAGCATGTTAATTGTAATCCCCAGGAAAATCTCAAAGAAAATAACTCAAAAAACATACATAGTAAAAAAAACACAAGAGATTTAAAATGATACACTAGAGGGGCACCTGGGTGGCTTAGTCAGGGCGCCTGGGTGGCTCAGTCATTAAGTGTCTGCCTTCGGCTCAGGGTATGAGATCCCAGTGTCCTGGGATCGAGCCCTGCATCAGGCTTCCTGCTCCACTGGGAGCCTGCTTCTTCCTCTCCCACTCCCCCTGCTTGTGTTCCCTCTCTTGCTGGCTGTCTCTGTCTCTGTCAAATAAATAAATAAAATCTTTAAAAATAAAATAAAATGATACATGAGAAACTACTGTTTAACACAAAATAAAAGAATGATAGAAGAATAGAGGGGCAAAAAGATATGATATTTAGAAAACAAAATTTGATCATTAATTTCTTTAAAAACATTCGGGTTAAATAGTCTAATTAAAAAGCAGATATTGGCAGAATTATTTTTTAAAAAAGCCACAATCTCACTACACAATACCTACAAGTGACAAGTGCTGGACTCGCCCGTTTGTGTGGGAAAAGATACACCATACAAACGGGAACCAGAAGACAGCTGGAGTGGCTATACTAACATCAGATAATATAGACTCTAAAACAAAAATTGTTACCAGCAACAAGGAAGGATGCTGTTTAAATGATAAAAGAGACGATATCAGGAAGTCAAAAATTAAAAGCATGTGCTTAACAAGAGAGCCCCCAAATCCCTGAAGCATAAACTTAGAGAACTGAAAGGAGAAATAGATAATTCACTGTAACAGCTGGAGAGCTCAGTATCTTACTTCTAATAATGAATAGAACAACTAGGCAGAAGAGCAACGTGGAAAGAGAAGCACTGAGGACTTGTGAACCAACGACACCGAACAAACGTGTACAGAACACCTGTTCCTGAACGGGGCCCTTGGGCTCGCTAAACAACGGAAACTGACAAGACGCCAAACAGGAGTTGCAGGCGAGGCTTTATTGGGCTTAGGCTCGAGCACAAGGGAGACAGCACAGACGGAAAGTCCTTCAGGTCGGCCCCCAAGGAGAGGTGGGGGAGAGCTCTAAAGAGGCCCAGGTGGGAAAAGGGTGACGTTTAAGCATGTAGAGGTGGAGATTTCTTGGCTCCTGTGCACTTAAAGGTCGTGCTTCTTCATGTATCGCATGTCTAATTGGCATGTTCATCTCCACCCCTGGGTGTGATTTTTAGTATTATATCGAGGGGACACATGGGTGAAAGGTCAGTGCTGGGGTCCACCTTGGCACAGACGGGGGTTTGGTCCTGTCTTCTCCAGTCTTCCTAGCCGAGTCCCTCCTTTCAGTAAGTCCCTCCTGCTTCTGCGCTCCTGCAAGATATACTACTTACGAGGCAGACAGCTTTAGCTTTTCTTTTTATGGGGACAGCCAAGGAATGTGGGTTTTGCAGTTAGAATTGAGGCGACCTGAGTCCAGTCTCTGGTTCACACCCAACCATAGCAGAATATACTTTATTCTCAAGCGCACAAAGAACATTCTCCAGGATAGACCATAGGTTAGGTCATAAAACAAGGCCTCAATAAATTTTTAAGAGGTTAAATTATACAAAGTATGTTCTCTGATCACAATGGTATTAAGTTAGAAATCAGTAACGGAAGGAAAATCACAGATACGTGGAAATTAAGAAACACACTCCTAGATTACGAGTAAGTCAAGAAGGAATCACAAATAAAATTAGAAAATACCTTAAGATGAGTGAAATTAAAACACAAACTATCAAAACTTAGGGGATGCGAGGAAAGCAGTGCTTGTACTGTTATATATATATAACGGTATGTAACTGTTCACATTTATATAACTGTTAACATTTATATTAGAGATGGATGTGATCACCATCATGGAAGTAACTTGAGAGTTATACCTATTCAATTGTACCAACATATCTCAAAACCATTTTAGAACTTTCAAGGAATAATTTTTAGGGTATCCGTTATAGTTTTTTTTTTAAACTTCAATGATAGCAATTCTTTAAAGGTTTTATGTAATTTTTGAAAACAGAAGTCATTTGGAGCCACCTAAGTGCATAAAGTGAGTGGTGAGGTTTAACAATCCCACTGTTGGCCTGAAGAAGTGATACTGATCTGATGGAGGCATCTTCCAAACAGGACAGTGGGCAATTC
The DNA here is from genome assembly GCF_002007445.2 of Ailuropoda melanoleuca. NCBI lineage: Eukaryota > Metazoa > Chordata > Mammalia > Carnivora > Ursidae > Ailuropoda > Ailuropoda melanoleuca. The sequence continues at coordinate 23,304,575 of NC_048222.1, read as the reverse complement.
CTGAAGAGGAATTCCAAACACGCACGAAGTAAATAATAATAATAATAATAATAAATTGGAATAAATGTATAGCCAAAGATGACTATTTTGACTACAACAGTCGTTTAAATGTATATTTTAGGAACATTTCTAAAGTAAGTATCCTCAATGCCCCCTTTGCTTTACGGATCCCACCATTTCCAGGTGGTTATCATACTATCTGCCCATTTTGTTTGTCTCCAAGAAAAACTGGAAATGGTCAGTAGGCAAATACCGGCCTAGGATTTTGGTCTTCTAAGTTAAGTTTATATTGACTAAATGAGTTTCTATTTGATCTTAATTTGACTTTTCCATTTTTTTGACAACTGAACATCTGCTCATAAGTCTGGGATATGTGTACATGGGTGTATATGTCTGTATAAAACACAATAGACTCTTTTTAAAGTCAGAAAGCCCATGTGCTGCGTATACCCATCTAAGCCTACTTTTTTTTATTTCCCTAACTGTCTCTGTAGGATACCAATACCACATAATAACTACCAATAAGTAATAAAAATGGCTATTAAGTTATATGTGATATAAACTACCATATAAAGGCTAAACAGTAAATACCGTTTACAGCTTACTACAAGAAAATGGGAACCTCATTCTGCTGATATGAACAAGATCTCCTCTTATCCTATATGTTAAAGGCTATTATTTTGAAAATTACAAGTCCCAGTAGATTGCCACACGAGAAACAATTATTATCTGATTTGTTCTCTTTATGCTATTAGTAATGTATTGTAAAGTACCTTAACCAAGCATTCGATGTATTAAGAAACATCTGGTTGTTAGCCAAATCTGTAAGATAGCACCAGCTGGAGCAAAAGGACTGCTGAAAGGGACATGAGGAAAGTGAAAGCTATTGCAGAAAAACTGAGCAGAACCGTGGGATCTGATTAGAGGCGACTTGGAAGGTAGGCTTGGCAGAGGACCGAAACCATGTTTCACTTTGGAAAGCTGTGAGGTGCTGCACACAGCAAAAGCTGCCAAGTTAATTTTTCATGATAAGATATGGGACAAATAGGAAGCTTTTTGGTAAAAGGATTTTTTTAAAAACTATTTTAAAGTATTTTTCAAAGCAGACCATACACTGTCTTTTGAAACCTTGGGAAAACTTCATAATTTTTGAAATGTAAAGTTCAATTTTATTAAACATGTGGGTAAGTTTGAAATTATTCAGAATATTAAAATTAATTCGAAAATAATTAAAATTCAGAAAAACCTCAGGTGTGCGTCCAAGTTCTGGGCAACATTAACATGGTATAAAAACTGCTCAGGAAATTTACAGTGAACAGGTGTGTGAAGTAATTGAGGGGAAAAAAAGTTCAGACATTAATTAGCAAGAATTATGAATATCCTTGTTGAATTGTTTTCTCTCTAGTTGGTATATTTTTAAACATATTAGGGAGGAAATATTTTTTTAATTATGAATACACATGGAAAATAAACTCTTATTCATAATATTCTATACTTTTGCCATTAGTCACTTGATGACACATGGAATAAAAACAAAAAGGTTAGTCTAAACCAAAAGAAAAATATTATAATTATTTTTAAGAGTTTACAATAAGTCTTGCTAATATCATTGAAATGGTCTCCCAAATCCAGCAAAATAAGGATTCGTGCACTCAAAATGCATCTCTGTTGAAACGTGGAGAGAAAAGAATAACTATGCCAAAAATAAGACCCAAGTCCTACACTCAAGGAGCTTACGGGAGAAGGGAAGCTGGACCAGAAAAGCAGAAGGTTGGAAAATAATGTGACAATCCCCACAAGAAACATAGAGGATGTGATAAGAATGTTGCCCTAGAGGGGGAAGCATGGTGGGATTGCGGTGTTTATCAGGTAGTCAACATTAGAGGCAAACATTTCAGACTGAGAGAAGGGGCTCTATGAAGCTGCAGAATTATAAGCAAGCCTATCGTGTGGGCGCCATCAGACACTATCGGGCAGGACCAGAACAAACACCGGGAAGGTGGGAGAGGCTTTGGAAACAGGCTGTGGGAAGGAGCTGGGAAGGCTTTGGGGGGACTGTTAATTTGAAAGCTTGAAGAGCCTGGCAGAGTGTTTCATGAAATCCTAATGACCTTTGAGGAGGTTGTGAGGGACAGCTTGAGAAGGAGAGGGAAGAAAATGTTATCTGAAACTGGAGGAAAATGATCTTTGTCATACAGTGTCAGACATTTAGCAACACTGTCACTTGATAGGGAGGAAAGTAGAAAACTTACCAAATGAACTGCGTGATCTAGCTAAGGAGATTTCCAGATACTGTTGAAAGTACTTCTTGGTTTCTTCTTGCTGCTTATAATAAAATGTGAGAAAAGAGAGGTAAACTAAAGGAAGGACTTCTACACAAAGAGGGAGTTAAAAATTCTAGTCTCTCCAGATAACAAATAATAGTACAGCTAAGAAATGGCTGGGAGCCTGGATGGCTCAATTGGTAAAGCATGGGACTCGTGCTCTTGGGGTTGTGAGTTCAAGGCCCACCTTGGGTGTGAGCATTACTTAAGAAAATAATTTTTTTTTTAATTTTGTTTATTTGACAGAGAGAGAGACAGCGGGAGAGGGAACACAAGCAGGGGGAGTGGGAGAGGAAGAAGCAGGCTACCAGCAGAGGAGCCCGATGTGGGGCTCGATCCCAGAACGCCAGGATCACGCCCTGATCTGAAGGCAGACGCTTAAGACTGAGCCACCCAGGTGCCCCTTTTTTTAAATTTTTTTTTAAATAAAATCTTAAAAAAATAAAGAAAAGAAACGGCTACCAGATAAAGATAAAATCCAGGGCGCTCTGAAGAAAACATGGTCCAATCACAAAGCCAAGCATTTCAAAATCTTTGTTAAGACCTCCGAAATATTCAAGACAGTACATCAGGGAATCATTCAGTCAAATGATAGGGCTTCTGAGAACTTGAGGGTATTGTCCATCAATAGGCTCAGCAGAAGTCCAAGGTAGAGAAGAGTGTATCTCGAAGAGATCTGTGGGGGTGGTCTTTTCTAGTAGAGTCAATCCCAATAAAATTCACAGGCCACCTATAAAGTTTTTAAAAGATTCACGTCGCCAGGTGCACCACCAGCTTGGACTAAAATGGGCAAAGAGAGCACAAAGAGGAAAGGGGCCTTTGAATTCTCAAACTTCTCTGGGCAGGAGCTAGGTCGAGGCCAACGTAGTAGTTGGCTCATGGGGGAGACTACTGTCTTCACTTCTCTCTACCTTCTGGAAGCTTCTAACAGCTCCCAAGAAGATCCCAGTATTGTGGGGCCTTTGGTGTGTCCCAGCACCAAGAGTGAAGCTGACAGGGCGGTGAGCGTTGTCTGTGCTTTCACGACACTGTGCACATATGTTAGTGTGATGGGGACTCCAGAAAATACATCTTCGAGCGCTGGTCTTGAGGGAAGCCAGGAGAAGCGCCTGGCAGGGGCAGCTGTTTCGGGGTAGGCTGGAGCAGCAGCCTTCAGGTGGCGTCCTGCCAGGAGAAGCTTCTCTCCCTGATGTGCTGGCTCCGAAACGCATGCGAGAAGACTTTGGAAGTCTCTAAAAATAACAGGTGAGCTTGGAGGGGATTCAGAGGCCCTAAGCTCTGCAGGTGAGGCCATGAGCCAGCTAAATACAAATTAGTCCCTTTTATGAGACCCTATCTGTACGCACAGCAATATCTGGGGAGCAGAAACTACAAGCACTTGGAGAAGCCCTGTATGAGGAGCAGTCGAAATAAGTTTCTGAAGGAGAAGCATCGGGAACCGCTTCTCTTCCTGATGGGTGTGGATCATAGGTGGGCTTGGTGCCCCCTTTCAGAGCAAGGAGTGGTCAGAGGAAGTCATGAAGTGGGTTGCAGTGCCCTCCCTTTGGAGGGATAGTGAACGAGATTGCCCCACTCCACGTTAGCACAGAGCAAGAAGGGTGGAAAGATGATTGGGTCTTATCTCTGAGTCCCGGGCCCTGAAACTCCACCATTGAAGATTTATTTCTGTAAAAGGGTGGAGTTGTCCATTGGGACCTATATTGTGCCAGTATTGGAGGGTAAAGGAAAACCATTTCTCGTAACATTTCTGACACTGAATGTGCGGGTTTTTCCCTTGTATCAAACAATTCTGGCATGAGCTACTTGGAGTTCGCACAGACCTCACAGGTTACAAGCTCAGTCCCACAAGACTGGCCCTACTTCAGACACCAGTCACAAGTGGTGGGTCCCCAGGTTACCCACACTTTGGTCTGACATGACTGCACATCGAGACTTCCCATGACTCCTTCCTAAGCTCAATAATTTGCTACCATGGCTCACAGAATCCAGGGGGAAACTTTATTCACTATTACTACTTTATTATAAAAGGCATAATAAAGGATACAAATGAACAGCCAGATAAGAAGGTACACAGGGCAAAGTCTAGAAGGGTCCTAAGCACAGGAACTTCTGTCCCTGTGGAGTTTGGGGTAAGCCACTCTCCTGGCACATGGATGTGTTCTTGTTCACCCGCCCAGAAATTCTCCAAACCTCTTTGTGTGGGGTTTTTATAGGGGTCCATTACATAGGCATGACAGATTAAATTACTGGCCATGGGTGATTAACTCAATCCCCAGCTCCTTTTCCCTCCCCGGAGGTGTAGGGGTGAGGTTGAAAGTTCCAACCCTCTTTTTTTTTTTTTTAAGATTTTATTTATGTATTTGACACACACAGAGAGACAGTGAGATAAGGAACACAAACAAGGAGAGTGGGAGAGGGAGAAACCGACTCCCTACTGAGCAGGGAGACTGACTTAGGGCTCAATCTCAGGACCCTGGGATCAGGACCTGAGCTGAAGGCAGACGCTTAAGGACCAAGCCACCCAGGCACCCCAGAAAGTTCCAACCTTCTAATCACATGGTTGGTTCCTCAGGCAACCAGCCCCATCCTCCAAGAGTCGCCTCAGTCGCATAAACTCAAGTGTGGTTGGAAGGGGCTGATCACGAGTAACAAAAGATACTCCTCTCACTCAGGAAATTCCAAGGGTTTAGGAGCTCTGCACCAGGAACCAGGGAGGAGACCAAATATATCGTATTTAAAATATCACAATATCACAGATGATCCATGAGGTTTCCTCACTTTGGGAAGAGGTCAGAATGCCTCACCTAGAGGTCCAACTGGGAAACAACTGGAGTTCCAAAGAGAGGGATAGGATACCCTTGTGTGAGACAACAGGAAATTCGGTGCGGCTATCTCAAGCCAGGCGGGTGGGTGGGGGGAGTTGGTGACACTGAGTCAGTGTCAGTCACTGCAGGACTAACATGCGACTTTTGAGAGGGAAGCACATATCATCCTCGGGCACACATGCATGCTTGGAGCTGAGGGGTCCCAGCAGAATTTCCAGCCAACGCTGACCCCAGAAAGCAATGTGGCAGCTGATGGCTGGGGGCTGTTATATACTGAAATATTTAGTAGCAGATTTTCTGAAGCAGACACCTTACAAATACCTGTCGGAGAAATAATCACTAAGATACAGTAAAGGGATTGAATTGCTAATTGCCTTAATAATTATTAAACACTGTTCTGGCATTAGACACTTTACATATATCTCAGTCCATATTTTCTATTAACAGGAAAAAAAAAATCCTAAATCTGTGTGGGCACATTGCAACCACCACTGTTTTCAAGTGGACCAGCCAGTATGTGAATGCCTCTGGAGCCCCAAATAAGTAGTGTGGCATCATTCTTTTAAGGCATTGGGTTCTGGGGCGCCTGGGTGGCTCAGTCTGTTAAGTGTCTGCCTTTGGCTCAGATCATGATCTCAGGGTCCTGGGGTCAGGTTCCCTGATCAGTGGAGAGTCCGCTTCCTCCCCTTGCCCCTCTTCCTGCTCAAGCACTCCCTTTCTCTCTCTCAAATAAATAAAATCTTAAAAAAAAAAAAAACCCTTATTCTTAAGGTATTGGGTTCTAAATGTCACAGGATTTTTAACATGTCAGAACTTACCAAAAAGGACAGAGTTTTTATTGCATTTACCAAGTCCATGTCTTTGAATAATCGAACTCATTAACCAAAGGATAAATAAGGCCCATGTTTATTCTTCAATATAATATATATATATGACTGTTATACATCTTTATAAGGCAAAGAAATACAGCTGAATGAAACTATGTTCAGAAATAAAAAATATACATGACATATGCAATCACCACATTAAGAATCCAGTTTTATTTCTGCTCTACACTACTAAACCTCATTGAAAGGACTCACTGACATCTCTCGGCTGGGACAACTACAAAATACATACAATTCAAGATAGGAACATTCAGGTATTTGATGTTTTCTGCTCTCTTGAATAAGTAGTGATTGAGTTATAAGCCTTCATGGAAGGTGAAACTACCCACATTGAGATCACTTATGGAAAGCACGCCTGATGAAAATGGAGCTCGGAGACATCTGTGGAACTTCTAGTGGGAGAAACTGTTGACTTCATGCTAAGCAAGGAAGTCACCTTCATCCAGGATTCGAACATCTAATTGTCTAATAGCTCAGCTTCAAGTTTCCTTTAGGACAGCAAGCAATTTGCCTTTTGGAAATACCATTTTTATCCTAAAAAGGCTTTAGGGGAACACTGTGATGGATAAGAAGATGGGCTATGATTCTAACTGAAAAAAAAAAGAGAAAGAAGTAAAAAAAAAAATCAAAAAAGATAAAGCAAAAGCAAGGTAGGGAGCATCACGGCTTTTGAGAAGTGAGCTACAGCAAGGGCGCAGCCTACACCCATGCTGAAATCGCCCAGGAACAGACACCTGCCTCGCCATCTTGCCACCCTTGCACAGATGGACTTTCCAAATGGGGTTCCCTCAGCTGGCCTGTCATCCAAACTGAACTAGTACATGTGGGCATCCTGACAGCATTTGCCTCATGCCTAGAGTAAGGGTAGTGGGAGCAGAAGGAAGAAAAAAGGAATGAAATAAAGAATAAGACCCTCATTTCCCTAATATCAAATCCATATTTTGATTTTAAAACAAGAAAAAATTAGCTATGCTAATTTCCATAAAAATGGTGAAAATATCATAATTCATGCATCTTTCAAAACACATTCACATCAGAGTATGCCACAATAATAGCAGCATGCCTATTTACATCTTCGAGGAAAGAAAGCAAAATAATCTCAAGTCAGACGAAAACAAACATGAGAATTACCCCATTTCAACCTAGAAGTCTTCCCACAAGGTTGTTCTGGTGAGAATCCATATCAGATACTTTTATGTCACCAACGGGGCATGAGCTCTTTTCTCCCTGAATTTTAAATAGCAACAGCTTCTGGGGAAGTGTTGGTATCTTACAAATGACAAATGGGGGCGTGCTTTTTCTGGAATCCTTTGTGAGGTGTTTTTCTCTCCAGGCAGTGGGAAGTGCCCCGTCAGGGCTGAATTTCTGCCTTTTTCCAAAGAAATGGCTACTGCCAAATGCAAGTGACTGAAGTCATAACATCTGTTAGGAGGGCAGAGGAGCAATACAGGCTATCAAATCCTAATGACTTCTTGGAAAAATGGATCACAATAGCCCCAGTCTCGCCAGACTCAGCTTCTCTGGTCCATGCTTGCATCTGGTTTGATTTGTCCACCGTGCAAAGCCCCCTTTCCCATCACAGTGGCAATCTACCAAGTTACCAGTTCTGAAGCCGCCACACGGGCGTGGAGGGAGGGAACAGGCTGAGCAGGAGCCCGAAATGCTCCCATTTCGCTGTAACTCTAGACTGTAATAATCAGCTCTGCAATGCAAACTATCCTCAGCTCTCCTATGAAAGGCACCCTGCTGGCATGGGGATGCCTCCCCATCCAAATGTGGAAATTTAATTCCAAATGCAAAGGGGATCCGTCTTGAAAGTAGAGTCTCCTTTCTAAACCTCTTTTTAAAAAAATCACACCCACTGACTGCAGGGTCATTAGTGGATTAATTTGACAAAGAAATCATTCCTTCGTTTGGCCTTAGCTGCCTCTCCCATGTGTGCTGGGGTCTGATGAAAGTTTCTCTGCCAACGTGAGTCCGGAATGGGGGCTGGATGCAAAAGTCCTCCTGCTCTATCTGGTAGAGATTCCACACCGCAGGACAGAAAACGCCCTTCCATGAGGGGTTTCAAATCAGACCCTTGTGTCTTGTTTAGCATCTGAGAGAATGCCAGCTCTCCGCGGTCTGAGTATTAATGCATGCACTGGCTTGTATTTTTCCAGACTCGATGAATACCATCAGCTAAAGATAGCACAGTAATAGAACACTTCAGTCACAGGGCTTTGTTGTGTTGTGTTTGTGTTTTTTTTTTTTGTATGTGTTTTTTTTTTTAAGGAAACTAAATTAAACATTTTAAGCACAGTCACATAACAGGAACAGGAGAAAACCAACCTTGGATAAATGCATAGGCCAAAGGAACAAAGAAATGCATCATAATGTAAAAGCAAAGCTGGAAAGCAGTCAGTTTTATAGCTAGCATGACCACTAAATTGGCATGTGGTCTTAACTAAATTACACATTTTCTTCTGTCTTTACTTCCCCTTTACCTTGCACACGAGAATAAGAACATTGCACATATGGTTATTCACAGGCATGCTAGAAAGATCCACTAGGTGGGTACGAGCAATGATGGAGAAAAGCCAATGCCAATTAAAACTACCCTCACTAATATGGCCATTGCTATGGTGACTATGGTGACTGTTGGAGCCCAGAACCATTTACAGCTAAAAATAAAGACGTTCTTATAGCCGATCTCAACACAGGAGTGATTTGGAAATAGGAAATACAAGGGCGGCTTAAGAAACTGAATGGTGAGCGGACTGCTGGATGTGTGATAGGAGTTTCATATGGCTCTGCACGGGCTCTTCTTCATAAAGAAATGACACACACGTTTCACTCTTGAGAGGCCCCGTGCCTTTCTGTGCTGTGTATGGTAGGGCTCGCTTCCATTATTAAAGATCTATAGTGAAATGGCACATGAGCTCAGGAACAAGAAGAAGCTTCCAACTGGAAATCATTCTCATATCCAAAGAGTGAGCAGGAGTGTTCCCCTCACCTTTGATTTCTGAACGTTCTTTCTTCACAACCAATGAGCCATGCGAGAATCGCGTAGGTGAGATCACTGGTCTTCAGAAATGTTGGAATTCACCCAGAAACCTGAGCGCTATTTCCAAAGTCGTTTCAACATTGGAAGCAAAGTGCCGTCCTTCCTTGGGAGGCACACGACTCCTCGGTCCTCGACAACGGCAGCGTGAGGAAAGCTCTCGTGACTGTTACCGTTATCCCAAAGGGCATAATTCTAAAGACGAGCCAGAAGCAGACACCTCTTGTTCTGCTTGTGAAAACTAGTGCATTTCATGCGCGTGAATGCTCAGCCAGAAGAGAGCGGGGAGTGCCTGTGACATGCGCGTCACTCATTTGAGAGTAGAATCGCTGCTCAGAAGAACCTGATGAACTGGGAGGAAAGTTCAGAATAAATGGAAGACACGATGTCTGATGCCTCTTGCCCCGGGATTCGAAGACAAGTTCCAGAAAGCAAATTATTTATCAATCGGATTCACCTGATTTCAGACCAAATCAAAACAACGAAGTCTGAGAAACCAAGTGTTCAAGGGTGCAAAAGGCAGAATTTTTTTCTGGCGATAATGATCACCCCTTTGAAAGGCATGGTTTAAAGACTGGAAGCAGTTTTCTCCCTCTAAATGTATCCTCTGGGTTTAAATGTCTCAAACAAATCTCCAGTCTGATTGCTCTAGCAAGCTGAGTGACAGCAGAAGTCACAGACCCCTTACCCCAGCGACCAAAATCACAAAATAAACATTGAAAACTGAAGATTCCAGGGAAACATCTTCCCAATTGTGTACTACCATGGGGTGTGGGGATGTGAGGAAAGGGGCACGGGGCTTGTCTGCACCCCCAGGACCACAGCACTAGGCAGCCCCCTTAACTGGGTGCTCCGAGTTCAAGTGCAGCGGCTCCCCCACCCCCCACGGCCACCCGTCATCACCGGGGTCAAGGCATCAGAATTGCTGATTTTTCCAAAAATCTTCCCAAAGCAGCAGCAACCGCAGCAGTTTTCCTGCAAAGCAAACAAAATATGACTCTTGTTAATTCAGCAGGGCTTTTAAAATTGTAATTAGTTGGTTGTTCCCCTTAGGAAAACCACACATGATTTTTTATAATGCATGTGTGCATGTGAGAGAAAAAAAAGAAAGAAAGAAACCCCTTGCAGGATTCCACTGCTTACCAGAGTTGGGTTGGATTTTTTTTTTTTCTCGGTTTATGCAAGATATTTTCGTACTATTTGCAAAATCGAAGCACAAGGCCGCTTTGTTTCATGTGAAGCACAGCCAGCTCCACACCGGCCATCCTGTCAGCTTGACCCCGCATCAGAGGGACATTGCGGAGAGGGTGTGGGAATGTTTTCATTTGCTTAATGACCACGTGGGACATGGGCCCGCATGCCATTCTCAGCCCTACCTCACTCCTGTGCATCGGAGGACGTATCCTCAATTTATATTTCACAGGTTGGCAGTAGGTGGAACGGAAGCACAGAGCGAAATGCCACTGGGTTGATTTTTAGAGTGTTTCCTCGACGCATCAGAAAACCTCTAACAAATTGCAGGAGATTTATATGCGTCAATTTACAGTGTGGATCCTGCCTTATTCATAGGGCCTGGAAGTCATTCTTTTTCCACAGGAATAATCTTCAACCACCAGATTTTAAAAATCAATATTATCACAAAGTTGGTTTTACTCCCAACAGAGCTTGCCAAAACCCCCATCTTGTCCCAGCAGGAAATACTATAAAAAATGTTTGAAAAAAAAAATTCTTCTCGAATGAGGCTGCTCTCAGAGTTAGTATCTTAAGCTTACATTTTAATTTGGAAGAAAAAAAAAAGAAAAAAAGTAAACTAGGAAGTGCGCACATCCCACGGACCTGAAACAGCTCTTTCCCGGCCTGCAGTGCAACCAAGGTGAATTTCTGTGGCTAACTGCAGCCGGAGGGACCCAGGAGTGGAAGGCAGCCAGCCCGAGTGACTGTCCAGAGGCGGGCCAGACCACACTCAGAGTAAGGCTGCATCAAGCAATTCCACCCAAAACGGTATCTAACAGCGCCAGTGTGACCGGCTCAAATGTCTTTGTCCTCTGCATAACTGTCACTGCTTGGGCTGCCACCGTCCTCCATCACATTGGTTTCAAAGCGCCAATGTGACGTGGAAGGACTCTACCGCCTCCCGCTGTCATTCCTTCCTCATTCTTTCCCTGCCAGACCCTGGCCACAGGCCTGCCTTGCAATGGGACCTCCTGTCACCCAATGAATTCATTCCTACCAGGCCTCAAAAGTGACTCCGGTGCTCATGGTGGGAATGCAGTTTGTGGCGAACCCTTGAGGTTTGTGGTCACTGTAGATGAAACTGGCAGGGAGAGCCGCCTGTGGACTCTGGTGCCCACCACTCACAGGGCAGGCCGGGCTGCACCTCAGAGAGCCCAACGACCCACGGCTGGGAGCACGAAGAGTCCTTTCCTTCTCTGCATTGTCACAAGACATAAAGCTATCTTCTACTTTCCCCAAAACTTTACTTTGACACATGAGAATGGTCTTTGTAAGTAGGAAGCCCAGGGCTTTCTGTTGATGTTTCATAGATTTCTAGATAAATGATAGACTTCTAAGTAAGTGCCCCATGCACCAAAGGCTGAATGCTTTCCTAACTCTGGTCTGTGACTTTTGTTATGATTTATTGATTTATTTCTGCCTGATCTTATTCTATGAAAGATTCAAGGCAGCTTACAAGAATACAGAGTCAAACAGACAAACAAAAACTTGAGGACCAGAATAAACACCAATCAGAATAAGAGTAAGACCAGTGGGCAGCAAGAATACAGACTCATAAGTCTTACACATTTGTTAAAATTGAGTTGCAACAATGGCCATGGACTTACCACCCCAAATTAGAGAACCGACTTGCTGGAGGGTAAATGGACCCCTCAACAACGACATAAATGTTGGAATTTCTGAAAATGCTCTGTAACAAGTACACTGCCTTAGCCTTCTTCTTTAGAGCATAAATTAAGCTAGCTTATTGATATAATCAAAGGGATTCATGTGAAAAACTATATCTTAAGAATTCTGACAGAATTCCAAGCAGCGTAGAGCCTTTCTATGAATTGGTGGTTCCTCAAGGTCCAAGAGTAGGCAGCTCACGGAAGAAAAATAAGCATGGGCTTTACATTCAGAGACTCCTCAGAAGTCACATTCTACCACATACTAGCAACACAGCTTTGGCGGAGCGATTTAGTCTAGAGTCTCTGAGATTGGTTTCCCCATCAATATAAAAAAATACAAATACTTCCTCTGACCCTGAGCTAACATCACGCACCTTCTATGTGCCAGGCCCTGGTCTCCTGGCTTTGCTTGGATTAGCTCATTGGAGCCACTCAATGAACATAGGAAGTAAGACTATCTCCAATGCACAAATCAGGAAAAAGGTTTTTCTGCTAGAAAATGGCTGATTCAGGCTGCACACACAGCAGTCTAAAATCAGCCCCTCCCCTTCAGCAGAAACATCGCAGTGCTTCCCACATAGCTCAACACACATTTGACTTATTTCTTGCTCTCCTCTCCGAAGGCTTGCAAAAACATCTCTTTAGAAAAGACCCAAGACCAACCTTTCAAATGGTTGCCTTCCATGGACTATTTGGTCACAAGTTTCTTCGCATTAGAGCAACAATTCTTCTTCTAGGGAAACCAGAAGATAATTGGAGAAGGATTAGAACTTTTTTTTTTATCGTTTCATTCCTAACTTCTGATATGAGAACACCTGAAGAGTCAATAACTTGCTACCGAATAGAAGATGCTCTTAGAGAAATGTTCTAGAAGCCTACATTGTTCATGACCCTCTGACAGATACACTGACCCACCTTCAGTGTCCAGCTCGAGCATGTCCCCACTTTCCCTTGTCATCACTACTTTTCCTCTCAGGGTCAGAAACAGAGAGCTTGGCATCTGACGACACTTCATTTTTACATGTGTATTTTGTCAAAACTCACTTCCACAAACATTCATGTTGACAAAACATGAGAGTCAAGACAGACCAGGTGAGGACAAAGATGTTGCTTCTTCCAAAAAGTTTTCAAGAGTCACTTAAGTGCCACAAGAGGTTCAAGAAGATGGAGAGAGCACCTCCAGTTTGGGGATTAAGAAGGGCCATCTTACAGGAGGTGGTGTTTAAAGTAGGTCTCAGGCACTTGCTAGAATTTGAGCTGATCTGGAAGCAGTAGCAGAGACAGGACCAGACACCAGAGCCCAGGGCGAGTCAGAGCAGGCCTGGACTGCCGGGTATGCTTGTTTGGTGTGCACGACGGGGAACACTTGAAGAATTTTTGATGAGGGAGTAAGATGATCAGAGTTGTCATTAATGAAGTAATGATTTGGTGAATTAGAGAACAGATGGACAAATGTGGAATATCAGGTTCTAAGTTATTTTATGAGCTCAGTAAACTGGAAAAAGGGCATGACCTAAGGTCATAAAGCTGGAAATGGGAAGGAAAGGTAGAGGTTTATTAGTTCTGGCAGGAAAGAAACAATGTCATAGTTGTTCAGTTTTCCTTCCTCCAGGCCCAAAGCATTTATTAAGTCTGCAGTAGGTGCTTGATGAGTTCTAACAGATTTGTAATTTGGGAATGCTTTGTTCCACTCCAGCTGAGAGCTATTTCTGACGGAAGATGGGTTATATATGGATGGTTAGAAATGTAAGAACATAATACAGAAGGCAGAGAGCTACAGGGCTTTAATTCCCGGGGAAAAAAGTCCTTCTTAAATTTACTGACTGATTATAGGCAGGCTTAGTGGTTAAGAAATGGTAAGTGATTTTAAGCATGAAACAATTAAAAGAGATAAATAAAAGTTCCAGAAAGACTTTTAAAATACAAGTTAGATTCAAGTAGTAAATAGTTTTGGATGAGACTTAAATTCTCAACATAAAGTTAAATTCTGATTTTATAGAATGTATCAGAACCAGGATTATTCCAAAAATGAATCTTCTGGAAAAATCTAGTCTTAATATTTCCTTAAAAAATAAAGTACGTTAAGCTTGAATACTGGCTCTCCGCAACACCAAAAATGTATAGTACATAAGGAGTTCTGGAAACATCATCAGGCCCCCTTTGCCCAGAAGCCCATTATCCAGCAGGATAGCAGAGTGGTGAAGCTCTGCCCAGACTCCACAGCCTACCTGTCTACACTGGGATGATAGCGCCATCATTTTTCGCCTGGTGGGATCCTCTACAAGTACTTAACCCCTGTTTCCTCATCTATATGAGGAGAATACAGTACCTGTTTCAGAGAATTGGTTTGTGGATTAAATGATTTAATTTTTGTAAAGTAGTTAGAACAGTGCCTGGCACGGTGCCATATAATTATAACTTTAATGATTAACTAACTAGATTTCTACAATGGAATTTTTTTTTTCAAATCCCCATCATTCTTGAAATATCTATTCACCTAGGTACTAACAGTTGGATAAAATAACAAAAAGGTGATTTTTGTTGTTGTTAGGTGGTTTTAAAAATATTTTAAGCACTTTTTAAACTGTATAATGTCATTATTTATCTGCTGTGGTTTCCATATTGTCCTACCACGTCAAAGTGTATTTGGACACCAATAAGCTTGGATAAAAATACATTGGTGGAAAATTGGCCCAAAATAGGTTGGTAACCCTAATAAGCAGTTTATGTAGTCTGGGTGAGGTACCAACTAGGTAAAAAGTCTATTTTTACTTGACATCAGTACCAATTATCAAGGAAAGGTATATTCAGACACAAATAAAACTTAGTACTGATGCTGAATTTAGAAGTAAAGTTAATTTCAATAAAAACTGGATGTGGAAAAAATGAGTACCTGAAGCATAGTCATTCCAAGGTTTGTTGGTCAGTGAAAAAGCTCCATTCCAAAACCCTGGGGAGTAGGGAGGATGGGGAGCAGAGATGGAGGGAATGAAAGTGTATCAAACGCATACAACTCCAGGGCATGACAGCCGCCATCTTAACTGATGCTCATGTCAGACCTTCCCTAACGAGGACTGAAGGCAGAGAGCGCTTATTGCCTCTCTATATACCTTGGCCGGTTAAACATCCTAAATGTTTAGTTGAATTACTTAAATGTTACATTTTTGGTTCTGTGTTATTTGTATAATCCATAGGGATGGGGGTGGAGAAAGTCTGGAGGAAGCTGTTATTGTAATTCAGATGAGGGGTGTCATGCACCAGGATAACCAAGGGGATAGAGAAGGTTAGACAGATTCTAGAAGTCATTAGGGAAAATAATGTACAGAACTTGGAGATAAATTAAATATGAGATGGGAGGATGGAGGAGAGGAAGGAAACAGACAGACCCCGGGGGGTCTGGTTGAGGCCACTCAGTGGGGGCCGTTCTGGAAGGATGGTAGGAGGATGAGGGGAGGTGGGGAAGATGAGTGCAGTTTAGGACTGAGAAGATCCAAATGGAAATGTCAAGTACACGGGGGGATATATGGATCTGAAGCTTAGGAAAGGAATCTGTGCCAAAGGGACAGACGGCTGCCGAACGTAAATGGCAATTAAGGCAATAAGAGTAGATTAGGGATTTTATTGTACGAAGTTAACGCAGAGTGTGGGCTCAATTATTGTCAACAAGTACTCAGGAAAAAAGAAAAAAAAGAGAGAGAGCCAAACCAGGGAACAGACTCTTAACGATAGAGAACAAACTGAGGGTTGATGGAGGAAGGTGGGCAGGGGGATGGGCTAGATGAGGGATGGGGATTAAGGAGGGCACTTGTGATGAGCACCGGGTATCGCATGTAAGTGATGAAACACTAAATTCTGCACCTGAAATTAATATTACACTGTATGTTAACTAACCTGAATTTAAATAGAAACTTGGGGAAAACAGATTTAAAAAAACCCACAAGTACTTAGGTCATCTTCATTCAGTCTTTGGTAAGAGTCTCCTTCATATATATTTATATTCCTATCTGGATCAACCTTAGTAGTACAGTGTTTGGTGCCCAGAGCAGACTGAACCAGGTAAGCATAAACATTAAAAATCTGTATTAGGGAGGCATATTTATCCTGAATGTACACTAACCCATATTCTCCAAAATGTTGTATGTTTATATATATCCTAGATTATATATGTGTGTAAGTGTGTGTGTCTAATACAGTGATGGAATTTATTTTATAATGAGTACAATGACTGAGTAATAAACATAATAAATAGTTATGCTGAAAATATCTCCTAAACAATGTAAGAAGTATTTATTTTAAAAAAAACACACAAACTGCTCAATAAAAGCATTTTAAGCAATTCAACACTAGCACAAGATTGGAAGGCTGTGAGAGATGGAATTAGACAGAACCCCATATGAGGCTAAGATGCTTTTAGCCACTGATCATCGAAAGACTGAGGTTGGCTAGAAAAGGAGAGGAAAAGCAACAAGCCTCGGTTACCTGTGCAGTGAGCCTGGAGTGGAGCTTGTGGTCTGACAGCCAAGGGTGCTTGAGAGCTTCACTGGCACTTATTCTCCAACTAAAGGGAAATTCGGAATGGCTGTTAGCAGAGACACGCCAAGGAGGCCTGAATCTGTCATTCACCTCAGCTCTGGCGATTGCCTTTGGGAGACCAGATGGCCAAACGTCAAATTCACAGGCAATTCTATCTTCTCTGGAACTATCATTGATGATCGTAGGTTATCATCAAATCCAGTAAGGTAACAACAGCAGTAAGACAATTAAGGCAAATAATTCAAAATTCTTGTTCATAATTGAACATCTACTTTCCAATACAAGTAACCATTTTTTATGCAGTGTTTGGGCTCCATGTATTGAACTTCTATCAGTCAGTGGAGAAATAAATGCACATGTACGATTGCAAGAGCAAAATGCTACAATGATTCTTGATAATTGCAAACATGATTTATATATTAAAATTTTTCAATATATGTATCACTAATTTTTGAATTAAGAAATTTGGGGGGCACCTGGGTAGCACAGTAGGTTAAGCATCCAACTCTTGGTTTCAGGTCAGGTTGTGATCTCAGGGTCGTGAGATGGAGCCCCACGTCAGGCTCCGTCACATTCAATGCAGAGTCGACTTGGGATTCTGTTTCCCTCTCCCTCTGCCCCTCCCCCTTGTTCTCTCTCTCTCTCTCTAATTAAATAAAGAAACCTTTAAAAAAATAAATTTTGAAGACTTAAATAGATGAAGGGTTAGTATAAGTACTGAGAGAACATTAGATAACTTTACAAAGAAACTACATTATTTTGAGCCAGCAAATATTTATACAATTTTTTAAAAATAGCATGGGAAAGAATCACAGAGATTATATTATATTCTAATTTCAAGTTTTGTAAACTTGCCTTGTGTGCTAACGTTTATCACAATAAACCAAATAACCTTTCAAAATAAAAACTATAAGTGAGTGCAACGATCTGAGTCTACTTCTGAAACCGTATCAAGAGCATAGTTTCCAACGGTCACAGGGCTTCCACTTGCACATTGCTTCAGGAAAACTGCTCCATCAGATACCAAACATTTAAGTATAAGATTGGAAGAGACGATAACTCTTTATTTTAATCCATGAAGGCAAGTTTAATAACTTGGTGACAACATCACCATTAATAGGACCTTAAACAGGCAGGTATAACGTTTTAAAACTACTGACCTCCATCAACCTCAGACAGAAGTGCTATTTTATTGAATACCATAAATTTTCAGTGCTGGACCCCCAGAAGCGCTCCAAAAGCTGACAGTGCCAAAAAATTATTATTTCTTCACTGTAATGCAAACATCTGAAAGCTGACTATTAAAAAGTTAACAATAACATAATACTAAAATTAATTTTTAATAGAATTTTGAGTTTATTTTTGTACCCAGAAATTTATTCCATGATGGTGGTATCAGGTGTTGGCCTTAGTTTCATCCACCTATTGATTTGAATACTCAGCCAGTTGTCATTCTGCCCAAATGTGTAATTGTCCCTCCTAAGGTATTAGTGAAGCCTTCAGACCAAAGGAGAGGGCAGGGCATGGCACTGGAGGCCACCAGGGGTGGCTATGACTCTGCCCTGCGCTAGCCCTGTGACTGCTTGACTGCTATCAGCCTCCATTTCCTCATTTAATCCAAAGCATTAAATCAGATAACACATAAAAGTGTATCTGTCGAATAGATTCTCAGTAAATGTACATCTCATCCACCAAAGATTTGAGAGAGTTGACATTTTCCATCGGTCCACTGCCTGGTGCTCAGTGACATACAAATAATAATAATCATAATAGTAACATCTGTGGCGCTTTTCCATTAAAGATAAAACCCATGTCTGTGTAGTGCCCCTTCTTGCACTGATACCCCCTGCCTGGCTAAGTCCTCCTTACCTTCTAGGATGCAGTCCTGACTGACCCTTTTCAATAGACTCTTAACTACATTGTATTCTATCTTTAAAAAAACGCCTATCTCTTTTCCTGGATCATGAGTCACCTAAAGGCAGGGACTGGACTTTACGCAGGTGTTCTCAACGTTCCAGGCGCATTCCCGGCAGACTGTTGATGAAGCAACTCCCTGATGTCAGATACTGCTCTGGACCCATGTCACTTCTTTAGTCCCCTTCCTCAAAATACACCCTCCCACTTGTTCACAGACATGTTTACTAATGACCTAAAAGCCATAAAGATAATAAAACAATGAAGCAAGTATTGTTGGTCTTGAAAATCTTAAATGCCCTTTATCATTCTACATTTTAGATATAAAACCATCTGAAACAGTGTTTTTGACTAAATCACCATGCCCTTCCCCCACCTGTAGTCTAAAATGCAAGCCCGTATGTTTCAAGGTCACTCTTCTTCATGGGCTGAATTCCTTTTTAAAATTTTTATTTGAGAGAGAGAGAGAGCACAAGTAGGGGAGAGGGGCAGAGGGAGAAGCAGACTGCCTGCTGAGCATGGAGCCCGCCAGGGCTCGATCCCAGGACCCTGAGATCATGACCTGAGCCGAAGGCAGACGCTTAACCCACTGAGCCACCCAGGCACCTCCATCTGCTGAATTTTGAATTAACGTGGTTTTAGCATGACAGAAAATAGAAGGCCGTGTAATATGTAAGATTTAAATGCACAGCCTTAGGGGAAGGTGGACGTGCTTGGTGCTCAGTTCTGCCACTGACTAGCCATATGATCTTGGGCAAACTATTTAGAATCTCACCCATAAAATAGTAATGATAATTCTCAACTCTTGGAGAGGGGTGGGGGTTAAAAGACAGGCCTATAAAGCACTTGGCATGGTCTGGCCCACAGTAGGCTCTGAAATGAAATGATAGTTAAGTGTTCAGCTACACAGAGCCGGATATGTGCTTTGTAGATGTGAAAGGGGTTATGGAAATAACTTATCCCAAACCCTTCATTTTGAGGCCCAGCAAGAGCCCCTAATTGCTACAGCCTTATTGCAAAAGACAGAAGCAGGGAAGTTTTTGTAGCCCCTTTCAAGCCTGGTGACCAAACCAGTCCCCGATCTCAGTAAGCAAGGTCAAGAGCATCAAACTCCTTCCATTTACAACTTTGCACGGGCATCGGAGACGTCACAAAGAGAATTCGGGAATTACTTCCATGAATTGTGGTAGCCTATGCTTCTCTATTATCCCTCCTTCTTCCAGACCCCAGAACCAACTTGGGTTACCTCTTCTCCTTAATCAGAAGCTTGGAGATAAACTCTCTGGCCTCCTCTGAGATGTCCTGGAACTCTTCATCCTCTAAGTCCCACCTGCAGGCCAGGATGTTGTTCAGGGTCTCCGCGTCATTGTCACCCAGGAAGGGAGACAAACCACTCAGTCTGTAAGACACAGGATTCAGAGTGAGTCTTGTTTAAATGGCTTCAAACTCTTTACAGAGAGGTTGCTTTTTCTCAGTTCTGTCATTTAAAACTGAGAGAAGGCAAATAACCAGGTAATTAAACATAATTTTATCATATATCTTTGCAATCAGGAAAACGCTTCGCTCCTCCACCCCAGTCCCTAATGAAACACCTGCAGCCATGGAGTCAGCGGCCACCCTGAAATATGAAATCTCTAAGGAGAACACACCTTCCTTTTCAAAGCATTTACAGGGACACCTGGGTGGCTTAGTGGTTAAGCGTCTGCCTTTGGCTCAGGGCATGATCCTGGAGTCCTGGGATCGAGCCCTACACCAGACTCCTCCACTGGGAGCCTGCTTCTTCCTCTCCCACTCACCCTGCTTGTGTTCCCTCTCTCTCTGGCTGCTTCTCTCTCTGTCAAATAAATAAATAAAATCTTTAAAAAAAAAAAAAAAGCATTTACAGCTGCTAAAGTCTGCCACACACTCAGATGGCAAACGCCAAAGGGTCCCCTGACGAGTAAATCTAGCCTTCGTCATTTAGGAGATCAGGACACAAGTTGCTTTTTAATTACTTTTAGGGCATTAGGTGGTGTCCTAAGAGTTAAAGTGATTACAAGTAGACATATATTTACTTTTTCAGGTGATGTACAGGGCAAGAATTTATTCCTTTCACCCACAGGATTCACAGAGCCCAGAAAGTGACTCAACATGGCGTGGTGTTATTTATTTGCTAAAAGACCTAAATTGGGCTATTATGCATGTGTATAAGTGTCAGAGCGACTGGAGATCTGCTTACAGCATATAAGCAATGACACCCACACTCCACATGTCAGTGGGAAAGGAAACAAAATCATAGTTCACAACTTCAGGAGCAAGAAATTCCGGAGTTCCAAAGTTCACCTTCAGCTTCTCTCTGGGTTTGTATCTGGAATTCAGGAGACAAAGTGGATGGATGGAGAGGGTCGATCAAACATCAACAATCGTAGAAACTGAAAACATGCAGTCTATAAGACAAAATAACTTCAACCACACAGCAAATTTTAAATCACAGGCTTTAAAGGAAATCATGTGTTTAGGAAACAGTGTTAAAAACTTGTAAAAAAAAAAAAAAAAAGTTCCAGGAGTTTGAGAGTCGTAATTCATACTATAAAACCTTAATAATCTGAAACAGTGGTGGGGAAAGCCGCTGAGAATAATTAGAACACCTGAATTCTAGAACACAACGAAAGGAAAACTGATACAACCCTTGACATGCCGATGGCTTGAGTAAGCCCATATTAATGAATAAATGAAATGCAATTATTTGCATCCATTTTATATTCATCATTAATGTGCCGAAGTCCACATATAAACTCTTTTTTCACTTAAGAATCTTGTATGTACCAGAACCCTTCGCGATCTCGTTTACACTACTCAATTTTTAAAGTAAATCTTCTCTTTAATGGATAGAACGAATATAAAAGACTAAGACAAGCTTACAAATCCTAAATTAATGTCTTCAAATTTAATAACTTCACTGTATGAGATTTTAAGTTTTCTTATTTTTTTCTTGGATACACTAGAAACCTCTACATATTCCAGTTCCAAAATCAGCAAGGTAAGGCTGGAATATAATTTTTGTCAAGTTAATTCTAAATGAGAGTCTAAAAGCGAGAGGTATATCAGATTTATCTTTCCAAAGACAGAGCACCATCCTGCTGTCTACCTCCATTCATACACCTACGTCCAGATACACATACCTTCTGGCCAATCCAAAATCAATAATTTTTATTTGTTTAGCATCCCGATTCACACACAGGATATTCTCAGGCTGCCAGGAGAAAGAGACACATTAGCAATGAAAACAACCATCATTCACTCAAATTGTCCTTGAACCACAACTAAAAATACAACGATGCTCAGGAAAAACATATCAGGCCTTTCACTTTGGGTCTGGCTTGTCTGTGTGGGTATTTTCTCCTTTAATTTTGTGGTGGGTGAGGTTGTGGGTACCCTGCCAACCTTGCATTACCCTGCCTGTCCCTCTCCCTGGTTCTGCAGTTTACCATAATGTGTGAGTTCAGGCAGAGGCCTCTTTGAGGGAAGAAAGACAAGGAGCCTGCTTCAGTACCTTCCAAACAGACTGGTGGAGGCTGTCTCAGACTTGACATCTGCCCCCCTAAAATTATTAAGTATGAATTTCCCCCTCTTGGAGGAATATCTTTCCTGAGGATTTATGAGTTCCAGGAGAAATGGCCTGATTCATTTAAACAACCACACTGAGTATGCAATATAACGTGAACGCTCCTGACCTCCAGATTTTCCCTTTGTGCTTAGTCTATGGGAAAGTCATGTGTAAAAGGAAGACTTCCCCCTCGTTCATTCTTCCTTCTCAGCAATTCCAAAGTTTTGCTGAGTTTGTTCTCAGTACCCAAACCCTTGACTAAGTGTTCCCTTGGAGTTTGACTCTGGTAAGACTTTGCTCTCTGTCAAGCCGACACTCTTGGGGGGTGAAGAGGGAGCAGCGTGGATAGTAGCATTGCAACTCAGTGTTTATGGAAGGTCTTACGAGTGTGCCTGTATTTGTTAGGTCAGAACCACTGACATCTGAGAAAAATAGGGAATTTGATTTAAAATCTAGATCATCCATGAAAGAGAAATACGGTTTTCAAAGAATTGCTTGGAACTCTCAAGCTCTCGTCCCAGCTCATCCCTAACAGCTGGGGTGCATGTAGCCGAGTTGCTGAATCCCCAGGATCCCATGTCCCATCCTTTAGGTGGAATCACAGCTGTCCCTCCCCTGCCTTTCTGGGTGGAGAGGAGGTTCAAATGAGATCAGAAACTAAGCAGAGCTTGATGAAATGATGTACTGTCTCCTTACCAACATTCAGTGGACCATTTGGTTGGCAAAATGTCTTTGGAAGCTGTTTTCTAAAATATCTCTAAAAGTGGGTCTATGAGTAAAAGCTGTTTATAAAGAAATGGACGCTCTAGAGGAACATTTGGTTTCGTGCTTAAATAACTGATCGATATGAATAAAGCCGTCCAATTGTCAAAGAATACTATGATATAAAACTATGTTTACAGCTTTGAAGGCACTTAAAAAAGTTAAAAAATTTTTTTCTAACTATGAAATGAAAGCATATTCATTGACTAAGACTTTCAAAACACAGAAAAATATAAGGGAGGCCATTTTTCATTTTTAAGTTACCTATAATCTCCCCTCCATGGTGACAAGCACTCTTAATATATTTGGCCCTTTTCCTTCCAAGGAGCTCTCTGCGAGGGATGAGTGGTCCTTAATGACCCATCCAGCTGTCGCCTTTACTATTATCTTTGCCTACAAGCCATAACTAAAATTGCCCATTGCAAGTCCTCAATCAATGTTATGAAGACACACACAGGGCTATTTGACTTATGACAGGTCAGGTCCTAGTTTTAGTTGCCAGTCAAATCCCTTTAGGCATATCTGCAGAATATCTACACTCAAGGAAAATGCTCCATGGAAATACACATTATCAAACTCAGTTCGAAGCCAAGGGCTTTGCTAATGATTTTCAACCTCTGACTTTGTCTTTTATGTACCCGTTCCTCCTGCCCTGTGAATGGGAGAGGTTGCACACATAAACCAAGCCAGTGAGGGCAGCTATGTTACAAGAAGAGAGGACCACGGAAACCAATTTAAGGAAGTTAAATTTATTTAGCTCTACAATGCCCAGTGATTTGCAATAGATGGAATGTTATAGAGAATACAGATTTTATCTCATGGTCATGCTGTCCAAGCAGGGAAGTGGGAAAACAATGGTGCCACACACAAGAAGAGGCAATTTCTGGTACTTAGCCCGACATTAGAGCTGATCAGAGTTACTGAGCCTGGGTCTTTCACTGCTTCTACCTATGTATAGTCCAATTCTAGGCACTTCATAATGGGGGAGAGATCAAAAGGGGAGGGTCATTAAGTAGGAGGAGAAAGGCAGGTGGCTTGGCTCCCTGCTGCTCACATGGTTCTCCACCATGTCCAATGTGGTGCCAGCCCCATTCCCACCACCCTTCTACTATCCTCAGCATTTTAGCATCGCCCTTCTGGCTGTATCCCATTCTGCCATAGGTCTCTCTGAATGTTCTAGCATGCCCACAGAAAAATAAATCCCTAAAGTCCAGCACCTCCCAAAAGAGTTTGAGAGTACTAAGGATGCTTGAAGAGCTGGAAAACGTGGCTACCACTAGGGAATTCTGAGTTAGCTAAAATCCTCCCACCTACTTATTCTAAAAATGAGAGGGACACAGCAAGGATACCATGGTGGTGGTAGTGGTGGTGGTGGTGGTGGTTTTAATTCTAAACTTTTCAGGAAAGCATCTCCCATGTGGATTCCTTTCACACAGGCAAGTTACAAGAATCTGAATACTAGTCCCTGAAGGTGGAGATGCTAAAATATTAGGGGGTGACGGAAGCCGGGAATGGGGAGATGACACTAAGAATCCAGGTTTTTATTAATTCCCGAATATGTACCTCGTAAGAGCATAAATTTCCCAAGATGGCGTAGAGTATCTGACGGGGCTCGCTGATCCACAGGGCGGGGGGGAGGGGTTCATACCAAACAGAACGCGCTCTACCTTCAGATCCAAATGGAGAATGTACATCTGATGCATGTGTCTTATGCCCTCACATATCTGCTTGATGAACAGGATGGTGTCAAACTCGGTCAGATTATAGTTGTCATCGATGATGCGATCAAACAGCTCCCCTCCATCCACGCTGCAGAGGGAAGAGGCGTGAAGTCCTGAGTTTGACTCCTTCATGGACACAGCTATTTCCTGGAGTAGCAGGAATAATAAGCTCCCCTAACTCTTCCAGCAGGTGTGTGTGCCCAGTGACGTCTCCACCTCCGTCACTATCTCAGCTAGATGATGCTTGGGCTCAGGCCCTTATTTCCGCTACCATCAATTTCACAACCGGAAGGCCTCAAGGTCCCTGTCACCCAGCAGCTGCAGCTCTGCCATTTCCTAACATATACGGAAGACAAAGAGGACCCTATAAGGCAGGGCGAGGAATCCCGAATACCAAGCACAGGTCAAACAGGGTCTCCTCAGACTAGTGTCAGTGCTAAAGTGCTCCTATGTGCTTCTGATGCTAGACATTTTATTACCCAAAATTCCTATTGTGCAATGATAAACAAAGCCCCAAACGGAGGAAAGAATGAACTGAATCATAATACTGATTCAGTGTTATTTAGAACTACTCACTTTCTAGCTACTTACTAATTTTTTATAAAAGTCAATTTAAATGGAAGTCTCTTAGCCCCAATTATTAAGAATTTGATGTGAACTTTGTATTAATGATTAGGTCGAAAATAAAATGTAGTTCAAAAAATCACCCTCCGTCAGGTTAACCGGAATAACCTTTAGGCTGGCTTTGACAAGATAGCTTAGCTATAAAGCTGGATCTGCGATGTCCGTCTACTTCTTCTCAGTAAAATCACACATGGAGATGTGTATTCCTAGGTAATTTTCCTTCTGAAACTGATCAATCGTCGGCTATATGCCAGTCAGAATCAGAAGTGCTCCAAGCACGGATCTAGCCACTTCTGCAGCAAGACAGAGCGACAGCCGCCTAGTCCCGGGTGGTGCGGGCCGCCCTGGATGCGCGCGCGCAGCTGTGCAGGCGAGGGGGAGGGGCGGGGAGAACACGTACTACTCCATGACCAGGACCACGTCATTCTTAGACTCAAAGGCATCGTAGAGCTGAATGAGGTTCACGTGATCCAGCTGGTTCATGATGTTGATCTCGTTCTTCACTTCATCCTGAGAAGAAGCAAAGATGCTTTAGCGAAGTGAGGATAATGGCAAGGAGAGATCCACATTGCGCGGACTTTACCTTGTCCTTCGTGCCTTTGATCTTGATGATCTTGGCCGCCAGCTTCAGTCCGGTTGCTTTTTCCTCACACTTGTGGACCTGGCCAAAGCGCCCCCTGCCGAAGAAGAGGACGTGGTGCAGCGTGAGGTGGGGCCAAGTGGAAGACGCAGCTGTCGGGGCATTGCTCTTTTGGGGTTTGAATGAGCAAACCTATTAGTGTGTCTACTGTAGCCAATAAACTTCTAAAATAATGTTAAAGTGTGGTCTCTCCGTCACGAGCTGAGGGGTTTCCCGGCCCTACCCCAGACCTACTGAGGCAAGAATCCAAGGTGAGTCCCCAGAATCTGCATTTTCACAGAGTTCCTTGGGCGATTCGTATGCACCCTAAAATTCGAGAACTTCTGTTATAGAAAAAAAAAGAATCCTTCTGAATACATATGAATGGACTAAGCTAGGCTTTGTAAGCATATGAACAATATAGGCTGTAGGTCAGGCAAGTAAAATTATTTTTGGAAACTGCATATAAATAAAGTAACAATAATATTGCATACAGATACACATAATAAAAATATATATTACATAATCACCTATGAGATTTTTGACGATTTAGCTTGGATATAAATTTATATATACTTTAAAGGACAGCTTCTTACACATACCAAAATGCAACTCATGAACAATTTTAAAATGTGACTTCTTGCTTCGATTCCTGATTTGGCAAAATAGAACACAGGTGCCTCTTGTGAAGTGTGGCTATCATGGTGGGGGACACAGCGGAAGCTTCCCGAACAACATCGTGACCCTAAGGCCCACCACATTCCTGGAGGACTGCAGAGGTGAGCGTGGTGGCAACAACTGACAGAGGCAGGGTGGTGGCCAACTGAGTTGAGAGCCCACTCAACTCCGCTACCTCCGTGCACAAACAGGCGGGTCTCGGAGAATGACATTCCTGTAAACGCCAAGGGAGGACCTTCATTTCAACGACCATTCCAGATGTAGTCTCTTTACCGGAGTGCGTGAGCACAGCTGCAGCCACTTCCCATGTGGCTACTGATGAAGACAGCGCCCTGGGGGCGCCTGGGGGGCTCGGTGGGTGAAGCGTCCCACTCTCGATTTCAGCCCAGGTCATGATCTCAGGGTCCTGAGATGGAGCCCGGTGTCAGGTTCCCTGCTCGACGGGGAGTCTGCTTCTCCCTCTCCCTCTGCCTCTGCCCCTCCCACGGCTTGTGCATTCTCTCTCTAAAACAAACAAATCGAAAGAAGGAAGGAAGGAAGGAAGGAAGGAAGGAAGGAAGGAAGGAAGGAAGGAAGGAAGGAAGAAAAGGAAAAGAAAATGCCCTGGAAATTGTCTCTAAGTGTCTTCTGCAAATAACTCTTCTTAAGAGAAACAGTTGCTGGCTTGCCACTGAAGTCCCTGACACCCAGGTGAGCTACTTGATGCAGTAATGCTGAAGACCCCCAGGGCACCTACTCGAGTTTCAGAGCTCCCATTTGTCTCTTTGCCCTTCCTCACAGTCTTGAGGGGAGTTCTCTAGAATCAGCAGGCTGAGGAGTAAAGCATTCAGGTGGTGCCCCATGGTGGAGGGCAAAAGAAATACGGAGCAGGACGAGGAAGAAGGGACTTCACCAAGAGTGACCACACCCCCAATGACCAAATGCAGAAACGCGCGCTAGAGTTGCTACGCGTAATTTCCACGTGTTGGTAAGTAACTTTGTGTATAGTGGTTTAAGTGTTCTGCCTCCTTTTGCTTTTTCATGTAGATATGCTGACAGTAGTAAACTTTATAATTTAGACTTTAAATTATAAAATATCAAAGGGAGATTGTGACTGTCGTAGAAGAGGAAGGAATATCTCCCAGTAATAAATTTGGTCCCTGATGGGCTGTACTCTTCCTTCTTCAGGGAGAGACGGTGTATTTAGACATCTTTCAAAAAAACTCTTCGGTGATGGAAGCAATCAATAGAAATGGATAATAGTAATTAATACCGTAACAACATAAATGGAAAACCAACGAAAATGATAAAAAAAGAGATTTAATACATGCCACAAGAAACACAGTGTTCACTCATTTCTATATTTTGTGTCTCCATTTTCAAGTTTTGGACAGCTTCTAAACCTTCTGGTGACTCACTGGTGTTTCTCCCACTTTCAGACATTACAACATGGGAAGTAAAGCAGATAATAAATGTGGATTTCAGTCACAGTCACCACATCAACCTTTCTGACATCAGTAGCGATTTTCAGAAATGCTTAAAATCTCTTTAAAATGCTTGTTTATGATGTTTCTGTTTCCCAAGTCAAGACTGGCAAACATTTATGAAATCCTCAGGATCTGCCTCTTTGAAAACTCTCTTGTTTTGTACAAAGCGTGTTAAAATGGAGCAATACTCACCCTCCTAAAATTTCTGTTCTGCTCACAGTATAAAAGCTGTTGATGGCTGCTTGTTTGGCTGCCACGATACGGTGATTAAACGGGGCGGGAGGAGCCGGGACATCAACTAGATGGTGAGAGGAAGAGAAGGGCCATTTGTTAAGCAGTCAGACCTCTTTCTGGCACCAAGACTGGGCCTCAGAATAAAATAAAATGGACCATCTATTTGATTCCTAATGATCCAGGGAATATATGTTTTTATTTCACATTATGGTCTGTAATTCATGAAGGTGACACCTGACATCTTTCAGAAAGAACGTCAGGATCATGAAACTATGGTTTATAGCATCTTCAGGTCAACTTTTAGAAATGTCACAATAGTTGAAAATCTCCAACCCCAATATACTCCATACAGATAACTCTCCCAAGCCCAAAACCATTTAAGTTCAAAGATAAGAAAGTGCTTGCCCTCCCCCCCCGCCTTTTTTAAAGCATCCCTGATAAAGTCCATTATTTTAATTAAAGCAAAGAGAGAAAGATGAAGAGTTTCTTCATGTCATTGTAATGTTTGATATTATTCTATATTACTTTCCAAAATATTTTTAGCCTTTATTTAAGACACTTGTAAGGCACAAAGATGAATTTTTCCTGGCTGGAAATAAAACAACCAGTGAAACTTTTTAAGTACATACTGTGCAGCTCTCAAATTTCTCCCACTTCCCACCCTTCGGTCTAA
Source organism: Ailuropoda melanoleuca (assembly GCF_002007445.2). Lineage (NCBI taxonomy): Eukaryota > Metazoa > Chordata > Mammalia > Carnivora > Ursidae > Ailuropoda > Ailuropoda melanoleuca. The sequence continues at coordinate 23,275,783 of NC_048222.1, read as the reverse complement.
GTGTTTTAACTCTAGTCCACGTCATGATTGGCTCTAAGACACAAACTCAGTAATATTCTTCCAGCATTCCTTTTGTTTTTCCGTGGTTTGCTTTCTGCGAGCCTATTCATTTCCCCATTTATTCCGTATTTAAGCATCTACTGCATGCAGCTTTTTACATGCATACAAGGATACAGGGGAGGTGAGTAGATAATAACTTTGCTTTCAGAACTTTAAATGTATTCAACATGTAATTCTGGAGCACTTATCTTGTGCGAGGTAGGCATTCTGCCAAGTGTTAATATTTTTAAGAATTCAGATAATAGAAGTCTCCAGGAATCTGATTTGATATAGACATTCGTCTCTCACAGCATAAATATGCTGAAAACGAAAGAAGTCATGAAAGAATTCTCTTGGTGGCATTCATCTCTTCAGACCAAAAAAAAAAAAAAAAGGTGATTGAATTACATACACAAATGGCATCAGTATGGCATTCTGTCTCCTTCAGGCTGTTAGGCTAAGTGAAATTTAGTTGGAAATGCTTGCTGGAAAAGGTTAAGAAGCTTTAAAAGGCTAAAACAAAAGCCATTTCCTACCCAATGGGGCCGCCAGATCTTGCTGTCTGGAGGTCTGAGTTCCAGTGGCCTCCAGGGGTTTGCCTTGTAAGCCCCCCTGGGCTTGTCTGGTTTCCTGTGTCCTAAATGCGTGTCCTTCACCTGGACTCGCTACATCTATTCTGCTCTTTTTGCTGTCCTCTTGGGCGAAGCACTCCTCGGTCACCCTCCGCTTGCTGCTGCCAGTGTGTTCTGCCTGCTCAGCATTCTGGAAAGTGGGCGCTAGGGCTGGGTGTTCCGGGATTCGGGATGTGGCAATGGCTTTTATGTTGCTGATACACCTGGAAAATAAAATCCAGCTGCAGCTCTCAACGTTTCAAGGAGATAACTTTCAGATGGGCAAAATTCTTAGCACTAAAGCTTCTTGAATATGGTGTTTTGGTGAAGCTTCACGAGAGAGTTGCTGTCTCAGCATTTGGGATAAAATGGGGCGGTACGCTTCCGCATTAGACGAAGCCGCACAGGAACTGGTATAGATACCTCGGATCCCAGGGTCTCTCCCTGCTGACCTCATGGTGACCCCAAGTTATTCCACTGACCCTTCACAAAAGCAGTCATTTCATACCTAATTCGATCTTCATTTTTTTCACTTCCTTTTCTTAGAGAAGAGAGAGATTACTAAATTAAATATACTAAAGGAAACAATCATCTCTCTGAATATTAACAGCAGGGAGAGTCAACCTGTATCGATGAAAGAATTGAACTAATTTCAGTTTTTTAACAGCTCCTTACCTTACTACCTTACTAAGCACATCTTTGCAGTGATGGGTTTTCTCAATACACATTTTCCTTTATGTTTAATTCTTTAAAAATTAGACTTCTCCATGATTAGGTTTCAAATACATTATTAATAAATGAAATAAAAATTATATCTTAATTCCCTAAGAAACACGCAGATATTTGAATACTCTGTTCCAAATAGATTCTGTGGCCCATCACAACATAGAGTAATTAATTGTGATTGGCTAATAATTATCTGAACTTATATATGAAACTTTGCAGTTCAGGAAGGGTCCTTCGATAATCTACTTCTTACTCAATCCTCACAATATCCTAGGAAAATAGCCAATTTATTATGTATAATTTAAGAATTAATTTCTTAACTTACAGATAAATCTGATCTCATTATTCAATACTTGATCTTAAAAGGATGTGCTTTATATTGCTAAAAACAAGAACTTCTTACTTAATCTTTTAAAAATATTGATTGATAATAATCATTATCTTTATCTACAGTTAGTAGAAGAAAATAGTAAAAAATGCCTGAAAATGTCACAAGGCAAAAAGAAAAAGTAATGGCAAGAGAACAGGACCAAGAAAAACCCACTGGGGAAAACAAGCTGGGAAACTGGTTTCCAAACCATTGTTTCAAAAACTCACTTCACTTCTCCTTTTGGTATGGCCTTAAATTGCAATGGCACATAGGTCTACCAAAAACATCAGTTGTAGGCGTGCAATGCTTTAAAGCCTACCTTTCACAGAATTGATCACCATTGGTTTTATCAACACACTGCTTTTTATTTGAACACTTGTCCAACACTGTATCATTTGCATTTGCTGGCCCTCCTTTCATCTCAACTTCGCTTTCACTAGCATCTTCCTCAGAACAAAGCCCATTTTTCTCTCCTTTGAACACGGGATGTTCATTTTTATCCACAGTGGCTGGTTTATCATCTCCAGCACTATTACTTTCTTGTCTGCTCAGTCTCTGTGTGCTCGAAATGTCTCCTGTGTCTGTATTTTCTCTTGGCTCTACGGAACTTCTCAGAGCAAAACCTTCTACCTTGTCTTGTGGTCTTTCTGTACGAAATGTGGCAAAACTTCTCTGAACTAGAGAGGCATTGGTCTTCTCAGAATTTTTCTCGTTGAGTTTATTAACCTTTTCTTTCTCAGAGGAGGGTTGGTTCTTCTGGGAAGATCTCTCTAAAAGCCACAAAATATTTGAATGGAGGATGCATGTGATCAGTATAATTTCGGCTTCACATAATGGCATTTCTATTCAGGTTTCTCTTAATCAGAAGCTAAAAGCTTTTGAAAAGCAAAGTAGATGTGAACACGACCAATTGACTGACATTTGGAGTCCCAAAGAGTTTCCAGTTTGTAACTAGTAGGACCCAAAGCCAACCAAATAAAAGACTTTCAAACAGCGCTTCTCCCAACACAGTGCTTTACGAACATGTAACTTCTTCTGAATAAGAACAATGACAACAGGACTTTGACAACAGAGCCTTCTTCACAGTGGAAAGTGCTTTATGAACATGTAACTTCTTCTGGATAAGAACAATGACAACAGGACTTTGACAACAGAGCCTTCTTCATGCATAAATATCTGGTCTTCTAAAGATGTTACCTGTGAGGGCCGATGTCCTTTTGCCTTTGACAGGTGCTGTTTCCTTCAGACCAGGGTGTGACTGTGACTTCTCCTTAGCCTGTGGACACACAATTGAATAATTGAAGTCACTTATTAATTACATCAGGGTTTCTCAACCTCAGCACTACTGACACACGGGGTGGATAATTCTTTGTTGTGGAAAATGTCATGAGCATTATAGAATGTTTTGCAGTATCTCTGTCCTCTACCCACCAGATGACGTTGATACCTCCTTCCCAGTTGTAACATCCAAAATGTCTCCAGAAATTGCTAAGTGTCCCCTGGGGGGCAAAATTATCCCAGATTGAAAACCACTGTATTACGTGATTCAAAAACAGAAAAATACACACACACAAACAAACAACACCAAAATTAATAGCAAGTTAGAGGGCAGGACAGTCTTATTTAATGAAAGTGTATAGAATACAATATTTGAAAACAAATGAAATCACTACTCTAAAAGAAATTCTGTTAAATTCTGGCATAGTTTGTAAAAGAGGGCCCATCTTCATGAATGGATTAAAGGATATTGATAATGTATATGTCACCTCTGACTTCTGTTTATATTGTCTTGATATAGTTCACATATAAATCAGATGAAAATGAGAGGATCTGTGTGAATAGGTTTTGTAAGCCAGAAAGTAGGAGACTAAAGTAAGCTTTTATAAATGAGCTTTCATATGGCTTAGAACAGATGGCCTTTTTCCTAGGCAGATAAACATTCTTCTCACAGTTCTGGCTTCTCTGAATTTGCTTAGCCAACTTTTCTTAAATGCCACATAAAAGGTAAACATTAGCCCAATCCACCCAAGTTATCACAAATTCTGCAGTTGTGCCTTATAAATTAATGCAATTGTATGGAAGTCCAAAGAATCCGTTTTTTTTTTTCTTTGGAAAGGGAGCAGAATTTGCCTTAGGGTCACTTGCAAGCATGAAACGTCATGTTTAAGTGCAGCTCAGGGACATCAAGACAGACCACTACTGTACTTTTAAATAATCCAAGGGCAGTCTCATAGGTTCAGAGAATTTCCATTTTTCAGAAACACAAAGGTATGTTTAGTAAATCTGTGGAAAACCAAAATTAGAGATTACAGCCTCAGAGTTTGTAACTTCCTCACCTAAGTGAAAGTGCGGGACAAAAGTCCTTCAACTTCCTCAGGCAAAGCCGGCTGCTTTCTCCTCCGTGCACGGCACGTGCACCCACCCCAGCAGCACTGGCAACACTTTTAAACATATTTTCCCATTGATTTCCCACTAGCCTGAAGGCCTTGCTTAAATGGGCAGAAAGACTGATTCATCTTTGAATCTCTGGCACTTAGCCCTGTGACTAGGACATAGTGATTAATACTAGGACATGGTGATGATGATGATGCTGGTGGTCATGATGATGATGATAATGGTGATGATGATGATGCTGGTGGTCGTGATGATGATGATGCTGGTGGTCGTGATGATGATGATAATGGTGATGATGATGATGCTGGTTGTCGTGATGATGATGATGCGGGTGGTCGTGATGATGATGATAATAGTGATGATGATGATGCTGGTGGTCGTGATGATGATGATGCTGGTGGTCGTGATGATGAGGAGGAGGAGGATGACGGTGGTGGTGGCGATGATGTCAATGACGATGTGGCTAATATACACTAAGCACTGTCTACATAACAGCCACATTTCGAAGCATATTATTAACTCAGTTGATCCTCATAGCAACCCTTTGGGACAGATTCTATTAGCCACATTTTATACTGAAATCAGGTAATTTCCAAGCATTATAAAGTTCAGAAATGGTCGAACCAGGATTATTGGTCAGCTATCTCCTTCATTCTGTGCTCTTAACTACTACATTGTACTATCACTAAGAAAAAAATAGATTACAGGCAAGGTATGTTGTTAGTATTTACCGAATATCTATTGCACAGCCAGTGCCACAGGAGATAAGAAGGAAGATTAAGAGAGAAGGGTATAAAATGGGAACACGTCAGTAGAGTGAAGAAATAAATATTTACCAAACAATTAGAATTAACATGGAAGAAAGACAAGAGAGAGAACCTAAGTCCAATTTTGAAAATAAGTCAAATTAGCCAAATAAGATAGTTTTATAAATTGTGTTTAAGATATTGTATAATTTTGTTTTTCAGTGCTTCTCTTTTGAAATGAAAACTCCTGACAGATAGGTATTTTGCTTCTGGATGACGTGAACACAGCTGGACTTGATAATGAAAACTGGTATGTTTCAATCAATTTCAGTTCATCAAATTAGCTAAAATTGAGAATTTGGTGGTAAGACTCCATGGAGTACCAAATTGATGAGTGTTTGCCTCTAAGGTCATGCAGGTGTTGGTGGCAAAGGTCCGGGAGTTGTGCTAGCATTCTTTGAGTAGAGCAGTTGGAGTTGACCAACAGGAGAAGCTGTCGATTCTGAGGCATATGAGAAACCAGCTTCCAAAGGAGGCTGGTTTTTTCTTTGTCAATTATATATCACATATGTTTTACCACTTAAATAATGTAAGGAGGTCTTTATTCATTGCCACAGGCTATTGTATTTTCATTTCTCTATGTAATACTGACATCTAGAGGAATTTCGAACTGAGTTTCCAAAAAGGCAGAAGCTGTATTTCTCCTTTCCTGTTTCTGGACAGCAACTTCAGTATGAAGAGTTTTTACTTTGTGTTTCCATGTTATCTGTAGAAGTCACTAAAATAGGAAGCACAAGTCTGTAGACTTGTATCTTGTTCCAAAATGAACATATTTTCTACTGATGAGAGAGGACATGACAGGACTGTTAGGCATGATGTTCCCATAAGGGTTACTACCACCCTCCGTAAATGATACAAATCATGTCAGAGACTATGTTCCTTTGCTAAATTCACACTGATGACCTAGATGAGCATGAGGACTTCATTTCATTCAAATTCACTCATTATTCCTTCACTTCATTAATACTTCTATATTTGCATATGGATTCCTTTTGTGACCAATCACTCATTGCTTTTATAATAATCCATCGATGCATTTAGAATGACATACAGAAGAAAGGAGACCCAAGTGCCCAAGTATTTTAAAACAAATTCTGTTTTCTCTACTCTGTAGAGTTTTCTAGACTGGTGTCCCAAGTGGGGTGTATGTAGCCGGAGTTCAAAGTAGTCTTCAGGTTGTGTAATGGAAATGTTAGAACTCATTTCTATCCCATTTCCCCACAGACCGGCAATGGGTAGTAAGGAGGGCACGTATTGCATGGTGCACTGGGTGTTATATGCAACTAATGAATCATCGAACTTTACATCGGAAACCGGGGATGTACTGTATGGTGACTAACATAATATAATAAAAAATCATTAAAAAAAAAAAAGAACTCATTTCTATTTGTTTTCCATTCTTTTAAAATTTATATTTTATATATGTTTTAAAATATGTATTAATAAAATTGGAAGATATATAATTTACAAGTATCTGTAATATACTAAATCTATTTGCAAAAATAAATATACGTGTATTGCTTATCCATGTGCATAATTTCTGAATAAACATATTGGGATTTGCTTAAATGCATTTTACTGATAGCAGTACAAAATCAAAATAATTTAGAGACCGTTCTTCCAAATAACACCATTTCTTACCTTCCGATTTTCTGAAATATGTGCTTTAGAGAAGAATCATTCTAATGAGCAGGTTCAAGAACAAGTACATAATTTGAACAATCAGCTCGTTTCTTTCAAAGTGCTTTTAAGAGGTCGAGATTCATTGCTTAATGACAATTTTGACAATTTAGACCAATTGTATGCACTTTCTCCTCTTGTCTCCATGCAGTTCCACTGACTGCCACAGAAACAAGAGCTGAGCAGGAAGGCAACAACCATCCGGAAGCGTGTGCCCCCCAACCTAGTGCAGAGCGCACTCCCACCTCGGACCACAGCCTGTCCCCGTACAACACTGTAACTCTACTCCTCAACGTGGTGGAACAACCAAAAGGAAAATTCATTCTGTCGAATGACTGCCTCATCCCTCTTCATTTCCTTTCAATAAAAATCAGCTTTAAAAACCCATTCTAAAGTGGATTTAAACTTTCAAAGGACAGAAAGGAAAAGAGCTACTGCGTCCTCTGGACGCCCACAATGCTGTGATAATCTTCTGGGTGTTGTACAGTCACTTGACATGCCTGTCCCCCCACTGGGATATGGACCCTTCTCTTCACCATTGTTTCCCCAGCACCGCATGCTGAATATGCTTGGTGAACCCATGTGCAGTAAAGGAAAGAAGTGCTTGCAGGACTGGCGCCCTCATTCTGACAGCATTCTTTTTTTTTTTTTTTTAAGAGTATATATGTATTTATTTATTTTTTATTTATTTTCTTTTTTTAACTTTTTTTATGTTCAGTTAGCCAACATATTAGTTTTTGATGCAGTGTTCAACGATTCATTAGTTGCGTATAACACCCAGTGCTCATCACATCACGGACCCTCCTTAATACCCATCACCTGCTTATCCCACCCCCCCACTCTCCTTCCTTCTGTAACCCCCAGTTTGTTTCCTGGAGGCCAGAGTCTCTCATGGTTTGTCTCCCTCTTTGATTTCTTCCCAATCAGTTTTTCTTCCCTTCGCCTGTGGGGCGCACTATTCCTTATGTTCCACATATGAGTGAAATCACACGGGAATTAACAATATTCTTTAATCAGGCTGTGTCATTGAAAAGTCTGACTCCCGAAGCACCATCCAAAATGTATCCCTATCACCAATGCTCATATCCTTTGCATCACTTAACTGATAGTGAGTGATATCTGCACTCTTGCATTTGGAGATTATGGTTGCAAAAGAAAACTGTTTTCTTACCATCACAATGGAACATGACTAACTAACTGAGCTGAGGGCTTGTCATATCACTGCCATGGAGATGCCAAGAGGAATATTTTCTGGTAATTTTAACCTGATGCCTAGAAATACAAAAGCAAAATGATAACAATTTATAATGACTTTGTTAAACTTTGATTGGGCTCATCATGGGAGAGAGAAAAAAAATAGAGCCTAAAAGAAATACAAAAAGAGGAATTTTCAGAACACCAAAACTACATTTCCGGGGCGCCTGTGCGGCACAGCGTTTAAGCATCTACCTTCGGCTCAGGGCGTGATCCCGGCATTCTGGGATCGAGCCCCACATCAGGCTCATCTGCTATGAGCCTGCTTCTTCCTCTCCCACTCCCCCTGCTTGTGTTCCCTCTCTCGCTGGCTGTCTTTGCCAAATAAATAAATAAAATCTTAAAAAAAAAAAAACTACATTTCCTTATTTGAGGATAGAAGATAATTTTAGAAATCATTTGTAAAGTGAATCTATTTCTTTTCATCTTCAGGGCACACTCAGATTCATGCTTATTAAGTGAGACTCCCTGAAGTCCCCGGGTGATAAAAAGAATGTTCACAAACCATAACCTGTTTCATGGTCCATGGGGACTGGTGTGGAATAAGGCAGGACAGGATCCAACTGACCAGATCCAGGAAGGGAAAGTGCTCGTCTTGGCCTCAGGACTCAGTAAGCAGACCTTCCCTGTGCTGCTGAGAACATCAAGGATAACCAAACAGTCACCTGAGAAAATAACCCTGCCAGGAAAATTAAAGCCTTCGATGCATCCACTGTTACATGGATAGTGCTTCATTCAGAAAGCAAGAAAATAGAATTCCTCAAGGATATATATCCAAAAAAAGGCCTGAGGGACTCCTGGGTGGCTCAGTCATTAAGCATCTACCTTTGGCTCACTGCGTGATCCCAGGGTCCTGGGATCGAGCCTCACATTGGGCTCCTCCGCTGGGAGCCTGCTTCTTCCTCTCCCACTCCCTCTGCTTGTGTTCCCTCTCTCTCTGGCTGTCTCTCTCTGTGTCAAATAAATAAATAAAATCTTAAAAAAAAAAAAAAAAGCCTGAAATTAAAGGCTGGTTCAGGAAAGTCTAACTGGACCATCTGTCAGGTGAAGATACATGGTAATTTTACTTTTATTTGATTTTAAAATGTATTGAGCAGAACTATTAGAAAAAAAAAAAAAAAAAGAGCATGCGACCACATTTAACCATCTCCTGTAGCAGGAAAAGCTTGACTAGAGAACAGCACTGGTCAAATGCACTGTATCAGGTTATTCCTTATTGATTAGACTTTTCTTAATTTAAATACACTTTCAGGTTTTCTTATTCCAATAACCGCCTTGCTATGGCCAAGCCCGTGCCGGCCATATGTTCAGTCCTGAGGCGGTGTATGAAGCCTGGTCAGGGGGTAGCAGACCCCTAATATCTGCCCACCACCCCAGGGGCCAGGCCAGGCTGTGGATGAGAGCTCTGTCATTAAAAACATTGGCTTGCCTCCATTCGTTTATCCAGCCTGCCTTTGTTGATTTTAGAAGAAGCAGTTAGAACAAGTTCAGAATCTTCACCTAAATATTTAGTCACACCAGGTACTTTGATCATATAGATTGTGTTTTTTTCCTTATCTTATGCCTGATGGATAAGCTTACCCAATACATTTTACAGATTCATATTTTTCTATTTCCTTCTCATCATCAACTCTCCTGTCCTCCCCACACAGAAAATGCTGAGCCCTCTGACTCATAACTGCTCATTTCTCCCACTCGAACTACCCACATGACTTTGGTTGGCCAAACATGTTATCCCCCACCTTGCAGGCCCAAATCCTCCTTTGTTCTAACAAGGTCAAAACTTGGCGGGGGGGGATTTGAAAATATTTGATGCATGGGTTCCATCCCTAAAGAGGGGGTGAGGCAGCACACTATTATTTTTTCTAATATCCTCCCCTCCCCCCACCGCACAACCACACACACACACACATACACACACATGCACACAAATAACTCCAAGGTACTATAAAGGTTGGGAGCCACTGCTTCTGTCTGCTCAGCTCCTCCCACTCTGGGTTGTTTTGTTGTTTTGTTTTTTTCCTTGAATCCTTACCACCCAGGCTGCCGTGCCACAGTTCTGAATGATAGTAATAACACTGGAGACGTGGTGTCTCTCCTAATCCCGAGTTCCTCTCACCCACCAGCAAGGGTCTTTGATCCTCTCCAGGATGCATTATCCAGCAAACCACTGCCTCTTCCTTGCCGGCCACCCAGGGACACATGTGTGGAAGTGAGACTCAGGCAGACTGCTCCAGAGACCACAAAGCCTCCCCTCCAAAAGTGAGCTCAGGGACATCCAAGGAGGGCAAGCCAATAAAAAAGCCGGCATTTCCAACCACACCTGAAATCCTCTGCCTGGCTTCCTGGTCAAAGCTTAGTTAATTGAAAGTGATTTAATTCCTCCCCGAAAATGGAGGTGAGCAGAAGAGGAGAGGACTCAGGGTAAGTGGAGAAACACCACTTCACAGGGTGTAGAATTATTTATAGCCCTTTACACAAAAGTATATCTGAGAACCATAAATGGTGGCGTGCTCTGCCTTCTTGGGATTCTGCCACCAGAAAAGCAAGCACCTGAGCGCTTCAAAAACTGTGTGGCAAGATTACCAAGAAAGTACAACAGCGTGTGTGTGTGTGTGTGTGTGTGTGTGTGTGTGTGTGAGAGAGAGAGAGAGACAGAGACAGAGACAGAGACAGAGACAGAGGAGAGAATAACCAATACAAATGCAAGTGTAAATGGGATTAAAGCTCCTTGATGTTCATTTGATTAAAACGAGTCTTACTTAGTAAGATTTCTCTTTTATACTACTCAAGACCCAACCTTGGAATGTTTTCACATGAAGTATACAGTGTTTTTTCATCACCTAATAAAACTCTTCTATTTCTTCCTGCCGCAGACAGTTTTACAAGCATTCGTTTCACATAGTGTTCTCAGTGTGCTTTTTAATTTTTATTTTAGGTTCACTTTTATCACTCCATCTCCTGTCTCCTGCTCTGAGTAAGCAATCAGCGTTCTAGTCCAGCCTCTCCCCACAGGCTGGCTGGTGGAAGCAGCGTCTGTTGGCAGAGACTCCCGGGGAGCTCAGTGTTTCCTCAGGTGAGGTGATGTGTGGTCCCACGGCTTGTTAGGGAGGTTCAGAGATTTGAACTTAGATTCACTGAGCAGAATATCTAACCTCCTCATGGTTTGCCTTTCCATATCTTGCCCTGCATGGCAAATTTTGCAAGCACACTACAAAGTATCTTTAAAAAGTTATCTCTGAAAGGCAATGAGAAGCTGCAAATCTCTTAAAAAGTCTCTGCATTTGGAATATGTAATCCAAACTCAGTAGATAGAAATAATCAGTCATGACTACCCCCAAACCCTTCGTTGTCTAGTCCCTTCTACTCAAACTTGGTCCCTGGACAGCAGCAACCTGGGAGCTGGTTGCAAGTGGAGAGTCTCAGCCCTGCCCTCCACTTATCCAATCAGAATCTGCACTTGAACCATTCGCCAGGTGGTTCCCACGCCTATTAAAATGTGGGAAGCCCTGACCCAGATAACATCCATAATGACTTGGTGCGAAGAAATATTTCATGAAATATCTGTCATGGCCGCTTGTATTTATTTGAATCTGGCCTCCATCCACAAAGAGCCATTGTCACACTTGGTTAAGCTCAGAGGGAGTCTTGTGGAGAAAGCAGAGAGGAGCAAAAACGCTCAGCTGGTCTGGATGTCAGCTGCCCTTGGGGGAAGTGGTCAGTGGAAGTCCAGAACTGTAGAGAATATTAGCGAGCTTTGAAGAATGTCCAGAATTTTGACACTGGCCCAAGGAGCCCTAGCAAGGACTCAGAAGGGTATGCAAGACCTGATATCATGTACCTAAAATTTTCCACTGATCTCTGGGGTCTCTACCAAACTCAGATCTCAGAGAAAAGCAACATTAAGGTGTAAAGTTTCTGCTATGGGCTGAAAGTGTGTGTCCCGCCAAAATTCATATACTGAAGCCCTAACTTCCAACATGATAGTATTAGAAGGTGGGGCCTTTAAGTGGTAATTAGGTGTAGAGGATGTCATGAGGGTAGAGTCTTTATGGTGAAATCAGTGTCTTTATGTCTCTCTGCCATGGGAGGATACAGAGATAATGCAACTGTCTGCAAGACAGGAAAAGGGTTCTCATCAGAACCAGACCATGCTTGGGACCCTGATCTCAGACTTCCAGCCTCCAGAACCGTGAGAAAGAAATTATTGTGTAAACCACCCAGTCTATGGTATTTTGTTACAACAACCTGAGCTAAGACAGGTACAGGGAAACTGTGCCAATGGTAAACTCTAGAGAATCAGAAATATATTATGATCAGTTCCAAAATGCGAAGAGTAAAGTTAGGATTATTAATATAAGTGCTATAACTTGGTTGCTGTACAAAGGTGACTAGCAACCGCTTAAAAGGAACAAAAAGTAATTTTATTTAGCCCAGTTCTTTCTAAACAAAAATTTTAAAGTACGCAGATAGTACATAACCTCTGATACCATTTAGTTGTCTGGCTTTCACTCCTAAGATATACTTAAAGCCTCAATTGATGGAGAGCATGCTGAACACCTTACTGGAATCTTCGTGATCTTTTCTCATTCTTTTGTTTTATTACGTACATACAGGAGAATATTCAGCTGGTACCGTGGTACGGTAGCAGTTATTAAAATAGGGAAAGATTTCTATTCTGGTTGGTAAATAGCAGATGTCCTGATCCCTCCCACCCAACTCCTGACCTAACCACCCTCAGGACCCTCATAAGATCCAATAACTTGAGGGTCAACGTCTGGCATGGCAGGAACCTCTAGGTGCATTCCAGCGCAGTCTGTTCTGAAAGGTGACTGTGGACTCCCAGCTATGAAATTCAGTTCTGCCTCAGTGACCATGAAAAGAATATGAGTGCACCTGGCCACGAGAGTAGGTTCATGGCCATGTAATTTTTAATATTGGAATAAAAGCTTTTTTTTTTAAAGATTTTATTTATTCAACAGAGATAGAGACAGCCAGCGAGAGAGGGAACACAAGCAGGGGGAGTGGGAGAGGAAGAAGCAGGCTCATAGCAGAGGAGCCTGATGTGGGGCTCGATCCCATAACGCCGGGATCACGCCCTGAGCCTAAGGCAGACGCTTAACCGCTGTGCCACCCAGGCGCCCCTGGAATAAAAGCTTTTAATATTATCCATGCTGTTCCTGAAAGTTAATTATTAGTAGGAATTGGAAAGTGTGCCTTGACACTCAAGAAGAAAGCAGTGACTGATGAGTAAAGAGAGGGTAGGACAGTTTCTATCAGCAATGCTTTTGCCCACCTTAGACCTTGGGACAGCCATCTGAAGTTGGCTGACAGCCCCAGAGGTTCTTAATCAGTAGGTCTGGGCTGGAGCCCAAGAACATTTTTCACAAGCTTTGGAAATGGTTCTATTGTAAGTGTTCCAGGGATCGTACTTTCAGAAAATGTATGAAATTCTTACTCATTATTCAGGACCCTACCTCAAGAAGGTCCCTTTGTGAATTCTTCCTTGAAACGCTCTAGTCCCACATCCTTCTACCAAAAGCGGAGTCAGTCTTTCTTCCACCTTTACTGATGATGCGTCATCACCGTATTTACCATACTGTGCTGGCATTATTTGTTTTCATGCCCGACTCTGCCTGTGTATCTTGATAGCTCTAGCATCTCACTCGGCATTCGGCAGACAAACACTGATTGATTAGAAAGTGGGGGTGGGGGCTGATGCTGGGCAATATTTACTGAGCATCTCCACCAGCTGTATAACGTTTCCAGAAGGGGTGCCGTAGCGTGCCCTTTATTATATCCTCCCCAGTCTTTCTAACGGTGATTAAGTCAGACATCAGATCCGTGACTCCACCGTACCTCTAGCTCTCAAGATCTCTGACGCCGCAGAATCGAGAATAAAGCTTGGCACAGCGAGAGAGCACGCTCTGAAGCTTTCCACGCTGGCAAGAAACGGCTGCTCTGTGCTTCTCCAAGGATCTTGCCTGTTGCTATCTGTTTGGGGGGATGATTTACCTAAGGCAGGCCTGAGTGATAATGTCTTCGTGGCAGATCATGGGAAGTACTGCGTGTTTGGTTGGTAGTCTTTATTTAGGTCTCCCCTCCAGCAGGTAAGGGTTTTGCTCCAACACATTAGGTCCTGTCAACACGGAAGGTGCTCTCTTTGAGATTTTATCAACAGTTTCGGATTTGCCCCTTGCTACAAGGAGAAGATAGGAGTCGTCCCTGAGGGCTTCAGAATTCTACTGTGTCTTCTCGAACACCGCTGCACAGCTCGGAGGCAGTACCGGTGAGGTGGGGGTGGGTTTGTGAAACATGCCGCTCGGGTTCCTTTCCAAATTCACGGTCTTGGGCAGCTTGGGCGGTGAGACTGCCTCCCCGCTTCAACAGGCAGCTGCATTTGCTGATTCAGGTGGGAACGACGTCCTTATTCTTAAAGGCAAGAGATTGCTATTTCAATAAACAAAGGCAAAACAAAGCAAAATGTAGCCTTTGTTGTTGTTTTGTGGAAATCAGCTATTTATTTTCCATCTTGGTTTATGGCAGAACAGGAAGGTATCTGAAAAATCACCCTAGATTTAACATCACAAATTTAAATGAGGTTTTAGAAAGAAATTAAGGTAATGGAAGGAGTTTGCCTCACAATCCAGTAGGCTAGATACTTGCCTCACAATCCAGTAGGCTAGATACCTAAGTTTTCTATTTTCAACCACACAACATATTCTCAAAAAAAACCCATAATATTCTCAAGGTTCAAAACAAGACAAAGAATTTGAAAACTTCACTAAATCATAAAATCCATTTTGAATTTGGAGAGACCTTAAAGAGCGTTGTGAAATGGGTTAAGGAAACCTAACTCAAAATTGGAGACAGGAAGCCATGCCGGGAGGGCGGTCAGGCACATGGCACTCATTGCAGCTTGCTTAGTCCCGCAGTTAGAAGGAGGCTTTCCTCTCAACCTGGCAACTGCCCTCATCTGCAGCCAATAAGAGGACCCTCCACTTCCATCACCTACAGCCAGTAAGAAGCCACCACCACTATGAACTCTCATTTCCCGCCAATGAAATTTTGCTCAAAACAACCCTTGCCACTTCCTCCTCTCCTCTATCAAAGGACACTCTCCTCTTTCCTTCTCTGTACTGGGAATGCACCTGAAGAAACCAGTCTCCAACTGGAAATGAATCTCTCTCTGTCCTGATTGACACTGAAGCTTCACTCCAGTGCTCAACCCCCTTCCAGTAAACAGCCCCTGCCTCAGAGTCCTGAACATTCAAAGAGCGAAGGTCTCTGATAAACCTCAACAGGTGCCTATGTCTAACGATCTCCTTCTGCTTAGGCCCTCTAAGAGGTGCCCACCCTTTTCTCCTTAGTTCCTCCACTCCTGTTGATTTATTGAGCCAAGATTTCCTAGAAAAATATCATGCCAGAAGTTCTTTCTCCTGAAAAGGGGAAATAATTCTAGCATTTCACAGCAGAAACCAAAATAGCCCACTAGGTAAATCGCATGACCCTCAACATCTTGTATTTGCTGTGTCTCTGACGGTCCCCAAAGCTAATTCCAAGGACGCTAACCATTTGTCCCCATTGGATCAGCAACCACCTTCCTTCTGGGTAAATCCTCAACTGATATTGTCAGATTCTGTAGTGCACCTCCTATTAAGATCCAAATAGATCCCCCACAACCTCTCCCCATAATTAATCAATACCCATAAATAAAGAGGGCCTTCAAGGCATTAAGCCAATAACAAAACAATAAGGGCCAAGGCCCCATTAGGGCCTCAGCAGATCCCCTGTATCAATCCCTGTGGCATTCCTGTTTTACCTGTGAAGAAACCAAATTGTTTGTCCAGGATTTCCAAGCCATGAACAATACTGTCATCCTCCACCATTCTATTGTTCCCAACCTCACACTTTATTTACCTCCAACACTACTGAGAGCAAATTTTTTTTCATGATCAATTTATGTAGTGCTTTCTTTAGTATCCCAGTAGATAAAGGTAGTCAATATCTTCTTGCTTTTACTTGGAAAGGACAGCAATGCTATGAGACAGTCATGCCAGGGTTTCATAGAAAACTCACAAACATTAAAGGCTGGCCCAGATATCAAGTTCCCTGGAGGCTCCACTTTAATACAACATTTGGATGATTTACTTCTTTGCTCCTCTTTCCAAGCCTCCCCACAAGAAGATAGCATCCAAGTGCTAAAACTCCTAGCCAAAAAGGGATATAACATCTCTAAGGAAATATTACAATTTGTTCAAATGCAAGTTCAATATGTAGGACATCTAATCTCAGAGCAAAGACTGCATTTGGATCTAGACAGTTCTCATGGCATCCCGAACTTCCCAAAGCCCCAAACCAAATGTCAACTGCGAGGTTTTCTTGAATTGGCAGACTATTACTACAACTGTATCCCAAAATTCTCCTCGTGGCCCCACCTTCATATACCTTGTTAAAAACTATTAAACTTCCTATCATTAGGAAGATCCAGATAACATGACTTTACAATGTTAAAAGAAAGTTTAATAAAGCCCCTTGCCCTTGAACATCTAAATTAACAGCTCCCTTTCTTCCTTCTTGAATACAAAAAAGAAGGGAATGCCTTTGGGATACTCAACCAAAATTATGGGGATTATCACCAACCAATAGGATCCCGCAACAACTAGATCCCACAACCTGGGGATACCCCCACCCATGCCTCAGAGCTCTACCTGCTACTTACTGCCTTTTTTGTAAAGGCTGCTGAGGAAATAGTCTCGGTATCCCCTTTAACCCCTTCTGTGTTGCCAAAGGTCCTCTCCCTCTCATCACACTCAGCATCTTTCGATAAAACCATCTCACTTCCTGTGAAATTCTGCTGTGAACTGCCCCTTATATTCCTTCTGTTTGCTGCAATAACCTTAACCCTGCTACTTGTCTTCCCTCCTCCACCAATGAAACCACCCACAACTTCTTAATACTGACAGATCCCCTTCTAAGCCCTGTGATGACTTAAAGGAAACTCCTTTGGATAACAATGACTTTTCATTGTTCACTGAGCGTTCTTAGTTGAAAGATGAAAATGGTAAATATTGTGGCGGATAGTCAATATTAACTCCTTTTGAAGCAAGCGGAGTAGCACCCTTGCCTTTGGCTACGTCAGCCCAACAAGGGTCTATAAGCACACACGGGCCCATATTCTAGCCAAACGTGAAACTGTCAACATTTACTCCAACAGTATATTTGCCTTTAGAGTGGCTCCCAATTTTGGAATGTTAGGGGAACAATATGCTTTCCTTACTCCGAGTGGAGATAAAATTAAAAGCAGCCCTTACATTCAGGAATTACTGGATGCCGTACACTTACCTGCCGCTTTGGCTATTATTAAAACCCTGGGGCATTATAAGCTTGACTTTCTGGAAGCTAAAGGAAATTATCTCACTGACATTTCCATTTAAGAATGCTACCCTTAAATGGTCTAGAAGTCAAATCTCTCTCATGGTCCAAAGAAACTCACTTCCAGATGATAATTTGGAGAAATTGACTACAGACACCCAACAATAAAACAATATTGGCAATCAAACGGTTGTTAGTATGGTAAGAAGGATCAGAAGAAAAACCTCTGGTTTGGACCAAATATAAACCTGGTCCTACCAGAAATTTTAAAGTTCCCACTATTGACCACTGTACATGCATGAAACCATTGGTCTATAGCTAAAATGATGTTTGTAAATCAATATTGGTGGAGAAATATCAACAAGACTGCAAAAAGCACCTACTTTGCTTTCTCTACCTGCCTAAAATAGAATCCAGGCAAACACATGGACACTGTCTCTGGGCACTTTACCTAAAGTGCCATCCAAATTTCAGCATATGGACTGTATCAGCTACCCCCACCTCATGGAATCAAATATGTCCTGGTAATAATTTGTATATTTTCCCACTTGGCCAAAGCCTTTCCATGTAGACAAACTACTATCCTTCTTCAGTAGGTAAAATCCTATTGGAATAAAACCATCCCTACCCTGGGCAATTCTTCTTGAGCTCCATAGCAACTGAAGAACGCATTCTATTGGTCAGATATTATGGCAAGTCTGTGCCATTTGGGCAGCTGGATAACATTTTCACTGTGTTTATTATCCTCAGTCCCAAGGCTAGTCAAAGGAACTGAACTCAATTGGAAAAATTTATGGAAACCCTCCAAATACCTTGACCAAAAGTATTGCCCATTGGCCCTTCTAAATCTCAGATCCATCCCCTTAGAACTCATAAACCCTCATCCTTTGAGAAAACTACAGGGTGTCTCAGGCATCCAGCTTCTCCCTCTTCTGACCTGCACATAATAAAGGAGATACACATTACTGTTATGAGGGTCTAATTACATCCCTTGAAAATAATCATACTTTAGCAGAGCGGCCTTTTCACAGCACACTTCTGGGAGACAAAGACATCAAAGACCACACTCTGTAACCTAAGAATTTTGCTAATTGGAAAGGACATCTCCAAAAAGATTCCCTTCAACCATGCTGGAAAGGCCCTTATCAAGTGTTACTAACCAGTCCTTGTGTCACCACACTGTAAGGAGTTGACTCCTGGATCAACGTGTCTCATCTAAAGAAAGCCCCAAACCCTGACTGGACCTGAACACCACTGGGAAGCTCAAATTAAAGATTTCTAGGAACTGAAGCAGACAGTTTTCCCAAGATACAGGATCAGGCCTGTATATTCTCTCCTTTCTGCTTTTTCTCACCTTGTTTTCTCCTTCTCTATCCTGGAGAGACAATGCCCTTGCTTGCACTTCCCAATCCATCGCAAAAGGAAGAAGCCTTTCTGACTGTTGGACCTGTCATTGGAAACCTTGATCCAGCTGTGACAGATGTGACCCTTTAGCCTTCCCAATAGCAAATTTTCCTTTCATCTCCAATGTGACCCCTAATTATATTTGCTCCCCTCCAAATATTTCTCACCGAGTCAAACCTCAACAACCAGGTTTTCCTGTACCTTCCTTTGACTTCTCCCTGTCATAACTCCCAATGCAACGAATTGTACCTATTCACAAGGATAAATTCCTCCAGAGAAGTAAAAACCCAATTACATAATATTTGGGAACAAGCACATTGGCCACAAAAAGTTCCACCTGAAGATTTATGGTCCTTTGATCTCTAGCTGGTTTAGGACTATAATACAAGCTGGAGTCTTTATTCTGCTCCTCGTTTTATTTTGTATAAACATTTTTAAAGCTTTGTGCCTGTTGCCTGTTGAACCTTTGTAAAAACAATGTACCCAATAAGGTAATGCTGACTCAATGCTTCAAGATATCCCTAGCACTTAAACCTTGATGAGATGCAGACTTTAGGCGGGAAATGCCTGGAAGCTCTCCCTCCCCACCCTTGCTTGTTATCCAAATGTGGCCTCAGTGTTTTCCAACCTGTGTACTTTCCCTCCGGCGTAGGACATGACACCCAGAAAGGGTCCTTCCTAACATCAAGGGACAAAAACGATCCTAATAAGGAATAAACGATCCAATTCTTGATCGGCAATGTTTTTGAAGAAAGATCTCTATCAAAAGGGGGAAATGTGAAAATGTGTTAAGGAAACCTAACACAAAATTGGAGCCAGGAGGCCAGGAGGGGGCAGTTCTCATGCTCATGGCACCTGTCACATCTTGCAAAATCCAGAAGAGAAGGGAAGAATCTCCCCTGGTGGTAGGAAGCTGCACTACCTGCAGCCAGTGAAAGGCCACCGCCACTTCCAATGCCTGCAACCAATGAGCAGCTGCCACCACTTCAAACTCCTCTTCCTCCAATGAACTTTTGTTCAAAACAACCCCTCCAAATTCTTCCTTTTCTCTATAAATGGATACTTTCCTCCTTTGTTCTGTGGATTTGCCTATGGTTTGCCATAGTTTGCTTGTCCTGAGTTGCAGTTCTTTTGCTACCCCCAAATAAACTAGATTTTGCTGGCTGACTCACTTAGCTTTCTCTTAAAAGATTGACAGCATGTGGCCCAATCAGCTCAACTGGAGATGAGAAATGAGATTCTACCCACTTTCACCTAGTTATAGGAGATTTTAATAATGTTTCAAATGTTCCTGCTAAGAGGGAGGCTGTTGATATTACTGGTGATTTTTCCCACAGGACTTTCGTCCTTAAAAACGTACTAAAACAAAAACGTACGCTGTGGGATACAGTCTCAACCTTTATTTCTTCTCATTAAAAATCCACCCACTGTAATACAGTTTTTGAATGTACGCATAGTTCTCGGCATTTCATTTGTTATTATATATCAGTTTTCTATGATGTTTAAAAGAAGTAGGGAGCTATAGATTATGTTAGGTATTGGCATAAGCATAAGTATTAAAATATGGTACTGGGTTACTATTGTGGAAAGTACATAGTTGGGTCAAGTAAGCTTTAAAATGCCTATAATTGTTTGGAGGAAAAACAAATCCTTCTCAAATAAGACATAATGTTGGATAGGATAAAGAAAACTCTATTAGCACCTGCAGGAACTATCTGAAGAAAATCTTTAGCCTTAGGCTAGACATCCCCCTGAGAATGGGGAGCGGCTGGCTCACTTTCCTTGGCTTGTGAAGAGCCCCACTTGGAACTCTCTACGAGGTGAGAGGAGAGCACTGCCATGCATGCCATGTATTTCCATAGGAAGCAAAAACCAATTGCAGACTTGTACTTCTATCCTCCTGGAGACGATGCTAGACTACACCCAGATAGCAAGACACAAATACATGCCGGTGATGAGGTGACAGCTGGTCTCTGCAGCAGAAATGCACAATCACTGATGGAAAGTTCAATTGTGGGTATTCCAGGAAGAGGCGTAAAGTCTGTTTTCAGTTAGGAAACTTAGTAAAAGTGTGCTCCATCTGTGTTTACTGCATGCAGCTGCACCTCTCTCAAAGTGCTTAATGAACTTTTTCTTCTTTGTGAACACTGACTTACACTCAAAGCTAACAGCCTCAAGTAACTATCATGAGCAAAATACTTAGATAAGATAGCGCAGGCCAATATACGTGCACTCCTCCTCCATTTACTGAAAGGGACTACATACTTCATACTCACGTGCCAAGCTATCTCATCAAATTCCAGAAAATAAATCTAAACTGTGTAACAAGAAACTGCTAAAAGAAAAAAAAAAACAGAAGTAACTTTTTCCAACTATTCTGGTCATATCTCATTATGTTCATGTATTAAAATTAAGGCAATAGTCTAAATATACTTGAATTTCACATTTAATGAGATCAGTTCAATTTGGCATTTAACAATCACTGTAAAAATGTTTCATTTTGATTTAATTCGGTTATAAGCAATATATTTTTCAAACTGACCTCATTACTGGTGGAATACATTTACACAAATATATAACTTACTAGCAGTATCGGTCAACTCTGAACATGAAAAGCTCTTCACATGCTATTACTTTGCTGCTGTTCATTTTCTGTTCACTCCCACAAAATTACTCATATTGGCACCAACTTTTCCTATCTAATAGAGAAGTACTGTTATTTAAAAATAAGTAAGTTCCAGGTAGATATCATAATAGTGTTAAGTACATTTTATGAATTCTACTTATAATTAGAATCAGTGCAAAATTTTCTCTACTAAAAGTTGTTACAATAAATGTCAAAGTCAAATGCAGTTTTTCTTTAGAATTTTAAAGAGAATTAACCAGATGAGAATTACAACTCCTATGAAAATCCACATTCTATAAAACAGAGACTCCAGCTGCAAAAAATCCTCAACTCAAAATCCTAAAATCCGTATTTTTTTTCAAGTGATTAAATAACTAAGGCTAGCTTATTATATAATGTGGATATATATTTTTAATGAAAGAGCATACCATTCATAAGCATTTCATAATCATCCATATTTTTATTAAATATTGCCCCCATCAATACTGATTTAACCAAATTAATGTCTGCAGACTGTACATAACCTTTCCCCCAGATGATCTTATATCATTATTAAAATTTAAAAATAAGAATTTTGATAGAATTAACACTAACCTAATATCTAAATGTTTCATTTTAATAACTAATAATGTTAAAATAAGCTCCCTTTCTAAATTCAAGTTCTAATCAAAGAACACGAGTTCCAAATTAGAACCTGAAAAAGTTGACAGTCAGTGTATAAATATACTTGTATACTTGTGCTTAGAAATAATAGAAGTGTGTGTTATGATGGATATTCTTTGAGGAAAACTCCATTTTTAAAAATTTGCCTTTCAGCATTCTATTTTGGTACATTCTCCTTCAATGGTTTTATGGATCATTTTTCAGAGGACATGAAAGAGTTGACCTCTACTTATCAAAGTTCAACTTCACAAACTTGCCATATAATGTAGTTTTCATTGTCATAAATTTCGACTGGGGGGGGAACAAAAATCATGACTCACGTTTCCATTTCCTCTGCTAACAAAACAGAAGGAATTATCCAATCTCAAAAAATATATTTGCTTTGATTTAAGCCATCAGTCTCATTAGCATTAGGGAGCCCAGGGGTAAATTGACTACCCCTAACACACTTAAGATTCTGGCAGCTCTCAGCTTCTCACCAGGGTTGTTGTTTTGTTTATACCCAGGACTATATGTTCCAGTCCACTTAATCTTTTGGCTTGTGACTTTGTACTCCAACTCACACATACAAGTTCTGGTTTCCCCCTTACATGGTTCCCTCAATGCCGAAGTCTATATTATAGGAAGGCCTGGGTTCACCTTCTGGCTTCAACACCTCAGTATATTTTCCTACCTAGCACATAACCTTGAAAACATTATCTGGTTTCTTTCTAAATGAGCAACTCTGATATGGCACTTTTAAAAATATCTTAAAACTTTAACATCTCTTGGTAAGCCATGTACCTATCAGATTTCTGATGGTTCCTGTCCTCTTAGAAGATCCCTTGGTTTCTTCGGCTTAGAACTTATCCCATTAGTGTTACTTATTATTCATGCATAACCAGAAACTGATAGCTGTGTGACATTTCTTCCTACTTTGGTCATTCATAACACTCTACCAGTCTTTTCATCTACTGTCATATTTGACATCTATGAACACTGACCTAAGATTTATTCCTCTTGGAGAATTCACCAATCCCTTCAACTAAACTCTATACGAATGATCTCAAAATTGTCTTTATTCCCATAATCCCAGTGATTACTAGATCTTAACATCTGGACACGGTGTAAGAATTTTGAACTCTGAGGGGCGCCTGGGTGGCACAGCGGTTAAGCGTCTGCCTTCAGCTCAGGGCGTGATCCCGGCGTTACGGGATCGAGCCCCACGTCAGGCTCCTCTGCTATGAGCCTGCTTCTTCCTCTCCCACTCCCCCTGCTTGTGTTTCCTCTCTCGCTGGCTGTCTCTATATCTGTCAAATAAATAAATAAAATCTTTAAAAAAAAAAAAAAAAGAATTTTGAACTCTGAATATCTAAAACATTTTATACCCCACATTGGCTTGCCTTCCTGTTATTCCAATTTCTGTCAATAGTGCAATGATACTTGTGTCTTACTTGTTAATCTTCCAGTGAAGCATAGGGTCCAACTCAACACAAGACAGAGCCAGATCTGGGCCTTGCACTAAAACCCTCCATCCTCCCATTAGGCATAGTTCACAAAGTAGGCTCACCCACCTTAGAATCCAAGCCATGGCAAGCTCCAATATTTGGGCACGTGAATGGCAACAGGAATCCAACAAGTGAACACAGCAGAACAAATGGGAATCCAGAGAAACATTGCTATGAATTCCAATCAGAAAGACTACATTTTGAAAGGTCTTCCCGTGGTTATTAAGGCCCTGGGTACTGAGTTCAGGTCTAAGGATGCAGCTCCAACTTTTAGGAGACAGCCCAGGTTCGAAATCTAGACTCAGCTCTTACACACACCACCGAAGATTTAAACAGGAACCGGCAGAGCCGTATCCTAGTATTTGGCACATCCTTGGGAAATAGAGTGCTTTGGTGGAGGCGCTCAGCTGTAGGAGGCCCATTATGAGAATTTGGGGAACCCACAGGGGTGAGCTACACATTTGGGAACTATATTGAGGGCGGGATCAGCTTAAGCTTCGTGCAATGGTTTGAGATACCAAAAGGAGCCCAGTATCTGCACAGAGACATTGCATTTCCCAAATATTTCAATAGAGAGAAATTCCTAAAATGAAAGCTCCCCTATCTAAGGAATGGCAAAGAGGTCGAGGCAGCCTAGTGGTTCTTCCTTTACACCAAGCCTGTGGGTCCACAGCTCACTGAGGGTGGCCTGTGGGAAAGTAAGGCAAAAGGTACATTGAAGAGGAGGTTAAGCTTACACTTGGAAGTCACGAAACAAGGTTCAAGTCAAAACATGCATTATAGGGCCGTGACCCTACACCCCTAGCTGCGTGATAGAATCACCTGGAAAGTCTTTGGCAAATACTAATCCTGGAGTCTTCATTCCAGACCGATTGTGTCTGCAGCTCTGGAGTGGAGTCCGCACTTTGGTATTTTCTCAAGGCTTATGGTTGTCAGATTTAGCAAATGGAAGTACAGGATGCCCAGTAAAGTTTAAATTTCACATAAAAAACAAATACCTTTTTTAGCATAACTATGGCCCATACAATATTCTTACACTAAAACAAAATCATTCATTGTTTATCTGAAATTCTATTTTAACTGGTGCCTTGTATATTTTCTCTGGCAGCCTAGGTGACTCTAATTCGTGGTTGCTAGGGGGCTATCCCTCGAATTTGCAAAGTTCGTCTTCGTGGAAAGCAAATTCTGTTGCCACATTCAAGACTCCTCTTTCAGATTTGGTGAACTAGGGCTTCATTCACCAAACTTTATCAGTATGTGTTGCAGACATGCTAGGATTTGACAACAGAAATAAATAAGATACTCTCCCGTCCTCAAAGAACTAACAGTCCAGAGGTGAAATAAAATCTTCCATACTGGAACATATATTCCATTAAAATAAAAAATATTTTTTAAAAAATATTTACATACATAGTAATTGATTGTGTTGACTCTTCTGTCATTATTTCTTTTAAGAAAAGTCCATTTGGAGCAAGACTTATAGGAAAATGACTCTTTCAATAGAGTTATCAAAGTGCCTTCTTAAAAATAAACTTTTAAATATTGGTTTAAAGCTTCCTTCACCTATAGGTTTTCTGGCACTGACGGCCAATTTCAGTGTTGAATGAGGCCCCCTCCCGCAGGCTACTTTCGGTTTTGGTGGTGTTAGAAGCTCTCAAGCCGTGTGGTCCCTTAGGAGATTCAAAGCACACTTTTTAGTATTTTTTAAAACTGGTATTTAAAATGTTGAACAGGATGAGATCAAGGGACAAAGGGCTGAGTATTTTATAGTACCGCAGTATCACAGCTGATGTCTTGCAGCATCACAAATAATTTATTAATGATGTCCAAGGTATGAAAATCTGTAAGCTTTTTTTTTCCAAATCAGAGTGGTAGGCTGATTTTCATAATACTATATCTTGCACTAACTCATCTCCAGATGTGTTTGTTTCTAAGATTTTATTTATTTATTTATTTGACAAAAAGAGAGACCACAAACAGGGGGAGCAGCAGGCAGAGGGAGAAGCAGGCTCCCGGCTGAGCAGGGAGCCTAATGTGGGACTCAATCCCAGGACCCTGGGATTATGACGTGAACCGAAGGCAGACTCTTAACCGACAGAGGCACCCAGGTGCCCCTCCAGGTGTGTCTTCTTGAGTGGGACAGATAGGCTGCACCTGTGGCCAGTCTGCTGCACTGTGCACAGCCCCGCACATAGCCATGCACACGAGTCTAGGATAGCAACCGTCATCCTCCATGCATGCCGCAGCAGAGCACCTGCTGCTGAAAACCACAGCTCTAAGTTCCTATCCATCCATTCATTAACACCCTCGCGTCTTGTGTTTAATTTACCCACAGCTTCAACCTTTGCTATCCAGTTTACATGCTTCTGAATTTCTCACAAGACATGGTAAGAAATACTCAACTGCAAAAATCAAAATCATGGCATCCCCACACCAGCTAGTTTAGTAACCCAGGAGAAAAAGGGATGAGTTCAGCGTGACATTTTCTTGATGAATGCAGGCTACATATTTTTGTTAGTGCTTTGCTATGTTGGCAAACCCCTACCTTCACCCCCAGATGGTGCAATATACTAAATATTCTTAACTACAAGTTACTCCCAAATTTTTAGTTAAATTCTTTTGCAAATGGCTCAGTACAGATGAGATCAAATGAGGGGAAGAGTTTCTTTTTATTTTCAAACTGTGTTTTAGTATGACACAAGAAGAAGATTTTCTGGTTGTTTTCCATGAGCTCCTCCGTGGGGTGTCAGCCCCGTGGAATGAACGTGATCGTGCATGACTAACCTCTAACAGGGCGATACTATCTGAGGCACTAGGAGGCGTGAGGATGGTTTGGAATGGCGTCTGAGACTAGCATTCATCATGTGATATTATCCACTAATTAAAAACAGTTTTTCAGTCATGTTTAAAGTTGGATATCTTTGGTTAAAAAGAAAACAAAGCACATTTTAAGATATATAATTTTAAAGGAGGCTCGGAGGATTTCACTCGAGAGAGCAAGAGACAAGTGATACTTGTTTCTCACAATCACTAATGCTCTTCCTTCCAATCATAGCATCCTTGCCAAATGTGCTTCTGTACCAACACAAACAATAAAAATAAAAGTTACACATTGTGCAGGGGAATATGTATCAGAACACATATCAGAGACTGCCATTTGAAGTAAGTTTTTGTCATCTTTTGTTTTAAAGCCGAAGAGGGACTGCTGTTAAGTGGTTTATTTAAAGAAACCATCACCGTGTTCCCACTAATACCCCCTCGTAATCCAAAACCCTCAAGCGCTGATATACTCTCCCAGTAACAACAATTTCCTCATGTTCTGGGGCTCATATTCATTAAGGGCCACCTGAGCTGACGGATGACCTCTGTGGAGAGATGCCCTAAGTCTCAGCTGGTTCCCTTTTGTCTATCAATGGTGCTCACCTGCTGTGTTCATTAAGTCCCCATGTGCTCTCTCTGACATGTAGGTCTCAAAGGTCTCAAGTTAGCAAATTCCAGAGGATGGACCATTTATGCAGAGCCTTGCATATTTGCAAATAGTCTGATGAGCTCTGCCCAGGCCTGTGTGTCTGCTTCGGGCCATTTAAAATCCAGTAGGAAGCCACCAATTATTCAAAGGATATCATCAGTGATATAAAATTTCAAGCGATCTCAGACTTCAGCGGAGCAACAACAAAAATCTAGAAGATTCTTTTGTCTATAACATTCATATTTTGGGAAGTGGATTTTAGTGATCATGAAAGTCATAAGTAGTGGTTTCTAAACTTAATTAAAGCAGAATTCACCAAACCAAATTTCTAAGGGTTTCAAGGAGTCTTGAGGTGAGGAAGGCCCCACTGAGGTATGCTTGTCTTCGCGGAGTCAGACTCCTACTCCCTTCACACCAAGACTTTATGGCAAAACGGCCGATGCAAGCTGTTCTGCACTGCTCAGCAGGGTACTGTGCTTCGAGTCATAAAAAGTCCTGATGAAAGCAGGCTATTCAAATCCGTGAAATATTAACTCCCAGATGGGATCATCTCCATCAAAACGCATTACTGGTCTACAGCCAGCGTGCTGGGTTCTGGTTCCATTTCTGCTTACCGACCGTGTGACCGTGAGGAAAGCATTTAATACCTCAAAGACGATGTTTTTCTCCGCCAAATGGGCTTACTTTCTACTCTACCCAAAGATTATTGGGAGGCTAAGATGCAGGGACAAATGTAGAGGCGTTTTTGGAAAAAGAAAAGGAACCAAAGCACTAACTCGACTTAGTCTTCCTCAACCAAGCATTTTCAAGGGTCCGCACAAACAGCGTTTGCTCTGAATCCTCTCTCTACTGTCAAAGGAGAAGTTTCTGCGTGTCCCTACATCTAGACTGTCACCACTGCTGAAATAGAAGGAGTGTCCACACATGACCCTGCCACCTGGAAGAACACTGTCCCTTTTACATAAGAGTTCACACAAAGCTGCCACTGGTATTACGTGAGAGAGGGGGAGTTCCCCACCCCAAGAGTCAGGACGTGCTTTAACTGTCAGGAATCCCCTGGGGAGGTCACTAAGGACCAGCACAGCCAGGTGGTGCAGAGTTTCCCAGCCAGTACAATTTAAAGGTCGTATTCCATATTTAGGCCCAAGGATAGGCCGGCCAATGTGCCCTGACCTACTATTCAGTAGAGAACGTTGCTTTTTTTATTCCTGTTCAAAATACAAGTGGCCACTCCCACCTGAACCCAGAATGAAGAATAATTTTTTTTGAGTGAAAAGTAACAAAAACCAAAACCACCATGAGATACCACCCATCAAGATGGCTACTATCAAAAACAAAAACAAACAAAAAACCAAAAAACAGTGTCAGTGAGGATGTGGAGAAATTGGAACTCTTGGGCACTGTTGGCGGGACTATAAAATGGTGCAGCTACTGTGGAAAATAATGTAGCAGCTTCTATAAACAAACAAAGAAAGAAACAGAATTACCATATGATCCAGCAATTCCATTACTGGGTTATACCAAAATAATTAAAACCAAAGACTCAAAGAGATATTTGTATATTCGTGTTCACAGCATTATTCATAATAGCCAAGAGGTGGAAGCAACTCAAGGATCCATTGACAGATGAACGGATAAACACAGTATAGTATACAGCCTTAAGGAAGGAAGGTGTAATACAGGCCACAATTTGGATGGACCTTGAGAATATGCTCATTGAAATAAGCCCATCACGAAAGGACAATAGTGGATGATTCCACATATACAAGACACCTAGGAGAGCCAAATTCATAGAAACAGAAAACAGAAGGATGTTTACCAGGGGCTGGAGGAGGGGAGAATGGGGGAGTTAGTCTTCAATGGGTACAAAGCTTCAGTTTTGCAAGATGAAAAAGTTCTGGAGATGGATGGTGGCAATGGCTGCACAGCAGTGTAAATGTCCTTAGAAGCCACAGAGCTGTGCACTTAAAGATGGTTAGGATGATGTATTTTATGTTCTATTTTACCATAATTTGTTTAAGTCATAGAAGCTAATATATGTTTTGATGTTTGGGAACTTTCTGGAGAGAAAGTAGGCTAACCAGACAACTGTGGCCAGAGAAACGTGCCACATGAACGTTTCCTGGCTGCAGGAAAGCCCTGAGCACGGGAGATTGTATCTGTAAGGGGAAAAGGAGGACATCCCTAAAGGGCATCTGAGTCAGAGCTTTCTGCTGACTTTCAAGAACGAGCTGGTCCCGCTTCAAGTGTCCGGTCCCTAGGTGAGGACCAAACTCACAAACAATTATGTCGTTCTTCTCTGGTTCACCTTTGCAGAAATTTCTTGTTCTCTTTCCATTTCTGAAAGAGGTACATAGTTGCACCATATGGAAAATGAAGGTGTTTTCCCTGCCAGAGAAGGAGATGAAATGTTTGCACAGCAGAAGAACTCAGAGCATGTGTAAAACTAAAGTTCTTTGGAAAATCCAAGATTTATGGAACCTTTTCTGCGCTAAGCAGGAGCCCATGGTTTGTTACCCACGCCCACTGCCCAGGCTCCCAAGACTGCTGCCACCATGAATTTTTGAGCCTTCACACCACACTCAAAGCTCTCTGCTCCCCCGCTCCTTTTCTTGAAAAAACCTCCAATAAATACGTCTTTGTAAATGCAGAAGAATAACAAAAATGAAAGATTCTGAGTATGCACTGTTGATAAGTGCATTGGTTAATCTCGATAATTATCTCTTTCCTTATTTCTTTTCCTCTTCCCCAAAGGATTTGAGGTTACTACCATGTGGTTAGAACATTTTAAAAATTGGATTTGGTGCTATGATCAACAATTTAAAATGACAACAATTTTTATGGACTCTAAATCGATGGAGTTTTCAAGGCATCCTAATCAAAATATCATGAATCATCTCTTCTTTGGTTTTTCTTTTTGGTTTTTTTCTTTAAGTCGAAAATAGACTCGTACATACTAGCAAGGAGTAGAATGTGTGTAAGTGTGATCCTATTGGGATAAATCCTTTAAAGCATTTGCATATATGCTGATGTGCGCATAAACACTTCGAAAAGAAATTACAAGAAATGATTAACAGTGTTTACTGTGGGGAGAGAAACTTGAATTGGGACCATGAGTAATTTCTGTCCATTTTAAAGCTTTCTGTACAGTTTGAATTTGCTACCGCGGGCTAGTATGTGTGTATATATACATTCATTCATTCAAGATAAAATGTTGGGTGCGCTCAGAGGAATAAGACAGAGCCCCGACAGAGAATTCCTTATAATCTAGCAAGAGAAACTGACAAATACATTATTAAATAATTATGTATGTGCTATAATTGTCTAAGAACCTGGGTTCAGATTCTGAGTTGGCCATTTTCTAGCTGTGTGATTTTGGGCAAACTACTTAACATTCCTGTGCCTCAATTTTCATCTGCAGTAGGATAGTCATAGCTCCTACCTCATCACGTTTTTATGAGCATTGAATGAGCATATGAAAAGCACTTAGAACAAGCACATGGGAAGCTCTCACTAAACTCCTAATGTTATTGTGGGAAAGATGCGAGATAGGTAATACACCAGCATAGGGCAAGAGGGATTTCTTTTGCCTGGGTCTTGGATTATCAAAGGCTTTGAAGTGAAGGTGCTGCTTGAGCCAGGTCCTAAAAGATAAATCGAATTTTTGCCAGTGAATAGAAGGGAAAGGACATTTCGCGAGGGAAAGAGAACAGTGTGAGAAAGGGCAAGGAGATGTGGCTGCCTGGACAGCAGCCCAAAACAGGCAGTGTGAACTCCTGAACTTTCCTTCCAGGAGCGTCTCAAGGAAATGAAAAAGAAAGAGCAACTTTGTTCATTTTTAAAGTCCAGTACGTAATTTGTGTAAAGTCTGACCCTTCATATGGCATTTCAGACTCACTTGTTAAATTGCTTTTTTATAGTCTTCTTGGTAGAAGTTCACACCTGATCAAACATCTGTAAATGAACTAGTATAAAAAATGAACATCCTGAAATATAAAGCAGATACCTACACAGACCTCCGGAGCACAGACATGCAGTACGGAGCAGGCCTCACACCTCTGCAATCCAATTAACACCTGCTTCTGGGTCGAGTCATCTGCAACACGCTGCTATTGGAAAACGGCCGCGCGACGGGTCTGCCTCAGCACCACCAAGTGGGATTCAAGGCAGAGTCAAGCACAGCATCACATTCCCCTGGTTGTCCCCAAATCTGAGTTTAGACCATGACCTTGCACTCCTCAACTCAAAGTCACGTGGAGCGGGCACCTACGTGTTTGAGACTGCGCTAAGTCTCGCTCAATCCCCACAAGGAGCCTCTGGGAAAACTTTCTGATTTCCTTCTTGTAGGGAAAGAACTGAGCTTCTGAGAAGTTAAGCAAGTTGCCCAAGTTCCTGGCCAATAGTTAGAATTTGTATCCACATCTTCTTATTCGGCATTCAGTGCTCTTTTCACTCTCTCCTGCCTCCTCTGAGAAATGCCTTAAACTCAGCATGCAAGATGTCACAGGATCAGAGAATGTTAGAGATGGAAGAAATCCTGGACATCTACCTTGTGGTCTCCAACCCATACACTGAGAACCCCCTTGTTGCTCATGATTCCAGACGCAGCCTCAGCATTGACCGGAGCCTGACTGTGTCATAGATTGCCTATCCGACATCCTTCTCCCATCTTCCCTTCTAACAGACACCTGTGCCACTACATAACGTGTTACATCCTTTCAACCTCCTTTGCAAATGGGGTAGCCATGGAGATATAAGCATAAAAGAATAAAAAGCTCTCAAGAAGAATTTTTGCTCCCCCCCTTCTTCAAGCTTTCAGAAAAGCAGACATTGGAGCAGGAGCTCCAGCAGCCACCTTGGGACCATGCAAAAAAGGCCAGAGAAGTTCAGAGACCTTGGCTATAAACCAACACCTCTGGGTTTCTTTATTGTGAGGGTCTCAATCTTTATGTGTTTAATCCACCATAGCTAGAAGAAGCCACATAAAATTCCCAAGTGATATAGTGACTAAATAATAGCACAAACTGAGTGTGGGACTATTGTTCAAATGTTTGTTTATACTGGTGTGGTTAGTAAAATTCAGACTTACTTGAAAGAATTGCTGAATAAAAATAGCTTTCAGTCATGTATTTTCTCAACAGGAAATAACATAAGTATAGCTGCTATTATAAGGGAGTCTGTGGGCTTTTTTCTTTCACATTAATAAGGCTGAAAGTCACTCATCCCATTAGATCCTTGAGTGATTTTGTAAGTCCTGTTCTCTAGATTCATGGTGGGGTTCTCTTTACACCATTCCACTGGCATCACTTTGGACTGCTACTGCAGACAGATCAGACCAGCAAGGAGTGAGCAAAAATGGGAGGCAAAATTCTTGGGGCTTCTTAGGGAAAGCCAGCACTCTTCACAAAGAAGACTCTTCAAAGGGCAGGAAGTGCGGCTAAATCTTGGGTTACATCCTTGAGTCACATCCATCCACATGGGATAAAGCACGCCAGTCAATTTTATGCATAAAGATTAGCACACTGAATGTCTATCAGTGAGGAATGACAGAAGGAGGGAAAGAAGGAAGGAAGGAAGGAAGGAAGGAAGGAAGGAAGGAAGGAAGGAAGGAAGGAAAGGGAGGAACTGGGGGGAGGGAAGGAAGGAAGGAGGGGAGGAGGGGAGGAAGGAAAAAAAGAATGGACGGTGGGAAGAAAAAACCAATGGGCAGTATTAAAAAAAAGCAGAACAAACAAGATTCCTGTGAACTGTGAGGCCGAGGTGCAATTTCCGCATCTTTTATAAGAGTCCCTCAGAGTGTGAAAAGAGGGCCACCATTTCACAGGTAAAATTGTGAATTTGAAAGCAATTAAATATAGTAATTTTTCCCACCCAGCTACAGAATTGAATGTGCCAAATAATTTAGTATTAATTGACTGTGAAAATGCATGGCATTTTATAGCCCTTGAATTTCTTGCCTGTGTTTAGTGATTTATTAATTATAAATGACATGTTATATTTCACAGTTTGTCTTTCTGT
Organism: Ailuropoda melanoleuca; assembly: GCF_002007445.2. Lineage (NCBI taxonomy): Eukaryota > Metazoa > Chordata > Mammalia > Carnivora > Ursidae > Ailuropoda > Ailuropoda melanoleuca. Next base: position 23,242,861 of record NC_048222.1, on the reverse strand, counting down.
TATTTTCATTAAAGTAAGTTCTTAACAATTCCAAGTTCAGGTACCTGAGAGGTCTATAAAAAAAAGTATGAAATTTGTTTAAAAAGAAGTGCAAATTTAATCCAGTTCTTTTAATTCTGTAATACAAATTAATAGCTAATAAAGTATGGTTCAAGTACATGGCATATCAGATTCACATCAACAAGCAGCATTTGTAACCAGAAGAACTAGTTTGTCTTTCTACGTGTACGTTCTAATAATATCCTTGAATATTTTCTCTTTTACCTAGGTTGCTAATCTACAATCTTGTTTACACTAATTTTTTTTAATCAAATCCTCCCTCTGCCAAGTAGAACAAAGGTAATTTTTCTTTTTTTTTTAAGATTTTATTTATTTATTCGACAGAGATAGAGACAGCCAGTGAGAGAGGGAACACAAGCAGGGGGAGTGGGAAAGGAAGAAGCAGGCTCACAGCGGAGGAGCCTGATGTGGGGCTCGATCCCATAACGCCGGGATCACGCCCTGAGCCGAAGGCAGACGCTTAACCGCTGTGCCACCCAGGCGCCCCCAAAGGTAATTTTTCTTAAGCAAATCCTCTCCTGACAAGTTGAACAAAGGTAAACTTTAACCAAGTCCATTATCACTAATTACAGGTTAGCAAAGTTTGACTACATGAGGTTTTACTGTGTGACTATGATGCCAGTGTTCTCATGTTTAATGAAAATTGGGGTTGTTTTTTGAGCTAGTACCCCTTTTAAATAAATTAAGTGAAGTGAAATCACAGCTGATATATTTGTAAATGTTATCAATAGGATAAATGTTATCAATACTAACTCCACACTCTGCTCTCCCTTTAAACCCATTAAAATAACAGTAAAGGGATTTGTGAAATGACAAAAACACAAACACACAGTAAAAAAAAAAGAAAGAAAGAAAGAAAAAGGAGAGGACAGTAACAGACGGATAAGTGGTAAGCAACTGGGCACATGAAGGAGAGCTGAATCTTAAGACAATAGAGGAAAACATTGATAAGTAACTTTAATTGTCCCAAAAAACCCATAACATCACCTGGAAACCTTCAAATATACTGATCTCTAAGTCCTATTCCCAAAAATTGTGGTGTAATTGGTCTGGCATGTGGCCTAGAGTTAGGACTTCTTTTCAGATTTCCTAGGTGATTCTAATATGCAGACAAATTTTGGGATCCCTGCCCCAACATGAAAAACAGAGATTTAAAACTAATGAAACAAACCAATTAGAGGAAACAGAGATTATGTGGAGAAAATAAAATTTTTTTAAAAACCCATCACTATCCTCAGAGAAATAAGAGAATGTATTAAATCTTTGTAACAAGAACAGGATTCAGAAAAAAAGAAACAGAAAATTAAAAAGAGTTCTGGAAATTAAGACTATGATAGTAGACAAGAAAATTTAAAGAAAACTTCCACAATAAAGAACTCTCATTGAAAGCAGAGCAACCAGATATAGAAAATAAAAATGAAGTGAAAAGAAATTTAGAAGACTAGACTAGGAGATCCAACATTCAAATAATAGGAGCTCCAGGAGCTTAACATGAAAGTTAGAAGACAAGTTACAATGCCTTCCAAATCCTGAGAAGAAATTATTTCCAGTCTAGAATTATACACCAGATAAACCATTATGCAAGTGCATATGTAAAATAGTCATTTTCAGACATGTAAGATCTCAAAATATCACATCCTTCCATCACTTCTCAGAAGACTACTAGAAGATGTGTCCTATCTAAACAAAGGAGTAAAACAAGAAAGAAAAACAAAGGATAGCTACCAGAGGATACCCAATACAGGAGACAGGGTCTCTCTATGCTAATGGGGAGTAGAAATCCTAGGATATCAACTGTGCTTCAGGCCTAGAGAGCAATCAGCATAGAATGAATTAAAGTTCAGATTGATAAGTCGTCTCTGGGAGAAATTCCTTCAAGAATAGAAAGTTGATAGGATACTTAATATATGTGAAATTTTGTAGAAAAGATTTAGATAGTTAATAGTTTGGTTTTGAATTAATGACAAATTTTTTTTAAATAAGTAATTTTTTTAAAATCAAGGCAAGCAGTAATTCCAGGGAAATAAAAGGCTGAACAAGAAATGAAAATAAACAATGAAGCTCTACATTGCTCTCAGTCATGAATAGAATTTTCAAAATCACAATAATTAAAACACCAAAAATTTATTTGACCAAAAATTACAATTATGTTGGGAGGATGAGGGGAGTAGGCAGGACATAAAAGGTGTGTGTGTGTGTGTGTGTGTGTGCGCGCGCACGCGTGTGGTGGAGGCAGGAGATGAAAGAAACTTAATCCTTATCTTTCTTTCTACAGCATTCAATGAAAGAAGCCTAACTATGAAACGGAAAACAACATACACGTTATTTAGACATATGGAGGTAAGTAACAAAGGAATCAGCTAAAACAAATGAAAATGCTTACCTTTGATGGGGGAAAGTGGGGAATAAGGGTAGGGACCACACTTTCTCACCAAAAATTTATAGAACTTTATGACTCTTTAAATTATGTGAATGTATAATTAATATAAAAAATTTATATGAAAATATGAAGATTTTTATGTAAAAATATTTTATGTACCTTATATGTAAAATATTTTAATTATGAGTGAGCTGCCCCAATTTTGGCAAGACAATTTGAGACCCTGTTGTATAACCTTAATAATTCATCTTTACATTTAATAATTCACATTTTTTCAATGATACACCAACTTCTCATATTGTTACTTTTCTAATTAAAAAAATAAGTTACATGATGTCTGATAATTATTAAGATGACTAAAGTTTTAATCTTTCTCCTCCCTGTGGAGCATCAAAAAGAGTGTATTTTAAAGCTTGCAGTGAAGTAAATTTGCTCAAACAAATCAGCAGTCAAATCTTTGAAAGTACAAAAGATGAAAAGATCTCTCAATAAAACTGGGTGACTGCCCTCACGCTGGGCTATCTTGAGGTTTTCTTTCTCACCAACACTCTAGGGTCTGCATTTGTTCTTTCATTTAGAATCACTTCACCAAATTTCCTCTTCATTCGGGGCTTAGTCAAAACACCTCATAAAGTTGGGGCTTTTTGCCTCCCCAATAAGGGCTCAGGTAGAAGTGGCTGGGCTGTGGGGAACTCTGGCTCCAGGCATATCTGGCTAGACAGACACCTTTCATTAGGCTGCTAGCTCTCAGGGGAAAATGTCTATTTCTGGGCTCTTCTATACAAAGTCATATTGACTGTCTCTGATATTTTTTACACCGGCTCTTAAAAATTACTTTATTCTGGGGCGCCTGGGTGGCACAGCGGTTAAGCGTCTGCCTTCGGCTTAGGGCGTGATCCCGGCGTTATGGGATCGAGCCCCACATCAGGCTCTTCCGCTATGAGCCTGCTTCTTCCTCTCCCACTCCCCCTGCTTGTGTTCCCTCTCTTGCTGTCTCTCTCTCTGTTGAATAAATAAATAAAATCTTTAAAAAAAATACTTTAAAAAAATTACTTTATTCTCCTTTAGTCCCCCTGTACCCAAGATGGATGCTTCTCCTTCTCACCTAGCACCTGGGCTGGTACGCTAGACACCTAAAGGACATTCCGGTGGCTGCTTAGTCATTGTCATCCTGACGTTCCTGCTCCTGAGGTCCAGCGGGGGTTTGCTCTGGGTTAGGTGTTCATTAAGGAGGAACAACGGGACTTCCAGAGAGATCTATAGGGGCTGTGAAGGGGTGCTCCGACTTTGAACCAGCTGAGAAGAAACCAAGCAGAAAAGCATCTACAGATCTTAGCCACCCTGTGCTGAGAAAAGAAAGTGACAAGGGTCCCTGAGAGCCATAAGGGAAATCATGAAGGAAAGAAGAAAGCCTTTTTCTTCTTTTGCCAAGTAAACTCCCGCTACAGAAATTCATCCTTTAGACCTTTATGGCCAGTTGCTAAATAATCCAAGATATTTGAATCGACTCCATAGTTCATTATTTACTGGAGATCTTCAGGGAATCCGTTTCCTCATGTTGGGGTGAACATACAGAACACAACGTGGTCTAACTCTCTGAGCACTGCATGTGTTCAGCAGCAGACAATGCAAAATTAGTTCATGTCTTGATGATGATTAACACTGACAAGGAAATCCTCATGGAGAATCCTCGTATTCTATTAAGAAACATAATTTTTTAAGTTAAACCTCATGACATAAACAACCCAAGCTTACTAAAACTATATATAAAATTAAGAATATATTATGTAGCTAAGTAGGATGTTAGACTCAGCATCTTTTGAATTAAATCTTGGTGTGCAAAGCACTTTTTAAAATAATCTCATGGGGCGCCTGGGTGGCACAGCAGTTAAGCGTCTGCCTTCGGCTCAGGGCGTGATCCCAGCGTTATGGGATCCAGCCCCACATCAGGCTCCTCCACTATGAGCCTGCTTCTTCCTCTCCCACTCCCCCTGCTTGTGTTCCCTCTCTCGCTGGCTGTCTCTATCTCTGTCAAATAAATAAATAAAATCTTTAAAAATAATAATAATAATCTCATGTATATGGGGGAATATAAATCACAATTCAGCATATCTCAGGATTCAATATATTAAAAAAATGAAAGAATCCAGGGGCGCCTGAGTGGTGCAGTCGTTAAGCGTCTGCCTTAGGCTCAGGGCATGATCCCGGCGTTCTGGGATCAAGCCCCACATCAGGCTCCTCTGCTAGGAGCCTGCTTCTTCCTCTCCCCCTCCCCCTGCTTGTGTTCCCTCTCTCGCTGGCTGTCCCTGTCAAATAAATAAATAAAATCTTTAAAAAAAAATGAAAGAATCCTATAGTCTGGAGGTGCGTGTGAATGTGTCTCATTCAAACCCCTTTTATAATATCCCTGACAAACAGTTGTCCAGGTACAAACGCATGACTTCATGACCATGTTCCAATATGGAATGACCTCGGGGTTTGGAAGGTCCATTCTTATATACCAAGGTCAGCAATCCTGGTCTCATTTTCAAGACACTGACATCGAGTTTTCCAAAGAGCGAGTAGTGGCAATTGGTGCTGAGCTGTTTTCTCTTGGCTGACTTCTCTCTGTATCTGTTGTACATACCATCAAATGTCTCACGGAGTTGCGAGATGCTAGAGCATTTCTAAAAAGACTAAGAAATAATCAGCATCTCCAATGTATTTAGGAAATGTATAATGCTTGTTCAAGTCCAAAAATGGTACCGAGACTCTGCAACTATAGAATTGCAAAAAAGTACAATGTGTCAAGTTACAGACAGATGTAATAAAAAGCAGAGAAGATGTAGGAGGTGAGAGGAAGGAAGGAGCTCTGGGCATACAAAGCCGTAGCCATTTGCCAGGAAATAGTTGTAAGTGTTTGGAGACTGTACGTGAGTGGTTTTCGTGAAACCAGATCTCAGTGTTAGGTGTCTGCTTAAGTAAATTCCATTCTTGGTGCACTCTCCTTACTCACTCCGACTTAGAGGACACGGAAGCCCTGCCCAGAGTTGTAAGGCCATTACAAGAGATGAGAAAGTGTTGGGAAAAGTAGGAACGGCTCAAAGGAACCTCAGACCAAAGTAGCCCTCACACCCTTGGCTTTTCTTTCCTATATAATTAAGCAGATGATAACTCAAGCTGAAACAAATTTCTATGTAAATATCTTAAGACTGGATTATTACCTTCCAGCAGAAAAGACCGATTTTGCGGTATATAATACTTTGGAATTATAAATATGTCAGATACTGTTACCTGAAATGTGGCCCTAGTAACGTCCACTGTGCGGTTTCAGAGAGTGTAGACGCAGGCAAATGGGTGGAACCCTGAGGGCCTGGAGAATTGGCTGTTTCTGGTCTCTTTGGCAATCTTTATTAATCTCAAAGAACTGGCCCCGTTAACTAAATCAGAGTCAATCGTTGCTACCTTTTAAAACAAAATACAGTGGATCCACTGTTGTGCCTCAAACACAAAAACTTGGGAGTCTACTAATCTAAGAGTCTGGATATAAGGAAGCAACAAGACACAGGGAAGCCCCACAAGGCTTTTGGGGTAAAATGGAAATTGAGGAGAGTGGGGAGCATGCCAGGGGAAGAGGCTGCCCCAGAGCTGGTGACAGGGAGGCCCTTGAAAGCTCCCCTTCTCCTCCGGAGTCTCAGGGACACAACCTCCCCCATAAGTGGGTGGGGAGCCCCCCACAGACAGGCATTCTTTCATAGACAACAAAAGGCAGTGTTTTCAACAGTTTGGAATACTATGAATTACTAGGGGGTTGTACTTAAACATAAGATCAGAAATTTTGATTTCATGCGTCTGGGATAGAGCTCAGAAATTAAAAAAAAAAAAAGTAATCTGGTTGGTTCCTATCTTCTCCTTTTTCTTCTTCTTCTTGTAATTATCATTATCATTATAGCATTTACTGAGGACTTCAAAATGGCCTGGCCCTGCTTTTACTGAAGCCCTCTCAACCTTGCAAATGCTCATTTTTCTTCCATTCCACATGCAAGTAAACCGAGGCACAGAAGGGTGAAGTAATGATTCCAAGGCCACATGGGTAGTAATTAGCAGAGCTGCTATCTCAATTTTTAAAGGTAACCCAGGTGCCACAAAGTCCTCACAAGTAGCATCAGACAGTGGGGAGCAAGTCCCAGGGCAGCATTACTTTGTTTCTTCCTGTTTAAGGTATTTTTCAGCTGTAAGACTCAGGGGGTACAGTGAGACCTGCCTGTTTCCTGCACAACGGGTGATTTGTATCTCGTCCTTTGGAGGGACCATTTCTGTTTTTTACTTAACTAATCATGTAATGTTTGAAGAAAGAGCTGAAAAATAAAAGAGTTCGGGGGCGCATGGGTGGCTCAGTCGGTTAAGTGTCTGCCTTCAGCTCAGGTCATGATCCCAGGGTCCTGGGATCAAGCCCCATGTTGGGCTCCCTGCTCAGTTGGAAGCCTGCTTCTCCTCCCTCTCCCTCTGCCGCTCCCCCTGCTTGTGTCCTCGATCTCTGTCAGATAAATGAAAATCTTAAAACAAAAATAAAAAATAAAAAAATAAGAGTTTGTTAATGCCCTGCCTTTGGGAGATTCAACTCCTCTATCAGGCTCTCAGTGGCGTTGGCCGACCTATTTTTCCATCCTATCTCCTACCACTTCTCGTTTTACCTATCTGCGTGTTGGGCCCTGCTCAACAATGCATTTTCTTCCATCTGTGACTCTGCTCACTGCCCCAAACCCCAGTGCCCCTGCCCCCTCCCCATCATGCCTGGCTAGGCTGGGACTCCAGCTAGGGCTGAGGTTGGGAACCGACGGGGGGGGGGGGGGGCNGGGGGGGGGGGGGTCACAGAACATATTTCTCTTCTGTTCTGCTTATCACTGTGACCGGAAGTCCTCTGTGCTGGCAGCTTCTCTCCACAACTTGGAAAACCAGGAAATTCACACCTGCATTTTCTTGATCTTCAAATCAATTTGTCAAGCTCCCACCTCCCAATCAGCCAACTCTCTGGCCTCCACCACCCATCCCCACCCAATTCCAATGAAGGAGGGCTGGAGAACATCCACGGTGCCCATGGTTTCAGGTTTCTGCAGCTCTGCCTTCTGTCACTGCGTCCCCACTGGAACATCCCAGAGCCTAGCAGGACAGCAAAGTTGTTGCTAGTCCTGACAGCGCCCTGGAGCCATGGGTCCTGGGTGCCGCCAGTCCCTCCTGCATTCCAGGCCACCAACTGCAATCGTACCCCAGGTTCCAGGGCTTTAGCTCCCAGCCCCAGTCACAAACACATCCTTTGCAGCTTTACTTGTGAGCCACGCCCCATTGCTGTGCAAAGAAAACTATAGGAACCCCAGAGAAATTTGAATTTCAGATAAGCAATGAGTGACTTTAGGGTGTGTGTGTGTATATATACACATCTCAAATATTACAGAACAGACTTACACTAAAAATGATGCACTGTTTATCTAAAATTCAAATTTCACTGGGGGTCCTGAACTTCACTTGGTACCCTACCCTAGCCTCTACCTACAGCAGTGGGCCAGACACCCCCCCACCAAGGGGAGTTTCTCTTTAGGCCTCCTTGGATCTTGTCCAGACTGGAGACTTTAGTTCATCAGATGTGTTTTAATAACTTCGGGGAGAAAAGCGAAGGTCTCATTTTGTTTCTTTCTAGGAGTCTCCTCCTCAGGGGCATTTTTCAGCATTTACTTACCAAGACCACTGGGAGAGGAGTTTTCGCCCAACTACAAAGGAACCCATTGAAACCTATCCGGGAGGCAGTGGTTTCTGTGATTTTCTTATTTACATAACCCAGAAGGGTTACTCAAGCAATTTCTCCCAGCAGGACCACTGGGCCCAAGACAACTTTTTACCTCCATCCAGATGGAGATGCATTTGGCAAATGCTAGCTTTTCTTCTCCCTAAAGCACTGCCTTCCCAGGAAACCCACTAAGCTTTTGCAAATGCATTATTTACATTCTTAAGAATGAACTCTTCGCAGTTCAACAAGAGTGAGTGGAGAGCAGACTAAGGGCAAGTTCTCGGTTCCAGCAAGACCATCCACGTTCAGTGTGTGGTTCAACACCAAACAAGGCTGCTCTACCCGGAGGCGAATGGACTGAAAGCCAGTGTGTTCTCGTGGCTAAGCCTAAGGAATGGATGCCTTTTTCTTCTCCCGTAAGTGATGTCAGCTGACCAAGACGTCAGCCCATGGGGCATGCAGAAGGATGTTCCCGCAATTCTAGTGCCTTAGAGGGAACGCTTTTCAAAATGTTGTGCAAAGGTACTTTTCCAGCTCAGAGTGACCCTCTGTTCCAGGAGAATTGCCCAGCACAGGGGGAAACCAGTTTTCCTTAATTACAACATCGAACCAAGGACTCCAAATAGCCACGGGAGCAGGTCCTTATGTGGTTAAAGGCTCTGGCGTTTGCTTAAGAGGCTAATTTTCAGCCCACATTCTCTTACTCAGCACTTTTAATCAAAATAATCAGTCCAGTGTCTGAGGAGGAACAGGGAATGAATAGGGCAGTGTAAGAATCCCTTGTTGCTAATGAAATATTTAAAAATCCAGGACAGGGATGGACTGTACTATTTAATACACAGGAGACTCTTACCATGCCCTTCCATACCCTGGTGTGTGTGTGTGTGTGTGTGTGTGTGTGTGTGTGTGTGTGTGTGTGTGTGTGTGTGTTTTAATTTGCAAGAGGAAAAAAATAGAATTTATGCACCTTAAAAAAATATGAAGTGAAAAATTATCCATTAGCACAGCAAAGACCTATTTCCAGGAAACAGGTTTTAAAAGAAAATTCCTGACATCCTGAGGTTAAAACCAGGAGGTGTCATGACTTTGAAAGTGAACGATGAAAGAGCCTCTGTGTCCAGGTGCGTACAGGCTCGCCTCGTTTCATCTGTTAAGGGAGGCTGGTTAAATCCCTGGTTGTGATCCAAAAATATCCTGGCAGTTAGCATCTTGCATTAAAATTTATAAACCACGAAAGACCTTTTCTTAAAGAAAAGTTAATTCAGGCTGGATGGCCTGGAAAAAAAAAAAAAGGTATTTAAAAGGGGTAGTCATCAGAAGCGGTTATATGGAAAACTAGAGGTAAGTAATGCTTTTTACTCCCCTAAAACATGCTAAAAATATAGCAATAGTAATTTCAGAAGGAAGGGAAATGGCACCAAGTATAATTTCATTTCTAAGAAGTCCCAGGAATGAGCCCTGGAATTGCCAGAATTGACTTTTCGGGGCAACAAATTAATGGTAGGACTCTGAGCAGGAAATCAGAGCTGTCAAGTGCATGGAAACAGGCTGCCCTTCGTGATCTCCACTCTGGACCCAGCTGCGAGGTTCCTCCTCTCCAGACTCTGGTTAGGCGGGTCTGGAAGGGCACTCAGCCCTTCCCCTCTATCTCTCTCTGCTGTGCCTCTTTCTTCAGTTCACCTATTCAATCCACCTTTATTGATCACCTCCTGTATGCTGCTCTGCTCTCTCTATCCTTGCTCATCCTGCAGAAGCAAACTGAAGGTCCACGTGCTCGAAAAGGCCTTCCTGAGTTACCCATAGATTAGGTCAAGTCCCCGGCCTTTGAGCTTCTCTTCACCCTCAGCACCCTTTCCAATGGCCTGACTTCACTGTGAGGTGGTGGGGGCGGTGGGGAGACAATTTCCTTTACTCACAGCTGCATCCACACCCTCTCATCCCCCACCCGACGCCCACACTTTGGGGTGCCCGGTGAAGACTGGCAAAATGAATAAACTCCAAACTCTGCAATTCCAGTTTCACAGACCCACTTTATCTGGTTTATCTTTTATTCCGAAAGGACTGGAGATTCAGCACTGAAGGAGTTTTAAGGGGATCGGTAAAGAAAAGAAAGTGGCAGCAAGGAGAGGGTGATTGTAACAACACATGGTTGTCAGCAGGCAGTCTGACCACCGCCCTGCGGGGGACTCCATTTCTGCATAAACGTAAGCGGGAGGCAAGGAAGCCCCAAACAACTGTGGTCTGCAGGCCCGTCCCGCAGGAGGTCGGCCTGGACGGGCATGCCAGCTGCACGTGGAGAATTACAGTCCCCAAGAACCACGCTTGAATTTGCCTAGCCTGGTGTTCTTCCTGATCCATATAATCAGACATTTCAACCTCGACTAAATGATAAGCCTCCCGAGTAACTAACAATAACATTAACGTGAGCTACCATTTATTGAGTGCTCAGTATGTATCAGGCAGAGTGCTACGTGTTTTATACACAGTGTCTATGTCTTCTGCATAGCAGCCAGCAGGAGGCAATATTATTAACCCCATATTTCAAATACCTACTCAGTGAGCTACAGGAATTGACATGGGTCCAACAGCTAGTCATGACAGGCACTATAAATCCCATGTCTTTGGCCTCCTCTATATATCCTAGCAGGTATCTGGGCACTCAGGAAGCATTTCATAAATCTTTTCCAGTAGGCCTGAGCAGAACAGTACAAGTCGTTGCACTCCTGGTGACAGTAGTCCCCACCTGGGCCCGCACACACAGCCAGGATCCATCTGAGCTGGACCCTGGTCTTGACGGAGTTTATGGGCCAGCTCTGCAGGGACCCTAGGAATGCCGTTCTGTGCCAGGCATGCAGAGTGAACCCTGAAGTTGCTGGAGTCTTGGGAGGAGGTGGACTCAACATTCTGGAAGGTTAGTGGAATCTTTATTGCCAATGCCATAAGACTGAAAGTCTAGAGGGTTTTGCAGGAATGGCCAAGGGGACTGCACTGTGCTTCATTTCTGCTGAGAGTGACCTCACGCCGAAGAGGGTTTGGGCTTCGCTCCACCTTACCTTGGCTGTTCCTCCCAAACATTCTTCCATTGACAACCTTCCCTGACCCTCTGTCCCCAACTGCTCTCTCAATCTATTTGTGGATATGTTTAGGGCTAAGAACACTGGGGTTGGATTTCATTCAGTGTCTCAAATACATTCAAGGAAGGCTTACTTTATTATAAAGATTCAGACAGGCACAGGCCCTCCCACCTGCTTGCACGTCGTGCAAAATGCTTCTCAATTCTTCTTTAAACCTTTGTATTATATCTTTCTTCTCTTCGGATTATTTTTAATCTGTTGGTTTTATCCTGGATGAACCCTCTCTTGCTACCTTAACTACCTGGGTATCTTCTACCCAACTGTGAAGGAGTCAGCGTTCCCTCTTCTCTCACTGGGCATGAGAGAACCACATTTTTAATCCTACAAAACATTTCTCATTGTAGTCTTGATGCAACTGACACAAAGAAGAGCTATGGTGGAAATGGAAATACATACGTAAAAACTATAGTTTCCCACATTTTTCCATGAATTCATAATCCCCAGAGACCAAACAAGCAAGAGGAGGGTCAAGCAGCTCCATAATATCAGCTGACAGGTATGCAGCATTGACTCAGAACAAAAAGTCGTCTCATATGTGTGTATTATGACCAGCTGCTTCTATAGATAAGGACATTCAAGTGGTCACAAGACCAACTTCACTGTAAGAGGTAGGGATGATGCATTCTCAGGCCAGATAGTTCAAAGTTTAATATATTTTTATAGTCTAACCAACCCCCAGCAATGGCACAACATCACCTTCTTAGTTGCCAACTGTCATCTGCTGATAGGAACACGTTTAGGGATAGAGGAAGGGATGTAGAGCTGGATGTCAACCAAGTGGTGTCCTAGAACAGCGCTAACCACACTTCTCATAAGAACCCCCTGAAGGGTGATTAGAAACACAGACTCCCAAGCTCCACTCATGGAGATCCTGCTCCGAGACGCTGGGGATCTGTACACTCCCCAAGCCCCCTAAGGGATCCTCTTGTTCCAGAGAGTTTGAGAAAGGCTGCCTTCAAACAGTTTTTCTCAACCCAGATAAACAAATTATCGGAGAGTTACATAATGTAGTCAAGGTCACTTATCTAACGTGAGTGGCAAAGGCCAGGTGGACCCACAGACTCCAGATACCAATGATCTTTCCACTTGACCCTGAGAGCTTCTGAACCAAAAGCCATCCTAAAACCGGTGCCAGTGGAACGTGACGGGTCCGGCTGCTCCACACCACCCGTGCTCATGCCTGTGTGCTAGAAGCACCTGCACAAGAAGTAGCTCAGGGACCAGAGAGAATCTCAGGGATTAGTCCTTTACTCAGCACATATGTGGCTTTCAATTAAACCTCCTGTCGCTTTGCCGGCCAGAGCAGACCAAGGGATTTCCATGATGCAGAGTCTCATCAGAGGGCTGCAAACTCTCAAATGGGCAAGGAACTTGATGTCCACACCCGACTCTGAGAGGACCAGTGTGACCTTCGCAAGGAAAGCGGGCCATTCCTGGCACTTCACAAGTTCTCTCACCCAGCTAATCTCACTGGCCAGAATGCAGGCTTCGTATTTGGTCTGCCTGGGAAATCTAATGGAAAGAACTATTATTAGACATATTTATTTTATCAAGGAAAATATTCTCATAAAATGTTCAAGAAAGGATATTGCCTGGTTCCCAAGAAACAGCCAGAGAGACCCCTTGGAGGATACACATGTATACATTTATGTCCTGAATATATAGGTGTGTGTGTACATGTAATATACATATATATTACTTAAGTAAGCGTATATTTGTAAGTGCAGCAGTAAATGTTTAAATTGCATTTCAGCAATTTTTTGCAGTACACTTTAACCCTTCATTTTTCAATTGCAGGAGTAATGAATGTTCTAGTGCTTCTCAGACTTTAATAAGCATGTGAATCATCCAGGGACCTTATTAAAATGCATTCCTATTTAGTAGATCTGGATGGGACCTAAGAGTCTGTACCTCTAACAAGTTCCCAAGAGATGCTGACAAGTCACAGACCACACTTTGAACAATAAGATTCTCGTTTGTGGCGAATGACCATCTTCATCGCACATAAACAGCAACTGTTAAGGGTCAGAATAAATAAAACGAACAAAAAAATAAAAACTGTGTTCAAATTAACTTCATTGGATAACTAATTCCAAAAGGACTTCAGAATCTATGCAATGTCCCCTGAATATAACTGTAAACAATCTTCACTCAATTTTACTAGAGTCACTTCAGAGTACAAGTTGATAGATTTCAACTTGAGAGACAGAGGAAGCAGATTGTTTTCTTCTTCAGAAGGAGAGAGAAAGCACCCAGAACTATGGTATTCTCTTATTGCAGACACGCTAATCTGTGGGTAAATGAAGAATGCTGGCGTGTATCAGATCTCACTGATCTCTCAAAACTGATTCTGCCAGTCTAGAAATGATTAAAATGTCATCCAAGCACATCCTCTTGGAACTTTTTGGGGAAATGTCCAACACCAATATCATTCCAAATATTCTGCTACTTGGAATTCTACTCATTGCTTCGTTGAAATATTTGACCTAAGTATATTAATAATTATTTTCACTTCGAAGCCTTAAAATATGAAATTGTTCCTAAAGTATGTTGGTAGTAACTAGAGCACAAACGAAAATGGACATGCCTAACACATGACTACGTTATGCAAGGATACATAACGTATCCCCACAGGGAATAATCCCCACAGGGAAGGAGCCCCAGCTTTTTAGGAGCAGAGACCCAACCTGTGAAACAATTATTACCAGAAAGGACACCAAAACTACCCACACAAATGGCCCACGTTATTTAAGTGGTGTACTTAGAGGATGCTGTAGTCAAGGCTAAACTTGGTATGCTGGAAGGAGGCGGGGTGTCAGATTAGAATCAACAGTGGTGGGGGGCGCCTGGGTGGCTCAGTCGTTAAGCGTCTGCCTTCGGCTCAGGGCATGATCCCAGGGTCCTGGGATCGAGCCCTGCATTGGGCTCCCTGCTCAGGAGGAAGCCTGCTTCTCCCTCTCCCACTTGCTTTGCTGGTGTTCCCTCTCTCGCTGTCTCTCTCTGCCAAACAAATAAATAAAATCTCAAAAAAAAAAAAAAAAAAAGAATCAACAGTGGTAGGATTTAAATCTGACCTTGAAGGACAGGAAGGATTTCGAAAGGCATAGAAGAGGAGAAAGAATGAGGAAAGGTGTGGGGAAAATAAAAAAGTGGGACCAGATCTTAAATTTGGGAATCACATCTCTGTGCCAGGCACCAAGCCACCTGCTAACAGATAGATTAGCTAATTTAACCTTCCCAATTATTCTGCAAGGTGGGCATTCTGACCCATTATGATGAACCAGGGACAGAGATTCAGGTTAAACTACTAAGGTCACACAGCCGGTAAGGGGCCCCACGGGGATTTAAATCTGGGGTGATTTGATACCAGAGTCGATCATGGATCCTGTCTAAACCAGCATTCCCCAAGGTACAATTTATGGCATCCTGAGACGTGCATATGAGTCGGGAAACAGAAGAGTTCAGTGGTCAGATAAATTTGGAAAGCTCCTAGGATAAATCAGAACACTAATAATGTTTCAGAAATGAGCTAACATTTATTGAATGCTTCCCATGTGCCTGGTTAAAATGGTTCTGTTGTTGTTTTAACAGGGGACCTCTCAGAGCCTTTAATATTGTAATATGCATTGAGAACTTCCAATGTTATGTGTTGGGGAATAATATTAATAATCCCACATAAGATCCCACATAAGATGATATGATCATGCAAACACACAGTATTACAATAGAATAATTGGAAATAGACTGATAAGCTTCAATTAGAGGCATTATCTCCTGGTGGACAAGCTTAAGAGTTAGATATTATGCCTGGTGATTCTCCATGCTTCCCTGTATCCCCCAGTTATTTCACTGTAATATAGAGCTCTGTTAGTAAACTGGGTGTGACCCCGAGCTTGGGAACAGGGGTGGTTCTCAGGGAACAAGGTCCGAGAGTCAAGAGGTAGAAAATGCAGCTTCTCCTGCAGCTCGGTTAGTTGGGTCTGTCATTCACCATTTTAAATATCAAAAGACAAAGGTGCTGGACAGGACACCAGTGGAGTCGCTTCCCTTTTTGTCTTAGCGATAGTAACTGTTACAATTTGAGAGTTCATAAATCTTTGTTAACTGTATCTGCGTCAGACTTGAACGAGCCACACATTGCCTGGCTCCTGTGGCATATTCAGTAACAGGTGTCCAATAAAGTAAATAGGTTCTACCTTCTCTCATGTTCTATCAATCCCACATTACTGAATCCTTCTCTATGTCAAATACAGTTGACCCTTGAACAATGTGGGGTTGGGGCTGCTGATGTCCTGCCCAGTTGAAAATCCACATATAACCTTTGATTCCCCCAAAACTCAACTACCAATAGCTTACTGTTGACCAGAAGCCTTACCAATCACATAAACAGCCAATTAACACACATTTTGTATATGATGTACTATATTGTTATAATAAAGTAAGCCAATTTAGCTTATCATTTTCCAGCCTTATTATATGTTTGAGAGAATCAGTAGTTCCAATGTATTCTCGCCTGGCTTCTGCTGTGCTCATGCACCAACGCCTGCCTGCGGCCGGCCACAGGACGCCCGGTTCCTACAATCAAAAGGTTTAGCCTGAAGCGGTGTGACTTCACTGCCCAGCCGCAGTAACGTTTGCAACTTCTCCCCACTAGAGGTCACTGTTATATCGCAGTTCCAGAAAAGAGCCTCACTTTGCCAAGAGAAGAAACAACCGTGTTTTAATCTAGCCACTCTGGCTGTGTTTACGTGGAGAAAGAACAAACAAGCAAAGCAGTCATCCAACGGAAGCTATATTTCAGATAATGTGAAGATAATACAAACCGTCCTTAGAAAATCCATCAGAGAAGATTTGTTTTCAAATACTTCATGTTTAATTAAAAAAAAAACTCCAGTTAAGTTTACTTCGAATAAATGATTTTTTAATAAATTTTCATAATTTTTTAATAAATTTTCAAATAAAGTTTCCTTTTCATATTATTGGGCAGGCTAACCCATTCAAGAGATATCATGGTATATAGTTGTATAACTCTGGGCAAGTACCTGATGTCACTAACCCTCACTTATCTATAAAATGGAGGTAATAATTATACAAATTCATTGGGTGTTGAGGATTAACTGAGACGCTGTATGAAAAGTTCTTAACACAGTGCCCGGGACACAATAAACAACCGATGTGTTAGCATCATTCGTAGTATCCGTAGAGCCAATCAGGGTAGTACGTACAAGGTTTAAATGAGTTCTTATTTGAAAATTGCTTAAAACAGGGTCTGGCACACAATGAGGACCACGTACATGCTTGTTAAATAAACTAAGTCAATAAATTAATAGACCCAAGTTAAAGCGTAAACCCTAAATAGGCAAGTGGAAACACAGCCTTATTAGGAAGGCAGAAACTTCCCTGTGTTGTCTTATTAATTCAACATGCTTATTCTGGAAGGTTGGGAGGAGAGTAGGACCTAACACAGCTCATTGTTCATTTTAAAATTTCTAAATAACGACAGATTGCCAAGTGGTCTAAAGGGAGAGCCTAGCATAAAACATCTCTAATACGCGGACTCGGACTGAACAGAAAAGAGCCCTTGGCAACCTAAATGCATACCCTATGTGTACCCTCTAAATAAATTATCTCCTTTCATCAGATTCTGCCTCTATTTGACACCATCAGTGAGCATAAATACGTGAAAATGTTTGTGTCTTTGGGTTTCAAGTATCTACCCTCCAAACCAGAATCGTATTCTGCCACGACTAAGGAACAGTCCCGGCAGAATTAAAAGTGTGTCTTTGTGCAGAAGCTCAGTAATTCTTTATTGAGTAGATTAATGTAGAATATGGACGCAAAGATCTAAATGACTTTGACACAGGCTGATTAAATACATTTACATTCCTGTTTCATCAAGCACATTTTTAGGGAAGACGGGCTCTGTCAAAAACAAAATAGAACAAAAACTTTGAGCATCTGGTGGTGAAAATGCTATGATTACCAGGACACTTTGGAGCCACTGCCTTATTTTGTGCTGCGGAGCGAGCAGTTTACCCACCAATGTCTGTTCATCATCAATGCAAACATCAATGCAGTAGAAAAGGCCAGTAATTAGAATTATTATGAAGATAGTTTTGATCTTGCAGACATCTGAAAGGGCCTAAGGGTGCCCCAAGGGATCCAGGGATTTCACTTTGAGAACTGCTGGCCTAGGGGATGATGTTCCAGTGAAAGACAGTGCTGAACAAGGTAGATTCATCATGTGTTCCCCTTGCCTGTTCCATCCCCCTGCTTCTCTTCCTTGGACAATTTGGGAAAACACCAAGGGCTGCTGGGAACTTCCTTAGGGTTTAGGCTGGAATGAGTGATGAGCACTTTCCGAGGCCACACTCGTGATACTTTCTAAAGTCCTCTCCAGAGAACTGAAAGGACGTGAGTGACTCGGGCATGCAAAGGCCTCTGGCAGATTCTAGGAGACTTAGAAGCTCCAAATAAAATATTCAGCTCCTGCTAGTTCCTCTTCTCTTACCCTCCAGTGTCCAAGGCAGCTCAAAACCCCTTTCAGAATCAGAAACCATCCTAAAAGATGTCCAAGCTAGGAGTTGGCCCCTGGAACAACAGAGGCTCTGAGGTTGGTTATTATGCCCCATCAGAACTCCACAGTTAAAAGTCCCATGAGTATACCTGCACACTGGCACTGCAGAAACAGCAGAGCAAAAAACCCCAGGTAGAATCGTATGGCTCAGGGCTCCTGGGTGGCTCAGTTGGTTAAGCGTCTGATTCTTGATTTCAGCTCAGGTCATGATCTCAGCGTCATGAGATCAAGCCCTGTATGGGTCTCCCCACTCAGCAGGGAGTCTGCTTGAGATTCTCTCTGTCTCTCCTTCTCCGCTTGCCCCTCCCCCTGCTCTCTCTCTCTTTCAAATAAATAAATATTTTTTTTAAAAAGACTTGTATGGCTGGACGTGAGTAGACAGCCAGAACGTAAACATTTATATTGCACAGAAGGTAGAGTCATTTTCTCAAGGACACAAGGAAAAAAAACACTTATGAATTAAAATCTTGTCTCTATAATTCATTTGTATACTTACCTGTCACCCCAATTAGTTCAGACAAGCCCCAAACCATACAAAAAGTAGAACAGGACAAGTTTACAACCTTGTTCACTGCTTAATTTGGAATGCCAATGCTAGCAGCTAAAGGTCTAGTAGATAGACGAGAGGTTGGGCTCACAGGCCCCTCATTCTAGCCTGGTCACTGCCTTGCTTTAGAATTTCCTGACACCTGGCCACCAACAGCAGCATTGACCCTGCTCTGTCACCACCTGAGCCTTCTACCTGGGCTACTTGCTGCTCAGATTCCCAGCTCCCGAGTGGAAGCCTTGGGGAAACTGTTCATAGAGGGAGAGCCTGAGACGCAGGAAAGTTAAGAAGCAGGAGGCTCCTGCCTAGAAAGAGGTGCGGCCAAGGCAAGGTGCCAGTGGGCCTGGCTGATGGCCAGCCATCCTTCGAGGCAGGCCTGCAGGACTCGAAAAGCTGCCCTGCTCCGGGCCAGCGGAGCCAGCACCTACCGGATACTGCTGTGCTGTGTTCACACGGGTCATGGCCGACACGGAACCTTCATAGCCAGCATGCAAAGTGCTGCCCACCCCTTCTGTGAAGAAGGCTGGCTCTGGTACAACAAAACTTGTGAAGAGCAACCTGGAAAACACGGTTGGGAGGGTAATTCTGATTTTAGGTCAGAATAGTCCCTCCAAGTAATAAATCTTGGGCAAGTTCAGTTTACCTCTCTTGGACTTTGAGTCTCCCCTGCAAAGACGGATTCGGATGAGCTGACCACCAAGGCTCCTATGTGTCTAAGTCCCTAATTTTTGAGTCACAGCCTCCTTGCTAGAGCACAGGTCTTTAGTGTCCCATTCACTATGGAAATGCCACACTAACCTGGGCTCATCAGAACCCCAAGTAGACGAAACCATGAGCCACAGGTAATACTGCAGGTTTTCGCCAGTATCCAAATGATCACATATCATTCCTACCTAATCAGGGAACTAGCAAATCAGACACTCGTCCTGAAGTCAAAGTTGTCAATGAGGTTGACGTGCGTGGGATGCCCCTGAGAACCGACTATCACCTGAACTGAACATGCCAGGGGGTTAGTCACCCGATGGGATGGCTCCTGACCAGTGGGGATGACCAGGTGCATCAGTGTTGCCCGCCTCCCCCAACCCCAGTCCTCTGGGTGGACAGTTCTGAGGTGATCCTACCCTGCAGTGGTCCACTTCGCAATGTGAGCTTGTTAGGGCTTCTTTCCTTCTCTGTGTCACACTCCCCAGGCCCCCACTCCTATTTGCTGAAGTCAGTTCCAAAAACAAACCATCTACCCACATGCTTTTGTCACAGCTCTGCCTTCTGATGGGACCTCAAGACCGACAATGGAGAGAACATGGGTCCAGGCACAGAAGAAGTGCTACACAGACTTCACCTATTATCAATTTTCTGTGTGTCTGCTATCTCGAGGGAAGACTTTGGATTTCTCTTCTCTCCATGGCTGTCCACTCATCACCAGTTTCCCTGGTCTTTGTTACGGTCACTACATGGTGAGCAGAAAATGAGAAATGGAGTTGAAAGTACCAAGTGGAGGGCTAGGCCGGGTCAGGAGCGAGAGTGCCGGCCTCCCGAAGGCGGAGGCGGTGGCTCAGACGCGGTCTGCTCAGGAGCGTCCTGGCCCAGAGGCCCCTGGGGTCCGACCCAAGTGGGTCTGGCGAGAGATCTGGCGGCCGTTGAGCCGCCCCTGGAGGTGAGAAAATGGAGCATCAGGGTGATTTAGGAACCCAGTACAACTGAACTCCAAAAAAGTGTGCATTTAACCACTGCCTGGTACTGTCATTCAGAGGTCCATCTACTGCTCAGTGATGAAGCCAAAATCCAGAGGAGGGCAAAACAGAGGATTTTAGAAGACCAGACTCCAGCGAGCCAGGAGGGAGCCAGTCCACACTCCGGGGTCGAGGGACACCACGGACACAGGTCAGACTCAGAAGGGCCTCCCGCAGGGCCACCTGCACGGAGGAGCAGGTGGACTCGCGGTCAGCACCCGCGAGACACCAGACTGAGACGGGGAGCTCCGGGAGCCCGCGCGGGGCGGCTGGCGGCTGGCGGCTGGCGGGGTTGGAAACACAAAGGACAGAGACGTGCCGGCCCTGGAAGTGAGGGCTGGGACGCCGGGTGTGGGGCGCACAGCCCGGGATGCTGCAGGGTTGAGCAGCACCAACAGAAACAGAGTTAAAGTGGCCAGAACATCAGTGGAGAACGATCCGCGATCCCTCTGTTCTGAGACAGAGGCTGAATTTCAGCCGCTGCTGCTCTCTCAGAAGAGGCATAGCAAACCGCCAGGGAAAGCCGCCAGAGAACAAAAGCCCGGAAATACCGGCTCACAGGGTGCCCATCCCCATCCCCCCTCGCAAGGGACACAGAGACTCTACCCAAACAGGGTTTTCTGAGTACCTGCAGGCAGGCCCCTCCCCCAGAAGGCAGGCTGAAAAATCAAGAAGCCCACAACCCGGAGCGCCTGAGTGGCGCAGTCACCAAGCACCTGTCTTCGGATTAGGGTGTGATCACAACGCTCCGTAAGGAGTCCTTCATCGGGCTTCTCCACCGGGAACCTGCTTCTTCCTCTCCCACTCCTCTGCTTGGGTTCCCTTTCTTGCTGACTGTCTCTCTCTCTCTCAAATAAATAAATAAACTCTTTAAGGAAGAAGCCCACATCCCTAAGATCTCTATAAAACAAGGGCGCACGGCCTGGGTCCCAGTCAACACTTGGGCTCTGGACAACCCTGCAATCTCTCTTCATCAGAATGACGAGAAGGAGAAGTCCCCCCCAGCAAAGAAAAGATAATGAGTCTGTGGCCTCTGCCACAGAATTGGCCTCGGCCACAGAATTAATACATATGGATGTATCCCAATTATCAGAAATGGAATTCAGAGCAACAATGGTCAAGATGATGAGTAAACTTGAAAAAAGCATCAGAGAAAGCGTTGCTGAGAATATAGAATCCCTAAGGGCAGAAATGAGAGCGAATCTGACAGAAATTAAAAACTCAGTGGGCCAAATACAGTCAAAACTAGAGGCTCTGACGGCCAGGGTCACCGAGGCAGAGGAACGCGTTAGCGAATTGGAGGATGGGTTAGTAGAAGAAAAAACGAAAATAGAAGCTGGTCTTAAAAAAATCCACGCCCACGAATGTAGATTACGGGAGATTACTGACTCTATGAAACGATCCAATGTCAGAATCATCGGCATCCCTGAAGGGGTGGAGAAAAACAGAGGTCTAGAAGAGATATTTGAACAAATTGTAGCTGAAAACTTCCCTAATCTAGCAAGGGAAACAAGCATTCGTGTCCAAGAGGCAGAGAGGACCCCATCCAAGCTCAACCAGGACAAACCTACGCCACGGCATGTCATAGTGCAATTCGCAAATATTAGATCCAAGGATACAGTATTGAAAGCGGCCAGGGCAAAGAAATTTCTCACGTACCAAGGCAAAGGTATCAGGATTACGTCAGACCTGTCTACAGAGACCTGGAATGAGAGAAAGGCTTGGGGGGGCATTTTTAAAGCTCTTTCAGAGAAAAACATGCAGCCAAGGATCCTTTATCCAGCAAAGCTGTCATTCAGAATTGATGGAGAAATAAAGACGTTCCAAAATCGCCAATCATTAACCAATTTCGTAACCACGAAACCAGCCCTACAGGAGATATTAAGGGGGGCTCTATAAAGGTAAAAAGGCCCCAAGAGTGATACAGAGCAGCAAGTCACAACCGATACAAAGACTTTAAAGAGAAATGGCATCATTAAAATCATATCTGTCAATAATCTCTATCAATCTAAATGGCTTAAACTCTCCCATAAAACGCCACAGGGTTGCAGATTGGATAAAAAGACATGACCCATCCATTTGCTGTCTACAAGAGACTCATTTTGAACCCAAAGATGCATTCAGACTTAGAGTAAGGGGATGGAGTACCATCTTCCACGCAAATGGACCTCAAAAGAAAGCTGGAGTAGCAATTCTCATATCAGATAGACTGGATTTTAAACTAGAGGCCATAGAGAGAGATACAGAAGGGCACTATATTATTCTTAAAGGAAGTATTCAACAAGTGGATATGACAATTATTAATATATATGCCCCCAACAGGGGAGCAGCAAGATACACAAGCCAACTCTTAACCAAAATAAAGAGACATATAGATAAGAACACAGTAATAGTAGGGGACCTCAACACCCCACTATCAGAAATAGACAGAACACCCTGGCAAAAACTAAGCAAAGAATCAAAGGCTTTGAATGCCATACTCGACGAGTTGGACCTCATAGATATATATAGAACACTACACCCCAGAACCAAAGAATACTCATTCTATTCAAATGCCCATGGAACATTCTCAAGAATAGATCATGCTCTGGGACACAAAACAGGTCTCAGCCAATACCAAAAGATTGAAATTATCCCCTGCATATTCTCAGACCACAACGCTCTGAAATTGGAACTCAACCACAAGGAAAAACCTGGAAGAAACTCAAACACTTGGAGGCTAAGAACCATCCTGCTCAAGAATGACTCGATAAACCAGGAAATCAAAAAACAAATTAAACAATTTATGGAGACCAACGAGAATGAATACACAACGGTCCAAAACCTATGGGATACTGCAAAGGCAGTCCTAAGGGGGAAATACATAGCCATCCAAGCCTCACTCAAAAGAATAGAAAAATCTAAAATGCAGTTTCTATATTCTCACCTCAAGAAACTGGAACAGCAACAGAGGGACAGGCCTAACCCACTGACAAGGAAGGAGTTGACCAAGATTAGAGCAGAAATCAATGAATTAGAGACCAGAACCACAGTAGAGCAGATCAACAGGACTAGAAGCTGGTTCTTTGAGAGAATCCATAAAATTGATAGACCACTGGCAAAACTTGTCCAAAAACAAAGAGAAAGGACTGAGATTATTAAAATTATGACTGAAAAGGGAGAGGTCACGACCAGCACCATTGAAATTGCAAGGATTATTAGAAACTTTTATCAACAGCTATATGCCAAAAAACTAAACAATCTGGAAGAGATGGAGGCCTTCCTGGAAACCTATAAACTACCAAGACTGAAACAGGAAGAAATAGATTTCTTAAATAGGCCAATTAACTATGAAGAAATTGAGTCAGTGATAAACAACCTTCCAAATAATAAAACTCCAGGCCCAGACGGTTTTCCTGGGGAATTCTACCAAACATTCAAAGAAGAAATAATACCTATTCTCCTAAAGCTATTTCAAAAAATAGAAACAGAAGGAAAGCTACCAAACTCATTCTATGAGGCTAATATTACCTTGATCCCCAAACCAGGCAAAGACCCCCTCAAAAAGGAGAATTACAGACCGATTTCTCTAATGAATATGGATGCCAAAATCCTCAACAAGATCCTTGCTAATAGAATCCAACAGTACATTAAAAGGATTATCCATCATGACCAAGTGGGATTCATACCTGGGATGCAAGCATGGTTCAACACTCGCAAATCAATCAATGTGATACATCATATCAACAAGAAAAGACTCAAGAACCATATGATCCTCTCAATTGATGCAGAAAAAGCATTTGACAAAATACAGCATCCTTTCCTGATTAAAACCCTTCAGAGTGTAGGAATAGAGGGTACATTTCTCAATCTCATAAAAGCCATCTATGAAAAGCCTACTGCAAGCATTATTCTCAATGGGGAAAAGCTGGAAGCCTTTCCCTTAAGATCAGGAACACGACAAGGATGCCCACTCTCGCCACTATTATTCAACATAGTACTAGAAGTCCTTGCAACAGCAATCAGAAGACAAAAAGGGATCAAAGGTATCCAAATCGGCAAAGAAGAAGTCAAACTGTCTCTCTTTGCAGATGACATGATACTCTATATGGAAAACCCAAAGGAATCCACTCCCAAACTATTAGAAGTTATAGAACAATTCAGTAAGGTGGCAGGATACAAAATCAATGCCCAGAAATCAGTTGCATTTCTATACACGAATAACGAGACTGAAGAAAGAGAAATTAGGGAATCCATCCCATTTACAATAACACCAAAAACCATGCGTTACCTTGGAATTAACTTAACCAGAGACGTAAAGGACCTATATGCTAGAAACTATAGATCACTTTTGAAAGATATTGAGGAAGACATAAAAAGATGGAAAAATATTCCATGCTCATGGATTGGAAGAATTAACATAGTTAAAATGTCCATACTACCCAGAGCAATCTACACTTTCAATGCTATCCCGATCAAAATACCGAGGACATTTTTCAAAGAACTGGAACAAATAGTCCTTAAATTTGTATGGAACCAGAAAAGGCCCCGAATCTCCAAGGAACTGTTGAAAAGGAAAAACAAAGCTGGGGGCATCACAATGCCGGATTTCGAGCTGTACTACAAAGCTGTGATCACAAAGACAGCATGGTACTGGCACAAAAACAGACACATCGACCAATGGAACAGAATAGAGAACCCAGAAATGGACCCTCGGCTCTTTGGGCAACTAATCTTTGATAAAGCAGGAAAAAACATCCGGTGGAAAAAAGACAGTCTCTTCAATAAATGGTGCTGGGAAAATTGGACAGCTACATGCAAAAGAATGAAACTTGACCACTCTCTCACACCATACACAAAAATAAACTCCAAATGGATGAAAGACCTCAATGTGAGACAGGAATCCATCAAAATTCTAGAGGAGAACATAGGCAACAACTTCTATGACATCGGCCAGAGCAACCTTTTTCACGACACATCTCCAAAGGCAAGAGAAATAAAAGATAAAATGAACTTATGGGACTTTATCAGGATAAAGAGCTTCTGCACAGCCAAGGAAACAGTCAAAAAAACTAAGAGACAGCCCACGGAATGGGAGAATATATTTGCAAAGGACACCACAGATAAAGGACTGGTATCCAAGATCTACAAAGAACTTCTCAAACTCAATACACGAGAAACAAATAAACAAATCATAAAATGGGCAGAAGATATGAACAGACACTTTTCCAATGAAGACATACAAATGGCTAACAGACACATGAAAAAATGTTCAAAATCATTAGCCATCAGGGAAATTCAAATCAAAACCACACTGAGATACCACCTTACGCCAGTTAGAATGGCAAAGATAGACAAGGCAAGAAACAACAATTGTTGGAGAGGATGTGGAGAAAGGGGATCCCTCCTACATTGTTGGTGGGAATGCAAGTTGGTACAGCCACTCTGGAAAACAGTGTGGAGGTCCCTTAAAAAGTTAAAAATTGAACTACCCTATGACCCAGCCATTGCACTACTGGGTGTTTACCCCAAAGATACAGACGTAGTAAAGAGAAGGGCCATATGCACCCCAATGTTCATAGCTGCATTGTCCACAATAGCCAAATCATGGAAGGAGCCGAGATGCCCTTCAACAGATGACTGGATTAAGAAGCTGTGGTCCATATATACAATGGAATATTACTCAGCTATCAGAAAGAACGAATTCTCAACATTTGCTGCAACATGGACGGCACTGGAGGAGATAATGCTAAGTGAAATAAGTCAAGCAGAGAAAGACAATTATCATATGATTTCTCTCATCTATGGAACATAAGAACTAGGATGATCGGTAGGGGAAGAAAGGGATAAAGAAAAGGGGGGTAATCAGAAGGGGGAATGAAACATGAGAGACTATGGACTATGAGAAACAAACTGAAGACTTCAGAGGGGAGGGGGTGGGGGAATGGGATAGACTGGTGATGGGTAGTAAGGAGGGCACGTATTGCATGGTGCACTGGGTGTTATACGCAACTAATGAAGCATCAAACTTTACATCGGAATCTGGGGATGTACTGTATGGTGATTAACATAATATAATAAAATAAAATAAAATAAAATAAAATAAAATAAAATAAAATAAAATAAAATAAAATAAAATAAAAAAAGAAAGTACCAAGTGGCACAGGGCAAAGACGCAGAAACAGCCTCCCGAGTCTAGGGGTCCAGAGACTGACGTGAGATCACCCCATCCTTAGGGATTTGGGGTGATTTTAGGTTGTAAGCTAATAAACAATTTTTAAAATTGTACGTGTGTGTGTTACTGTGTCTTTGAAAATCTAGAATAAGCCTATCAAAACCATGATTTCACTCTATTGTTGCTTTTGCTAAAATTTTTTGAATGACTTGATATGTGAAAATATTCATTGATAGGGGTTCAAGTAGTATGCGGGTACAGCAGAACCCATGAAGGTGGCATGAAACCTAAAGTCTGAGAAACATTAATAGCTCAATACGCTTTCACAACTACACTGTTTTAGGTGAATTTCATTATCAAGTATGTTAAGCATTTTCTTACTTAAGAGCATAGACTTGATTTCCAATATTTATATTTTTTACTACATTGCTTTAACTTTTAGAGAAAATAAGATATTTGTATCATATTTTTTCTCATACCATTTCTCATATTATACCGAATAACAGAAAAGTCTCATAATTTTAATTATTCTGAGAACTTGAAATGACACAAACAATAAGACTCCTCTGTGTGTTTGGTCTAGGACACCCAGAACTTTCCGTGGGCAAGTATTTGCAGCCAATGTATTGGAAAAATCTTTCGATTGTCTTATGTTCTCTGCACATCCCTATACCTGTATGCTACGCTATGTGTTTTATGTTCTATGGATACAGAATACATTAATATCACAAGTAGGATTCTCCAATGCCCTTAGAAAAGACAGTTCTTAAAATTTCTGTGCTTGCAGAAATTTCTAAGACAACAGGCTGTCCACGTTTCTAAATAACCATTAGCAACGGGGGAAAAAAGTAATAGGAAATATTATAAAATCTGACTTAAGAGACGTTTTCTTTACAGTTAAAAAGTTGCAAAAAACTTTTTGAAATACATACCCACAACACTTAAAATTAGCACATATATCTCGTCGACCTTGTCATTGGGAAATACTATGAGGGATACATTCTGAGAGCTCGGGTGACTAACTCATTCTTTTCCATATAGAAGATGAAAACCCTCATGGTATTTTCCAGAGGAGAGCTGTTAAGCAGCCAAAAATGAGTAATGCTTGGACAGCACTGACCAAGTCTGAAAACACAGACCTCACAGTGACATTAGGTCAGACCTAAAGAGACTTAGAATGTTTTATGATCTTCCTTAAAAAAAAAAAAAGTCTGTTCCTGTCTATCCATCTTTCTCCCATCTCTTTTACCTTGTCCTCAACTGAGATCAGATAATAAACCATTCCAAGCTTTGGCAATTCCTCTGAAAGTGAACGTAACGGTCCCTGAAATACTGATTGTGTCAGAGTCCCGTGGAAAGGCTCAGGGCCATTATGAAAGCCTGACTCCTGGAGCTCTCAGTCCTCCAACAGGACGCTGAGGTGGTGGTTTCTTGTTGAATAGATATAAAGAAGGCGTCTGCGTACAGCTGTAGGGATATAACGCCCAAGTCCCCTGGAGAAATTTTTTTTTAACTATAAATCATGCATTCTCAATGAGGGTGGTATCACCTCCCCCAAGAGGATAAAATTGTTTCTTTAGGAGGGGTGAAAAAAAAGTATTCCTTTTATGCATAAACACCTATGCTGTATAAGCAGGTGTACGGTCTATCTGTGGTACTGAGATTTCACAGGAGGGCTTCCGCTGGGGGAGAAAAGCCGAAAGCTCTGCGAGGGGAGTAGATGGTAATAAAACAAAGTGGAAGGTCACCGCTGTAAACCCCTTCCTGCGATTGAGGCTGATTTCTGTAGTGTCTTCCAAATGGTTTTATACTGTCTTTAAAATAATGTATCTTACGCTAATTGATACAAGAATTAAATCTGTGGAAAGAGCTGTTTTCCCAGACACAAATACCCTCTCTTGGGAAGTGCTAACATCCTTAGAATCTGAATTATTTATCTTCTTTCGGAACTGGACTATTCTCCTGACTGAATTCCATTCCTGGAATAGCTGCAGCACCACGTGAAAGGCATTATCCACAACGGTTCCAAAGAAAGAGCGTAAAGGCCCGGGGGGCTGGCTCCCCAGGGGAGGTGGCCGCTCTTCAGATCTGCTTTTGCCCTAGACGTGATAAGGGGGCGGGAAGTTTTGCTCTCGTGTCCTTTTATTTTCATAATTAAGTCATAGGCATGGTACGGGAATGGAGAGATGTTGACATTATTCAGCTCTCAAAACAAAAATAGCTCGCCGACTTCAACATGCACCAGGCATGGCTGCTTTGAGGTTCCCCGAAAGTTGGTGCAAGTGTTTGGAATGTTGAAATGTGCCACATGCCACTATTATTATCCCAACCCCTCCTAAGGCGGTAGTCTTGGGCAAGGATTAAGACGGGGCATGCATTCCGTCGCCTTTGGCAAGCACCACTCCCTGGCTGGAAATAGAACAGGACCGCGAACAGTAAAATGGATCTGTCTTAGTTAAAAGTGATGTTACTACCTGCGTGTCCTCCAGGGCAGGAGCCCGTCTGTGACCTCCCCGTGTCATCACGGACCGGAACACACGCCAGAGGAAGGAAGACGAGATAAGGCACACACTACCTACAATCCAGAGGTCTTTTCTTCTGAGCGCTAAATCCATTCTCCGGGATCGGCTATGGAGGTCACTTGGTTTATACGCTCCTTCCCTCCCCTGACCCAGCACAAGCACGTTTCCAAGCAAACGCTTGTTACATGCCTGCTTCTGAGCAGTAGGCGTTGCCGGATGGCAGTTGCTTCTCCCAGGGTCCTGCAATTTGTGTTTCCAGCTACACGATCAACAGATAATCTGCCTCTTTAAAAGGAAAAATAGGATGGCCTGCGTGACAGATCTAAAACAGGTGTAGGGGCAGAGACAGACCCGCTGACGATCGGCACCAACTCGAATGCGCTTGTCCCCAGTTCAAGGACAATTAGCACCACAGAAACTGGCATTGGCCTTGCTGGCTGGGCCACTGCCAGGGAGCTTTCTTCTGCCCTTAGGAGCAAAGGAGCAAAGAGATGGGGGTGGGGAAATGGAACTTTAAAAATCACAAAGCCTCCCCCTCAGCCGTGGTATTTTGATACCTAAGTAAGTCATTAAGAGCACTGCTGGCGGTACAATCTCACAGTGGTTTGTCAGGAAGCGCCATCTGCTATCAAGAACACCAACTGCAATCAAAACAGGGAGCTCCACGCTTTGCTCCCACCCACTCCATGCTATTCACATCCTGTCAATAAATATTTTTTGTTTGGTCTTTGGAGCATTTGTAGCAGGCATTTAAACATTCTGCCTCTGTTAAAGCTATCCTTATTTCTACCCCCACAGCTCCGCCTTCCCCCCCTGGTTGGGGACTGTGCGTTTCAGATGGAGGATAGGAACCAGGGTTCTACAGGAAGGTGTGGGGAAGCCAAAGGATGAGGAGATGAACATAGATAACCGTGGGCATAAAAAGTAGGTGTATGTATCATAAGCGAGAGTAGGCAAAGGGAGGCAGACAGAACCAAATGCAGGAGTAGAACTCTGCTTGTCTGGCCCTTTTGTCTTTTATTAAACAAATAAAGTGTGTGTATATTAAACAGTAAATTATATCTAAGAGAAGTACAACAGGAGGCTATCTATATAGGTAGCAGAGAACTAACCAGCGAAGAAAACCTGGATTTGATTCTGCAAAAAATGATACTAATTACAAGTATGAGAGTCATTACCATTTATGAGCTAAGGGTATATACACAATGGCTAGTGAGCTCATCGCTCGTATATAGCAGATTAATTTTTTTGTGTTTTACTTTATTTCAAGACCATATTATGTAGGTTTAGACCTGGTATATTACAGCACATCTGCCAAAAGTTTTTAGAATTCTACATTATATAGGTGATTTTGAACACCCTCTAGAATATAAGACAATGAGAAAAGTCATCAGAAAACAGAATAAAAAGGGACGTAGAAAAATAAAGTGAACAAACCATAGGAGAAAAGCAGAATACATGGCATTTAACAAATTCAACAAAAAATAAAGTGGAGAAAAGAAAGAAGTTAGTTAAAATTAATCTAGTGGAGGAAAAATAAGTGAAATAGAAAGAGCTGGTTAAGAGCAGGAAAAGGAAAAGAATCTGAGCTTTAGCAGCCTGGACTAGGGATGAAAGACTCTTCTAGAAAGAAATTGCACCTCACACCTTCCAAACAAAGCTTCCACATCACTAGGGTATCTGAAATTCAGAGGATATTATTTCCAATGCACCACAGTGACAATTTCTACTGTGATTCGCAACGCTAATCTTCTCAAAAAGAGAAGGAATATAAAGAGAAAGGAGCATAAGTTTTCTCCACTTATGGCAAATTATGGCAAGCATTTTTTTAGACGGTCCCTGGAGAGTAACGACTGATATTGTAAAGATTTACTGTGCCCACCCCACCCCCCACAGAAGATGGAGACATGTCAATTTAGCTCTGTCTGCATACCTACAGACATCTGAGCTGCTGGAATGCCCTTCTCCACCCACCCACGGCCAAGGTCGGCTGCCTCCCCTGGCACCCACTGACTGGCCAGCCGGGGCTTCCAGGACCGTGGCCTTGGCAGCCACAGAAAGAAGAGCTCTGTGCCTCCCCTTCATGTTCCATCCATCCTCCAGAGGGCCAGCACGAGAGAGAGACACAGGGAAATTTATTGCCGACATCTCTGGGCCCTTCGCCACTTACAAAGAAGAAGCTGAATGAGACATATGGAGCTACCAGTCACTCCTTTCCACGTTCCACACAGCATCGACTCCAGGATGGAGGCCAGGAAGCCCAGGTTACGCTCAGGACATCAGACCAAGACCGAAGGATGCTCTCTCAGGGCTTCTGAGGAGCAACATTCTCAGTCTTGTCCTCAAAAATACCAAAAATATTTATTGTCCAAATTATTTGATTTCTGATATTCTGGAGCAATTTATCATGAAAACAATTCTTCCTAAAAATGTTTCTGTTCCAACTCAACACCACCTCACTCTTCAAAGATAATTCCTACTTCTAAAAATTATATCACAGAACCCGGAAGAAAAACAGTACTGGAAAAATAATCAAATTCATATAAACTATCACCAGTAGCTGGTTATTTCAAAGTTATCAAAGAAGATTGTTTTGTCTTCTCTGTCCTACAGAAATTAATGAACAGAAAAGGAATCCTTCTATTTATTCATTTGCGTCATAACAGCCCTAAGGAGGAAGTCCTTCATATGTGACTTCAATTTTGCTGTGGAAGTTTCTTTTTGGTGTATACTGAAAAAGATACTAACTCATAAGGAAAGTGGAAGTCTCAAAAAACCTAAGTTTCAACCCAACTCATTTCTTTTCTCCAGCATGTGTTAGCATTCCATGCTCACTGACAGTGAGAAGACTCTTCTGCCCTGGTAACTTAACGGCCCTGCTTCATTGTCCGGGGCACCGTTAGAAAGGCCCTTCCTATCCAAACAGTGCTTTTCAGAACAGTAGTTGGACAAAGAAGGATGCTCCCCAATCCTGCCTAGTAAAAGTCACCTGCTCTGATCTTTAAAAACACTCATTCCTAGCCTTCAACCAGAGTGTGGAATTCACTTCTACAGCTCTGTTCATTCCACAGACATTTGGGGGACCTCTTCTGTACTAGTTACCAGGAGAGTCCAAGTAGGAGTGATTCCAGGTCTTGCCCTTGAAGAGCACTGTCGAGAGAAAGGTGACATACGTTCGAAACAATTGCATGTGCTAGAAGAAAGGCACGGGCAACATGCTGTGAGGCCGACCCTGGGCCAGAAGCTGCATTTCCATGGATCCATGAGTGTAACTGACTAAGTCAAGAGAGGAGAGGAGACTGCTGCTGGATGACATTTCTCGAACGTGTACCATGGTGACAGATACTGTGCTAAATGCTTTATATACATTATCACACTTAACTTCCTCTACAGCCATCGTCCCATTATTCTGATGAGGCAGCATCTTGGCTGAGGTTAGGAACTTGCCAAAAATCAAGTAGCCAGAAACAGGCTCAGGGCCTCGTTGTGCACAACTGAGGACCGAGGCATAACCTTCAGGGAAGGCTTGCTGGTCCCCGTCTCTGACCGTCACTGTCAACGTTATGTCACCTACACTGTGAGGAACTCAGAGTCTTAAGGAGATTAGAAACTCTTCTGCAGAGCGACTGTGCCCCTCATAGCGCTTCTCTGAATTTCAAACCCAGATCTATCTCTGTAAATGATCCTTCTCAAGAAATGTGTGTTTCCACAAGTTCCCTTGCATAAGGTCTAAACCACTAACCACAATGAAGAGAAGCCTGCTGGGAGAGATGCACCTTCAAAAGCCTCTCAATTACTTACCAAACTCAGTTGTATAATCCGCAACATGCAATCCTCCGTGAAACACAATGAAAAATGTCTTATCCATAAACATTCCTTAATTCTTCACACAAGTGACAAAAATAGAAGTTGACGAGTCTGATAAATGGCTATACTTACTGATTCATGTAAGAACAGATAAAGTAGAACTGATACTTTTTACAAGACCAAATTAGCACATAATTACCTCATTCTTTCCAGATCTTGAATCCCGTTCACTAGAACTTTCTTCCAGAAAACATTTCACTTTCTCAACCTTTTCCATGCAGTGGAAGAACGCCATTTTCTCCAGTTTGTTACTGTTATAACATGTGTTGATTTCTTCCAGCCTCTTCACTTTTAACATCTTGGTAGTGAGTCCGATTAAGTTACCGTCTGGAGTGTGGTTTTCATCTCCCTCTGTCTCTGATTTGTAAATTAAGGCGCAATCATGAGCTTTGAGCGTGCCTTCCTCTTGACTATTAAAAAAAAAAAAAGGAAACAAAATTCTCATCACTTACTCACATATTTGACTTTTGGAGAAAATGACCAGTGAGAATTTTGAAGTCCCTTTTATTTAAGCTGGAAAGAAGATCCAAAATTAGGAAGAGAAATGCTAATGTTAATATCAAGTTTCAAATGCTGGAAATTTGAAAGAAAAAAAAAGAATTTTTTCCCTACCTTTTCCTATAAAAGCGAAGAGTAAAAGGCAACCTTCAGTTTCACTGGGTGACTGTTTCCCTCACTGCATAAAATAAGATTTATACCAAGTGGCCAATTTAAATAGAGAAGATGACATTTTGTTGGGGTTAATTGGGATTGCATGTTTTGCTCCTCCCATCCCCAGTGGGAAGGTCTCCTTCCTGTGTGAGGGGGTCTCTCATGCTTTCTCTCGGGGAAATTTTGTCCATCTGGGGAGTGATCTCCACCAGATGGCCCATATACAGAGCCCTTCTCTGCCTACACTAGAAATGTTTGGTGTTTATTTTTAAAAAGAAATTTTCTTACAGCCCTCTCACGCAGATAAGATACTCAGATAGCTTTCCTCATTGTCATTGACTGTTAGATATCAAGGAATTCAAATCCTTGGGCTTTCCTTGAAGTACTTTCATTACAAATTAAGTAATGCACATAAAACCGTTCTGATACTGGTGATCTACACATGAATATGTATCCGCACAGTTGATGGTATGGGCGTTTGGGGAGAGAGGCTGATTGGAAGCTGCGGTGGATTCCCACCGCTGACTGCTGAGGCCCCCTGCTGGAGATTTTTTGAAAATTGCTTCCAGCTTTTTCTCAAATTTAAAATCATCTGCAATTATCTCCACAAAACTTCATTTTTCAATCTCTCAGCTCAGATAGTAAAATTCAGATATACCTTTAGTTTCAAATTATTAAAAATCCAATGCTCTGCAAAATTCTTCTTAGCCACACAAAGACCTTACTTGAACACACTGAAATGTCAGTACCAACCAGAGATCTCTACGATACATTATAGATCAATGCTAGCATTCCTTCAAATTGCCCTGAAAAAAATCATTATTAAAATAAGGAGGCAGATACGTGGCTATTTCTAAGGCAAACTATGACTTATGTTCAATATGTAGCTGTAGATGGTACTCACGTTGGATCAGGAAACCACATAAAAATTAACATATTAAAAAGAACACAGGCCCAAGATATAATAATTTTGCAAAGAAATAATAAATGTTAATCTCTACCTGGAGTTTGGTACAACCTGTTATTTAAGGCAACATAGAAAGAGGAGATGTGAGAGGTTACAACGATTATTTGAAATAAAGTAATTACCATGTATAGGAGGACATCCTAGGCTTTGGACCACTTCAAGTGCAGAGTATAATTTCTGGCAGATAAAAGGAAGTTTTGCAGAGATCAAAATGACTACACAATTCTCTGGTGAAGGTCTTTACTCTCAGTCGGTATAAGTCTTCTGAAAACACAAGTGTCCACTCTGAAAGGAAGTATCCTCTCTCTCAAATGCCACTTTGAGCCCCTGTTTAAACTAATATGGTCCTTGATCTCATGTTGCTCAGCTGTTCCCTTCTTAGTCAGATGGGGAAGAATATTAATTTTAGACACCAGGCTTTTCAAGGCCAATGGCTCCATTTCAGAGGTCAGGTAAGGAGAGGATGTACTGGGAACAGTGGATGAAATATCACCTTCACCTTTTCTTCTCATCAGTGTGGTAATACTCTCAGAATTACCTAGCAGAATTTGCCTTTGGCGATCAGATGCCCTGTCCTCCTGCCCCTTTTAGACTCGTGATGATTTAAGTGCTCATTCCCAGCCAAGAGGATTCTGGGTGTGGGAATCCCACAGCCACCTTTGTTTACCCATGTGACACTTAGAATAGACACAACTAGAATATGACAGATCTTTTGAAAATACTTAGCAAGTTTTAATTTTCTCAGTACTTAAAATTTTTTGCCATATCTCCAACTGTTTCTAGCTTTGGGAAAGGTCGACTGCTCAAGCATCCACAGAGTTGCAAAAAACAGGAATGAATTTTCATAAATTCTCCTTACAGAGAACACTGTGACCTTCCCCCCGGTTGTTTGTCACAGGTCAAGAAAAGAGAATCCAGTGCAAACAACCCACCTACATGATCCTAACAGGAGTGTATCCCTAGTTAAGTGGCATGAAACCTCGACTGCCTGGGCTAGTAATACAGGCAATTTTATAATTCTTCAAGACCCAGAAATGATTTCCCTCTTTGGAGCCTTAGCTGACCCCTGTACTCCCCACACCAACATCAGCCTCTAAAACTCTCTTGTTTCTCCAAAAGAAAGAAAGTTCTTATTCTTTTTCCTTTTTTAAGATTATTTATTTATTTATTTATTTATTCATTTGACAGAGAGAGAGACAGCCAGCGAGAGAGGGAACACAAGCAGGGGGAGTGGGAGAGGAAGAAGCAGGCTCCCAGTAGAGCAGGGAGCCTGATGTGGGGCTTGATCCCAGGACCCTGGAATCACGCCCTGAGCCAAAGGCAGATGCCTAACGACTGAGCCACCCAGGTGCCCCCAAAAGTTCTTATTCTTAATTCAGATCAATGTGCTCCATATAATATAAAAATATGCTTCCATTTTGAGTAGCATATAAGGAATTATAGCAAAACCTTTAAAAAAGAAAACTTTGGGGTTTTTTTGGGATTAGAGAACTTTATTCTTTAGGAGGAGTAACTAAACAAAATTGGGTATTTGCTAAAGATGAATTATTTAACAAAATTGTTATGAAAAGAGTGAACTGATTCGAGGTTATCAATTTTGCTCAGAGCAATTAAATTGTGAGAAAAGTGATAAACTGATAAAATGACAAATCTCCTGCCCAAAGACAACAATGTGTATGGCCTTCTGCTGATTTGACCATAACTTCCACCCAGACCATCCAGACAAAAGGATCAGATCTTCCATCCCCTCAGTCCAGCAAGATATGCTCCTTCCCTTTTTTTTTCCCCTCAGTAAATTGCTTTTTTTTAGAATAGTTTGAGATCTACAGAAAGGTTAAAAGTGAAAAGATAGCACAGAGAGTTTCCTTATGCCTTGTACCCAACTTCCCCTATTGTTAACACCTGACATCTGTCACAGTGAACCAATGCTGATATGAAACTCTATGCTTCATTCGGAGTTTATGAGTTTTTCCCTAATGTCCCTTTTCTGTGTCAGAATCTCATCAAGGTTTCCCATTTCATTTAGAGCCGCCAGAATTTGTGATGGATTGGATCTGGGATGTGAAAGGAAATTGATAGACAAGAATGACTTTCCGAATTTTTTTCCTGAGCATTTGAAGAACAGAGTAGACATTAACTAAGATGGGGAAGGACATGGGGGGAGCAATTGGGGGGAGGGGGATCGGGAGCTCAGTTTTTGACAGGTCCATTGGACATTCAAGTTGAATAGGTTGTGAAATGGAAATCTAGACTTCAGGGAAGAAGTCCAGATTGGAGATATAAATCTGGAAGTCATCACATGTAGATAGCTCCATGCATGATATGTATTCGATAGAAATTTTGGATTAGTTACTAGAGAGAAGCTTTTAAATTGTGTCCACTTATCATAAAAAAGCAAAATCAATTAAAACAATCCATGCTACTTGTCTTCTAAAATTAGATGACAGTAGGCCAGTTCCTCTATGTCATACTATTTTCAACTTCTGATAGCACAGAGGACAGGCAGCCTGGTACAACACTTGACCACCAAAAACCAAAACAAAACAAAAAAACAGGTAACATATGCATACCCATTATGATCTGTCTGTGTCATCCTAAGTCCAAACCCATAAAATAATTGGAATGTCTTAAAGACCCTCCTGTGCTTGGAAAAGTTCATAGTGAGGCTATGAACAGACCCAGTGATACTTTTCCTGGATATCCCTGATATTTTGGAGATACGAATCCTTTAGAAAGAAAAAGTACCAACCTCAGAAAAATCGCACTCCACAAAGCCACGGGAATTGCAATTCTTTTCATTAACAAGAGACTGCAAGTCATATAAAGTGTGCATTGCCAATGACTGTGTGCTGGTTGGCATTCAAACCAGGCTGGATAGTGCTTATTATTTCTATTTGTACACAGCATTCTGAATGTTTCCAGAACAAAGCTCTTGAACATTTATACACAAAAGTGAAGCAATCTTCACAAATACTAAAATGCAAATAAAAGACATCCCTGTTATCCGCATAACTATTGAATTTTCTTCCTTTCAAAAACCACTGAGAATGAGCCATAAAAGCAAAAATTGATAAATTGTACTTCCCTGAAATTCAATTTTTGCTTTTCAAAAGGCAGCATAGAAAAATGAAAAGACAAGGGCGCCTGGGTGGCTCAGTCGTTAAGTGTCTGCCTTCGGCTCAGGGCATGATCCCAGTGTTCTGGGATCGAGCCCCACGTCAGGCTCCTCCGCTGGGAGCCTGCTTCTTCCTCTCCCACTCCCCCTGCTTGTGTTCCCTCTCTTGCTGGCTGTCTCTCTCTGTCAAATAAATAAATAAAATCTTAAAAAAAAAATAGAAAAGAAAAGAAAAATGAAAAAACAAACTACAGACCTGGAGAAAATACTATGAAATCACACATCTGATAAAGGATTTGTATCCCGAATATACAATCAACTCTTATAAATCACCAATATAGTAACAACCTAATTTTTAAAAATGGACAACAGATTTGAAAGACATCTCATCAAAGAAGATATATAAATAAGTGGTTACAAGGCAAAGAAAAAATGCTCAAAGTCAGTCATTAGGGAGATACAAATTAAAATCACAATGAAATAGCATTTTACACTCACTAGAAGAGCTATAATTAAAAAGACGGA
Organism: Ailuropoda melanoleuca; assembly: GCF_002007445.2. NCBI lineage: Eukaryota > Metazoa > Chordata > Mammalia > Carnivora > Ursidae > Ailuropoda > Ailuropoda melanoleuca. The sequence continues at coordinate 23,204,871 of NC_048222.1, read as the reverse complement.
CAAGAGTAAATGTTGGCGGGGATGTGGAGTGACTGGAACCTTCATCATATGTGTAAAATGGTACAGGTATTTTGGAAAAGAGTTTGGCAGTTTCTTACAAACTTATTTCCCATGCGGACTAACAATTTTTTTCTAGGTATCTACCCAAGAGAAATGAAAACATGAACACTCAAAGCTTTGCACATGAATGTTCATAGCATCATTATTCACAATAGCCCAAAACTGGCAACAACACAAATTTCCATCAGTTGGTTTGGTAAAAAGAAAGAGATAATGTGATACATCCATTCAAATGGAATACTACTCAATATTAAAAAGAATGAAGTACTGATCTCTGCTACAACTTGGATGAACAAAAACGTTGTGCTAAGCGAAAAAAGCCAGAAATAAAGACCACATACTATATAGTTCCATTTGTTTGAAATGTACAAGAAAGGCAAATCTATAGGCACAAAAAGTAGATTAGTGGTTGCCTGGGGCTGAGAGCAGGAACAGGGATTAACTATAAATAAATTCTTATTGAGGTGATGGAAATGCTAAAAAACTGTTCTGTGGTAATAAATGTGCAACTCATTAAGTTTCCTAAAACATTGCTGGATTGTATACTTGGAGTGGGTAGATTTCATATGTAAATTATACTTCAATAAAGTAATTAAGAAAAAAGAAAACCTAATAATATGATTTAAAAAAGTTAACTTGTTAAAAGAAAACAAAAGAACAGAGCACTACTGAACATTTATGGCCAGCTTTTCCAGGTGACAAGGCTGGGATCCAAGGAGACATAAATTATACTCATACTTGTTGGGTCACCTGGGGCCAAAGAAAAGGGAAAGGGAACAGTGAGTGGGGGAAAAGTCAAGATTCTCACTGTTCTCTTCTGCTATGAACACTACATAATGCATGATTTGTAATTAATAGAAAAATTAATGGAAATTTAAAACTAAATTCTATCTCATTTTCTATTCAGAGACAGGATTCTTACAGCAAGGAAGATAATGATGTTACATAAAGTCCAGATGTAGTTATATTAGACCCTTAATACTTCCAAGGGACTTTGAGTAAGAAGCTAAATTCTGTGTAATGAAAAATGAAAATAAAAAACGGGAGGGCTTAAAAAACTAGATAAAAATATAGATGGGACCATTTAAAAATTAATCTCTTTCAGAAATATTAAATAATGTTTTAGTTCATTACTTCTGTAATTGTTTCACGATGTGTTCATCTAGTTATACCCTTTTTTACTTTCTTATAAAATGTTAATACATGTCACCGAGTAGTATACTGTGTATTAAACAACACGTGATATTCAATGCGAACAAAGAACATTGTGTAAATACTACTCATAAATAAATGTCCAAACCTCATATGACTTTCACATAATTTTGTTAAACATTTTTCCTTTCCTCTGACTTCTTTCTTTTTTTTAAGATTTTTTATTTTATATAGAGAGAGAGTATATATGAGCAGGGGCCGGGGCGGGGGTAGAGGGAGAGAGAGAGAGTCCCAAGCAGACTCCCCACTGAGTATGGAGCTCACATGGGGCTTGATCTCAAGACCTCAAGTTCCTGACCTGAGCCGAAACCAAGAGTCCCACTCTCAACCACCTGAGCCACCCAGGCGGCCCTCCTCTGACTTATTTCTTAAACTTAAAACCTACAGATAATTTACATGAATAAAACAATGACTATCCATATACTTTTTACATGGATTCACCAAATGTTAACGTTTTCTGTATTTGCTGTGTCTCTTTTCTGAAGAGTAAGGTACAGACCTCACGAAACTTTATCCCTAAATACATTAGCGTATGTCTCCTGAGAATAAAGACCCTTTCTCACCCCACAGGATCCAATCACAAAACACAGCACATTTAGTTGGCATGTCTTTTTAGTCTACTTTTATGTATTCGAGGAACAATCACCCAGTCTTTTTTTTTTAATCCTTCATGACATTGATAACGTTGGAGACTCCAGACCTATTTTTTCACAAAATATCTCTCCATTTGAATTGCTTCCTTGTTTCTTCATGTTTGGAACTGGGCAAACCATTGGGTATGAAAACCATGTAGGTGATGTCATGTCTTTTAGAATACCACAAGAGGCGATATATGGTGTAGCTTGTGGCACGATCATTCATGGGAAATTTGGTGATCTGATTAAGTTTTCTCCAATGTAAAGTTACCCGTATTCTTTTGGAATTAATAAGCATCTCTGTGAATTTATGGATATCTCATTCCCCAACAATCTGTCGCCTTGTGATTTTAGTATCTATTTTTGCCTGAATCAATTATTACCATAGCAATTCTTAAGCAGTGATTTTCTAATTCTATCATTTCTTCTTTTGTTTTTTTAAAGATTTCATTTATTTATTTGACAGAGACAGCCAGCGAGAGAGGGAACACAAGAGGGGGAGTGGGAGAGGAAAAAGCAGGCTCCCAGTGGAGGAGCCTGACGTGGGGCTCAATCCCATAATGCCGGGATCACGCCCTGAGCCGAAGGCAGACGCCCAACGACTGCGCCACCCAGGCGCCCCCAATTCTATCATTTCTTCTACATTCATTAATTGGTATTCATCTGTAAGAGAAGAGCTCTCCATCCCCATTCTGGTCCCCTTTGCTTTTTAGTATCACCATGATCTGGTGTATTTTTAAAAATGAATATATATTCCCTATATTATTCATTTTGATGCTCAAATTGTTCTAGATCTGGTCCATGAGACCCCTTTTGAGCATGCTCCTATGTACTTGTGACATGCCACCATTATTTTTTGAGTACTTCCTTACTTTATGGCATAACAAGATGTTCAAAGCTCAAGTTGTACCTTTATAGCTCTGTTTCTAGAATCTGCCGTTTCTCAAAGGAGCCTGGTTCCTTTTAGAGAAGAATCGTATTTAGAAATTAAGACAAGGGCAATAGGAGTGTTCTTTGTTACTGGGGTGTCATTGTTTCTAGCTCCTTCATGGACAAAACTAGGAAATATAATATTTTAAAAATCATGAGTTCATGTTGTATATTTCTAATTCCAACCTAACACTGCAGGATTCTTTCTTCCCCTTCCCCCGTTCCATATACATATCTCCCTCCCATTAATTATTTAACCATAAAAATTTAAAAACACAATAAAATGCTTGCTACAAGGTAAAATCCATGCTACTATGTGACTACCTATTCCAAACAATGGAGGAAAGTCAGAGTGTTCATGCCCAATTTTTTAAAATTCCATTCTATACCATGAATCATCATTTTATTGGTTTTTGGAATTGGACGAAGGGTATATTTATGTTTACATTCTTGGGAATGCTTTTCTACCTTCTAAATTAGAAGTGAATTTCAGGAGCTAGAAGAAGCTTATGATAGTAACAAGGCATGAAATTACAGAAGTGCAAAGCCCAAGTCATGCTCTTCTGACCAAATGTTGGCCTGCTCTTCCCAAGAGGGTAAGGTTCAGGAGAGAAATTTTCCATAGGGAAAAATACTGCAGGAGAGAGGGTATTAGTGGCTGATGAGGAGATGGGTGAAAACTTCACCTATTTTTAGGGATGTATTATTCCCTACAAAAGGTAAAAGTTGTATTTTTAAGTAGAAAATATATCTGGCTTTTATGTAATGGTTCATAGTAGGTTCTTAGTTTTTATGCTATATGCTCAAAAGCGTTGATTTGGGGGGAGTGCAAAAGGATCATAGGAACTGGCAAAATGGCATATACAGAAAGGACCATAGAGCTGGTAGAGTGGCCTTATACAGAAACATTCTCAGTGTAAATGAAGCCTGTGGGCATAGGGCGATGGACATTCTCATATACTTCTGGTTGGAACGTAAATTGTTCTAATCTTTATGAAAGGCAATTCAGCCCTACCCTTTGACTCTCAAGCGCATTCCTAAGAATATTGCCTCCCCCAAAATAGAATTATACACAAAATACTATCTTTGAAGTCATCCATGATGACATTATTTATTATATTTAAAACACTGAAAGAGAACCTAAGTATAAGCTGGTTGAATAGATATGGTACTTCTATAAAAAAGAATATTATGCTTCCATTAAGACCCATGTAGAAGAATGTTTGACAACATGAGAAAAGATAAATGTGGTAATTAGGAGGAAAGGGACAGATTATGGAATAGTATATGCAATAAGATTCCAATTTTGACTAAAAAATGATGCTCTGTAAATATATAGATGAATGATAATACAGATAGACACACAGTTAGGAAAATAGATAAGGTTGCTACACCAAATATTAACCACGGTTAGATCTTGTGTAGAGATGGGAATCGTGGTTTGTGCTTTCCAAGATTACCAGTTTTTCTAAAATAAATACGTATTTTCTTCTTAACCTGAAAAATGCAATGAAAATAACAAGTGCCCTAATAAGGAGACCAGCCTAGTGGGTAAAGCATGGGCTTTGGAAACAGCTTAGGCTTGCATTTGAGATTTACTTGCTGGGTGAACTCAGCAAGGTTGCCCCGTCTTCCTGGGCCTAGGCTTTTTTCATCTCTTAAATGAAGATATCATTTACTTTGCAGGGTCATTCAGATATATGAAAGGAGATAAGAATGGCTGGTGCATCAGAGGGACTTGATAAATGTCAGCCTTTATGGTTATCATTGCTAATATTATTGCTAATATCGCCAAATCTCATAAAAATAAAAGATTCCAATTGAAAATCTTAAAGCTTGAATTCTAAGGAGGAAAAATACTCGCAAGTATCTCAATTTTCTTAACTTCAGTGCAAGTTCAATTACTCTTACTGTACATCAGGGCCTCACCAGCCTATGGATGCAAAATGAAGTCATGCTAACTTGAAATTTATTTTTCTTTCATTGGAATATACACCATTAGAAAGGACATACAACTGTATGTACAGCTAAGAAATAATTGTAAACACCCATAAAGCTACTACCAAAACTAGAATATTGCCAGCGCCCCCAAATCCCATCCCTTTGCCCTCTCTTTAAATTAACTACCAATTTGAATTTTTTATAATAGTTTCTTTGATTTTCTTTGTAGTTTTACCATTTATTGTGCACACGAAATATACAGTTTTGTTTTGCCACTTTGGGATTTGTTTATAAATGTATTTTGTGCCTTTTTTTTTTCAGTTAAAATGGTCTTTGATTCATCATATTATTGGGGATAGCTGTCTTTATCATTTTTCATTGTGCAATATTTCATTCTATAAATATTATAAGTTATGCATGCACCCTACTATTGAACATTTTTGGCTATTTTCAGCTTGGGACTTGTATGAATATTATTGTGCATGCATGATGCATGTGTTCAAAGTATACACCAATATAGACTCTCACCAGCACTGTAAGAATGTTCCTACCATTCCATATCTTTAACAGTACTTTAATTTTTTCTGATCTAGTAGATGTACAATAATTTATTATTTTTTAACTAATACTGCATATCTCTACTGAAGGATCAAGAACATTTTCATGTATCATTTGGCCTTTGTCTTTTATTAAGAACACATTTCTTCATTTATTTTTTATTAAATTTGCTATCATTTTTCTCAACATGTAGTTTCTCATATATTTTATTACTATTAATTAATTAAATTTATTTTTATTTTTTTATTATATGTTAGCCACCATACAGCAATTATTTTTAAATAATTTTTTAAAAATAAGCTAAATACTGTGCTTGACAGTAGTGTATAAAGTCAGAGAAAGAAATAAAGGGCATTAAGGACTGGAAACAGGGAGAAGGCCAATCTCACTCAATAACCATGTAATATTAGAGATGTACATGAACAATGGACATAGACGTAACATCAATAGAAATGATGCTCACAGACATCCTGCTTCTGTTCCTAATTTCAAAAGGAAAAGGTTTTGCCATTTCACCATTAAGATTAATATTTGCTCTAAAATTTTCATGAATTCTCATTTTCATATTAAGAAAGTTCCCTTTTACTTCTAGTTTTCAAAGAGTTCCTAAATCATGAACGGATGTTAAATTTTCTAAGTGCTTTTATTTTTGTGTGTCGTCTGAGATGATGGCATGGTTTTCTCCTTTAATCCGTTAATGTGGTTAATTACATTATTGAATCTTCTAATGTAAAATCAACCTTGAGTTTCCGGAATAACTCAACTTGGTTATTCCCTATGATCTTTTCATATATTACTGAATGAGATGTGTAAATACTTTGTTTTTAAGATTTTTCCATCTATGGTTCTTGAGTAAGATTAGCCCACAGTTGTTGTTGCTGTTGTTTTAAGTCCTTATGGGGTTTTTAGCCTTCTGTTATAATACATGCATTTAAGGTTACAAATTTATCTCTATTGTTTTAGGCACATCTCTCAGCTTTTGAAATGTAATATTTTTGTCTCATTGAGCACAAAATATGTTCTTATTTCCATTCTGACTTCTTCTTTGACTCATGTGTTATCCAAAATGTGTTTCTTTCTCTAGAGAGGATCTCCTTGTCCCTCTGCCAAGTCCTGGGAGCACTTCTTAGAAATTCAGGAGCTAACAAGTTTTCAGCTTGAGGCTCAGCTCGGGAAACTGCAAGACACAGAGCTGGGCCTGCAGGCACACTGCTCATAGACATTTTTAACATTACTGCTCAGTGCCAAGGCAACCTGCCCCACGGTCTCACAGGAGTAATTATGGGTTTGTATTTACTTCTGGTTCACTCTCACCATTAGGGTATTTCCCTGTGGGGGATACCAGCTTAATGGAGGAAGGTGTAATAGACCCCTCACCCTGGGTAGACCCCAAGCTGGACTACTGTCATCCTCGTCCCATTAGGCCACCAAAATCCAAGCCCACATTTGGCAGAATTCCCAAAAGCCCTCAGGACAAGAGGAACTTTTGTGTGCAGGTCCCTCTTTTCTCTGGATTTGGATTTCCCTTGCAGTTTTGCCTATTTTATCATGGCTTTGATACTTCAAAGATTTTTTAAAATATTTTATTCAGCATCCTTAGTTGTTCTCAGCAGGGGTGTCGATCTGAATTTCCCAGCTGCCATTATTGAAAATGGAAGCCCTCACATTCTTTTTTTTTTTAATCAAGATAAAATTTGCTCACAGTGAAATGCACAGGTCTAAATTACTATACAGTTCTGTGGGTTTAAGAAATGTGTATACCCAACTAAGCAACATCCCAATCAGGATATAGAACATTTCCATTATGCCCCCTTTCAGTCAATTACCCCAGAGACAACCATCCTTCTAATTCCTTTTTTTAAAAGATTTATTTATTTATCTTAGAGGTGGGGCAGGGGGCAGGGCACAGGGCACAGAGGGAGAGAAAATCCCAAGCAGACTCCCCGCTGAGCATGGAGCTGGATCCGGGGCTTGATCTCACAACTTTGAGATCATGACCTGACCAAAAATCAAGAGTCGATGCTTAACCGACTAAGCCACCCAGGTGCCCCTATCCTTCTAATTTCAAACACCATAGTTTTCCTTCTCTTACCTTTTCTTGAACTTCCTATTAATAAAACCATAGTCTGTGCTGTTTTGTGTCTGGCTTCTTTCACTCAACGTATTTGTGAAAATCTTGTATGTTGTTGCATCGGCAGTTCATCCTGTTCTATTACAAGGTAACATTTCGCTGTGGGAATAGACCACAGTTTATCCCCTCACCTGCTGATTTACATTGTTTCCAGGTGTTTTTTGCTGTTAAACTATAGCTTCTACAAACATTCTTCTACAAATTTTTTGTAGACATATTTTCACCTCTCTTGGGTAAATACTTAGGAGTACAAGTGCTAGGTCATTAGGTAGGTGCATGTTTAGTTTTATAAGAAACCAAGAAATTTTTCAAAGTGTTGTACCATTTATACTTCCACCAGCAATGCACTAGCAACGTCTGAGAGTTCCTGTTGCTCTACATCCTCGCTGACATTCAGTATTGTCAGTCATTTGAATTTTAGTCTTTTGCCTGGATGTCAAATAGGATCTCACTGTATTTTCTAAAATCAACATTGTTCAGATAAAATTTGCATTAATAAGCTGCACTCATTTTAAGGGTACAATTTGATGTGGTGTTTTTATTTGATGCTTTTATAAATATATACAACTGTATAACCATCTCCTCAATCAATATACACCATATTGCTGTCACTACCCCCTCAAATCCCTAATAATCTGTCACCATCAATAACTCCCACCCTTCTGCCTCAGATAGCTGCTATGAGTCTATTACTAGAGATTAGTTTTGCCTGGTCTAGAATGTCACATAATTAGAATCTGTGTCTGGTTTCTTTCATTCAACATAATGTTTCTGAGATTTATCTTCTTGTATATATTGGGAGTTTATTTTTTACTGAGTAGGATTGCATTGTATGACCAAACCAAAATTTGGTACTGGCTAATGTAATTAAAAAAAATAATAAAGGGGCGCCTGGGTGGCTCAATCATTGTGGCTGCCTTCGGCTCAGGTCATGATCCCAGGGTCCTGGGATTGAGCCTAGCATCAGGCTCCCTGCTCAGCAGGAAGCCTGGTTCTCCCTCTCCCACTCCCCCTGCTGGTGTTCCTCTCTCGCTGTGTCTCTCTCTGCCCAATAAACAAAAGAAAAGAAAGAAAAGAAAAGAAAAGAAAAAAGAAAAGAAAAGAAAAGAAAAGAAAAGAAAAGAAAAGAAAAGAAAAAGAAAAGATAAATGCATTGAAAAGGAAAAGGCAAGAGTGTTGTTCTGACACCAGTTCTCCAACACCAGCTCGGTGTCTTGTAATTCAGTTCAATTCTGACACCAACTAGCCAGGGTTAGTATCAGACACCACAAGCTAAGCACAAAGTCCTCCACAAGACTGTCCCCACACCATCCTCAAGTCTGAGGGGTCAGCTGTGCTCCTGACAAACAGGATACAAATCTGGGAGTTCTCACGACCCCCTCAGTTTTGATAATTCACAAGAACAAATCACAGAACTCATTGAAAGCACTCTACGTATAATTACAATTTTTTAGTAAGGGATACACAGAAGGGTCTATGGCCATACTACCCTGAATGTGCCTGATCTTGTCTGATCTCAGAAGCAAAGCAGGGTCGGGTCTGGTTAGTACTTGAATGGAATACACAGAAGGAGGGCACCAGATGCAGAAATGTCTGCCCTCTCTCATGGAGACAGGGCTCATTACTCTCTCTGCCCATCAGTATGTTCACCACCCAAGAAGCTCAACTGGGCCGTGGTGTCCAAAGATTTACTGGAGTTTCATTATGTAGGCATGATGGATTAGATCACTAACCATGTAATTGAATTGAATTTCCAATGTCCCTCTCACCCCCAGGTTGGTCTGAAGTTCTAATCATGTGGGTGGTCTTCCTGGTGACCAGCCACCTTTCTGAAGCCATGTAAGAACCCATCAGAGGCAAACTGATTGGCATAATAAAGACTCTCCTGTCACTCAGGAGATTCCAAGCGTTTTTGAAGTTCTGTGCCAGGAACTAGGGACAAAGTTCAGATATATTATTTTTATATTATATCAATAGAAAACCACTAAAAACCAATAAAAGAGTTCAAAAAAAACCCAAATATGAAATAAATTAGTAAAAAGTCAAGGCATTTCTTTTTACCAATAAGACCAGTAAGGAAATAGAACAATCAGAAGACCTTACAACTTACTAGAATAAACTTAATAAAAAATATGGTATAAGTTCCAGAAGATAGAGGGGAATGTCAAGAAAGAAAGGAACATGAAGTTAGATTAAGGGAGAGGAATCACAAAACAGATAGAACAGATAATCATAGGGCTCACTTCTAGGATGCGACTAAAGATGTCAGGGATTAACTGGACTCAAAATGTCCAACATACCTTGGGTATGAATATGAGGAGGCAAGATGATGCCTGGGGGTTCAATAATATTTGTGGTTACTGAAGAGAGGGCTTATCTGAGTAACCCACTGAAGACCTCATTCCCAAACTGTTTCTGGGGAAAGAGGACAGAGAAGATCGTTACGCTGCTCAAAGTAAACTGCCAACGCCTGTTGAAAATAATTAATCAGTGGGTTATTTAAAGAGAAAATTTAAGCCTAGATTTCATTGCTTTACCATGGTGTCATTTCCTGCAACCTTAGCACATGGTTTAAATTTATTTGTATGTAGCTGATTTTAAAAGAAAATTTAAATTTGGTTAGAAAAGTTGGTATGGTAGATTTGCTTTATTTTTCTACCATCACCATCTAGTGGAGAAAACTTCAAACTTCAGGCAGAATGAGCTAGGGTTCAGGAATAAAACAGAGGCATTGTGTGCTAGGCACTATACTATACACTTTATTAAAGGTCATTTGCTTCTCACAGCAGATCATTTAGTGCCTCATGGAGGTAGGCATTGTTGTTCCTCCTTTAGACTTGGAAAGTAAGTCCGAGAAGTTGAGTGTCTTGCCCAGGGTCGCACTGTGGCCAACTCAAACCCAGATTCCTGAAGTCCACGTCAAATGCCATTTTCACCTTACAGTACATTCCAAATACCTCAATGTTATTCATGGATATGACCATGAATGCAAAATATACCTACATATATAGAGAATTTTGTCTTTTCTTTATATTTTTCCCTTTTTCTTATTATTTCTTATATATAATATATATATATATTAGCAAAGCACATGTATTAAAAAGAAAATACTGTATAGTTTTGTATTTTAATTTTGACTCCATATTACATAAATACTTTCCCATTATAACAAATACTTTTGATTTACTCATATATACATATTAGGTAACAATAAAGACATATATAGATTTAAGTTTATATGTGAATATACAGTGTAACCTTGAAATGCATTTTATTATTTTTTTAAAAGATTTTATTTATTTTTTTGACAGAGACAGCCAGCGAGAGAGGGAACACAATCAGGGGGAGTGGGAGAGGAAGAAGCAGGCTCCTAGCAGAGGAGCCTGATGTGGGACTGGATACCAGAACGCTGGGATCACTCCCTGGGCTGAAGGCAGACGCTTAACAACTGTGCCACCCAGGTGCCCCCGAAATGCATTTTATTTTTTTTTAAAGATTTTATTTATTTATTCGACAGAGATAGAGACAGCCAGTGAGAGAGGGAACACAGCAGGGGGAGTGGGAGAGGAAGAAGCAGGCTCATACTGGAAGAGCCTNAAAATAAAAGACTGGAAGAAGCTGCTAAAATATTAACAAGGCTGATCTCTGAGTAGATTTTCCATAATAACCTGTATTATTTACATATATATATATTACCAAAAGAAAAGACATTCAAGGAACTTCAGTTGTCTAATTTGCTGTAATTATTTAAAAATAATTTGCTTGTGTTAGGAGTGACCATATGTCCCTATCTTTCTATAATCGTTTAAAATTAATGTAGTATATTACATTTCCATATTTAGTAATACTTTCCTTCACAACCTGTTTTGAGGACAGCCTTAGAACCTGAAGGGTAGCAAAATTTGCCACACCAAAATATACCACTTTGGCATAGGATTAAAATTGACCCTTGAACAACACAGATTTGAACTGGGTGAGTCCATTTATGCGTGAATTTTTATCAATAAAAACAGTACTGATATGTGGAATTTAAGAAACAAAACAAACAAGTGGAAAAAAAAGAGAGAAGCAAACCAAGAAAAAGATTCTTAACTCTAGAGAACAAACTGATGGTCACCAGAGGGGAGGTGGGGGGATGTGTGAAATAGGTGATGGGGATTAGAGAATGAACACCAGGTGTTGTATGGAAGTGTTGATCACTATATTGTATACCTAAAACTAATATTTCACTATATGTTAACTAACTGGAATTTAAATGAAAACTTAAAAATAAAATATTTGAAACTGCTAAAAAAAATAGAAATAAAAACAGTACTGTAAATGGATTTTCTCTTCCTTCTAATTTTCTCAATAACATTTTCTTTTTTCAACCTTCCTTTAAATACAGTATGTAATATATACAACATATTAAATATGTCCTAATCAGCTGTTTATGTTATGGGTAAGCCTTCCCATCAACAGTAGGCTATTAGTAGTTAAGTTTTGTGGGAGTCAAATGTTTTATATATGGATTTTCGACTGTGGCGGGGGGGGGGGGGGGAAAAACCGGGAAATCACTGCCCCTAACACCGCAATTGTTTGAGGAGATCAACTAACTGTATTTTGAGCTGAAGGCAATTAAGAAGCAGCAGATACAAGAAAAGCTCTCTGCTCTCCCCCCATTTGCCTAAAAGCAGAACAGAAATTGTAAAGACTCCCCTCCACCCCTCTCTACCAGAAAGGACGGAAGTTAATTACCAGGGGGCACCTGGGTGGTTCAGTCCCTTAAGCCTCTGACTTTTGATTTCAGCCCCACATCAGGCTCCATGGTCAGCATGGAGTCTGCTTGAGATTCTCTCTTCCTCCCTCTTTGTCCTTCCCCTGCTCACACTCACTCTCTCTCTAAATAAATAAAATCTTAAAAAAAAAAAAAAAGTTAGTTACCAGAGACAACTCTAGGCCCTTATCAGCCCACAGATGGCACCAGAAAAATCACGAACCCATATATTTACCTTTTCACAACTTGCCACTCTTGAAATTCTGTCCTTTTCCTTTGTCTTATCACCCCTCTACAGAATTATTTTGTTGAGATGTAATAGCTCAAGTTCATCACTAAGTACTTCCATGTGTCTGAGTGCCTTACGAGTTAATAAATGTTTTTCTTTTTTTGTCGTTGTTGTTTTCTTTTTAATCTGTCTTTTGTAAATTTAATTCACAGGGGCTAATAAACTTAAGATGGGTAGGGGGAAAAGGCTTTTTCTCTCCTTAACCCAAAATACTTGTTTCTGTGATGTTCCTGTGATGGTTGCTCTGGAGGATAGGTAAAAGGCTGTATAAAGTCAAGCTCCTTCATTTTTGCACAATTTCAGATTATGATGACCAAAGAATAAAGATTCTTAACTCATTTTCACATACCTTTTCTACAAATTTATTTTTGAACCTAATATATCTAATCAGAAAATCATGAAAAAATCAGATTTCACATATTTTCACAATTACCAGGTGACTGGGCCACACACTTGACATCCAGTATCAACTGAAACAATGCTTCCTTTACCCTATCTTTAAAAAAAAAAAAAAAAGACTTTATTTATTTGACAGAGAGAAAGACAGCTAGCGAGAGAGGGAACACAAGCAGGGGGAGTGGGAGAGGAAGAAGCAGGCTCCCAGCAGAGGAGCCTGATGCGGGGCTCGATCCCAGAATGCCGGGATCACGCCCTGAGCCAAGCGCCTACACTTAACCACTGAGCCACCCAGGCACCCCCCTTTACCCTATCTTTTGATTACTATTTTTTATCTATTTTTAGTTCCTTGTGAGTCATTCCCCATTTTGTAAAAGCATGTTACATAAAGAGGCTTATTAAATCCTTAGGCATTTGCTTCGGGATAAGTTTCATGAAGATGTTCTTGTGCAGATTAAATAAAAATCTCATTCTTGTCAACTTTTGGAAAAATTCGTTCTTTCCTGAAATTCATTATTTTTTCATTCTTCACTCTTCCTCAATTTATTTTCTTCCAAAATACCAAAAAAAAAAAAAGAAAGAAAATACACATGCTTATGATACAGTTTTGAAGGAGAAGTTTACAGAAAAGTAGAAAATGAAATCACAGAAAATGGTAATCCTATTGCTAAGGTTGTGGAATATAGGTGAGGTTCAGTGGGGTGGAGTCTGGAGAAAGAACTCTTGAGACGCCTTTGATGCAAAATGGTGGTTTGTGAAAGCAGGACAGGACCCATGGGCAGAAAGAGCTGCTGCCCTGGGTTGTGAGTGGTGGCTGATTATATACCAAGGGGTTGGGGGAGGTAAGGAAAAAGGGAGGTTGAGAAAGGACTTTCATATTTTAAAGAAGACTCACAGGATACCAGAGGCCTCCCCATTGTCAAGCTAAGGTTGTTTACCACTCTTCCTGTTAAGGCATTAGCATGAAGGTAGTCAGGAACTTCCTGAAGGAACATTACACTCTGCCCACTTCTAGTATCTGTCTATGGGCTGCAGGTTACAAAAACATTCAATTGTATTTACATTTCCTTCTGGAAGCTAGGTTTTTGATAGAAATGTTTTGTTCTTGTAAACTGCTAAGACATTTGTAAAGTGAGGGAGACTCAAGTCTTGCAGGATTGTGGTCTCTATAGGTTAACAATTTCTTTTTCCTTTAGGGCAGCCAGGAGTGCCTGAGGAATGTCACATACATCCCAAAGTTGGGGGGATGGGGAGCTGAGGGTGTCAGTTTCTGCTTTGTCCTCAACTTATCTTCTGTTCCCTCATCATTTTCCCCCTGAACAATTTTGACCCTTAAATCTTTAAGGTTGTTGAAGGTGGAAGGTCTCATCTTCTGTAACATCTTCCTGCTGAATAGGGGTATAGAGATGTCCCTACCTATGGGTCAATATTGATCAATTGGGGAACATACAGTGGAGTTATGAAAGGGGAGGCAGCTGAATCACGTGGGTAACATAGATGAACCTCCTTGAGTAGAAGGGATCATCTGTTAGCCGGAAGTTATAGCGGTGAAGGAGTCTTGGCACTAGGTAGGGAGACATCAAATGACAAAACAAGTTTAATATTATAACGAGAAAGACAGGTCTGAATAAAAGACCTTTGATAATTTCCTCTAGTCTAGGAGTTTAAAGCAATCACTAAAGGAAAGCAATCATTTAAAGTACCAATTTGAGTATTCATGTCAGATAGAAACCCAGCAGTATCTTGTGGTAATCTAGACCATATACACAGCATTGTTTTTATGCTAGCACAAGTTTCACCTTGTGTAATTTAAAACATCTAATGCCATTCTGTTTTGTAAAACTGCTTCACGTATTTGTATTACTTCAGAACTTAATAGAGAAATGTTATTCCAAGTGTCATTTTGGGCTTTGACCACGTACTTAAGAGTTTCCATGTGCCAAACAACATTCTCCAGTCTCAAGGAGGTAACAAAGATAAATGCCAGGTGGTTATACCAATGAGACGCAGAACAAGTCCACCAAGGTTTTAAATTTGGAAGGTTGGCTGGGTTGGTAATGGTTTTAATAATGCATCCATGCATCCAGGCAAAACCCAGAGTACAGTGGCTTACCCAGCCTGGGAGAAGCCATGGCCACAGGTTAGAGCTGCATAGCCAATGGGTCCCAGCCAGGAGCCAGTCATATAATACTGGGCCTCCTTGAACTGTAGTCAGGATTTCAAGGGCTACTCAGTTTTGGAGGGCCGTTCTTTGAATGTGCAGTAATTTCAGGCCCATGTTTGATTGGGGAGTTATGGCTTGATAATAATCCCTTTTTTTTCCCAAATTGCACCATGAGCATGGAGGACCAGGAAAATATATTTGAAGTCAGCATAAATATTTTTAAGGCTTTTGCCAAATGCAAAGCACAGGTGGGCGCTATTAATTTTTCTTTGGGGGCAGATATGTTTGCTGACAGGGCTTTGCCCTCAATAGTCTTGAGTTAGACTTGACTATAGCATACCCAGTTTTTCTTACCCCTCTTTTCCATGAAACTATTACCATTGGCGAACCAGTTGTCCTTTGTATTTTCAATAGGGACATCTTAAATCTGGCCGACAAAAGAAACAAGATCAATAACCTCTGAACAGTTATGCTCTATAGAAGTACGATGGTCAGGTCCAGGCTTACGGGTAGCTGGGTTTAAAGTCTGACAGGTTTTAAGCATTATTTTAGGCCTATCTGGAAGCATAGCCTGGTATTTAATAAGTCAGCCTCCTATCACCTATTGATGGCCTTTGGTCTCTACAACATTCTGGACCTGCGTGAAGTCATTACAGTCACATCGTGAGCTTTGAGGCTCTTTTTACCAGGACGGCCATTGTATGCACGGATAAAGCCTCTCCTTATAATTGTACATCCATAGAGGTGGCTTCTAGGATAAATGTAACTATGCAGGATGAAACCATTAAGAAGCTCTCTTTGTTTGAGGTCTAGCCTCAATATTTTAACAAGGAATCACTGGTGAGTGGGGGGAAGACTTGTCAAGAGATAAGGGCATTCCCAAGTCATCATCCAGTCCAATCACAAGGAAAGTGGGGTCATCCATTATCTCCACAAGCCCATAGTTAACACTATGGAGCAGGGTATGTTCTAACTTTTAAGGAGCGATTTCATCATCCCAGCCACATAGAACTCCTCAAGGTGATAGAGTTATACAATTGTTGGGAGATCTATCCCATTTCCCAGTTGTTCAAATAATTAATTATATACCCATGAGGTCCTGTGATTAGCCCCATAGAATAAAAAGCATGAGGATTATCTATACTTGAGCTATTATATAGAAATAGGAAAAAAAAAAAAAAGCTATTTCTCTGAAGTTTATCTCAAGTTGTCTAGCTTAAGCAAACATTTAAGGACAATCGGGTTTAGAATTTAACATCCACAAAGGTGTGTTATTTAAACATAATTTTTCTCTCTAAAATAACCCTCATTTCCAGAGATAGCCAAATCAGGACTAATTTATTTGAAAAACAAGTCCAGTTTTAACAAACTTGGCCTAATTATTTACATAAGCTCAGCAAGGATAGTGATTGATCACTGTAAGGTTTCTCTTGCCGCAAATAAAATGGAGACCGCAAAGGCAAACGTGGTCCAGAGGATGAGCTTTATTGCGAGGACCCTCGGGTGAGGTTCCGCGACTCGGGAAGGAGCTTGGAGTCAGGGAAGTCGCACCCAGGGCAGGGCAGCGAGGGTGTCCTTTTAGGAGGAACTTTATTGTGTGCACCCTCGTGCGAGGTCCCGCGACTCCAGAGGGGGGAGTCGGGGAAGTCACGCCCAGGGCAGGGCAGAGGGTTTTTATTGGGCACCGCTGGGGGGGAAGGTGAGGAGGTAGGAGAATTTATAGAATTTTCCTTTTTTGGTAACTATGCCTGGTTGTAAGTAGCCCATTGGTCAGCTAGAGTCCCGGGCAGAGAGTTTCGGTTTCCCACTTAGGTTTCGGTTTACTGGGGTTGACGTGGCTGCTGCAGGAGTTCTGGCAGGAGATTCGGCCATCTTGGGTGTCTGCCATTTTGAGTGGCCCCTTTCTCAGCGAGCCCAACAATCACATAGATCTTTTAGAATCTGCTTTGCTGGAACTTTTATAAGGAATCTCCAGGTTGAACTTTTAGTAGCCTCTCCAGGCCAGAAGCCAAGCCAAGCACTTGCCATCAGACATGCCTGTGATACCTGTAGATTTGGGCGGATACCTCTTCATCAGGTCCCCAAAGTATCCTGAGGTTCCTGCACCTGCCAGAAGTGACATTCTTTACTCAACTGGTGAGGCTGCTGGGAACTCTGTAAGCAAGGTATCAGGCCAACAGTTCCAAGGAGCTTTATGGCTCCAGGTTTCATAAAGTTAACCTTAGTTCCTGAAAGCTGTTTGGTCATATCTGAGTCTATGCATGTCTCTCAAATATGACATTCCAGTCAAAGCCTTGGTAAAATAACCAATGTTTCCAATGGTGTCCTGTTACAAGGAGAACAGACTCTTATTGAACTTATGCAAATGATTATGATTGCCATGGAAAAAAGAATACTTACTGAGACCTTTTTAATTTCAGAGGGTTCAGGTAGAGAGAAAAGTTAAATGCTTTAATTTGCTTTAATATTATTTCTGTATATCACTGATGTCTTAAGAGAAAGTTTCCTCAATCTGGAACAGCAAATATTAGAGAACCAGTACTGTTTTAAACAAGAGTCACAACACTATAATCTTTTAGTTAATTTAGTCCTATGTTACTATTTCTTGTTTAGTTTGAATACAGCTTTAGTTAGTTCCGGAAATTCTTACCCATTTCAGTTTTAGGATTCTATAAAGATATCGAATACCTGTATCTGTCCTAAACTTCCATTTTACAAGAGAGTAAGAACAATTATAAATGACAAAAACCCAGAATGGACATGGTTAGAGATATGATGAGATTGAGAGTTTACAATATAGGTGGCAAGAAAATCAGGTTATTTATGTAACACATAACACTTCAATAGCCAGAAGAGAGTGATGATGACCTTATATTAAAACATTAAAAGTTTAGGAATTGTGTATCATCTCTAGAATAATTTAGAATTTACCCAGATGTAACCTAAGGTTTATCATTTGTTTAACAGTGCTTCATAGTAACTTAACATACCAAAGAAAAAGGCCAATGAGTTAAAGAGACTTCATTTACAATTTAAATCTTGGTAAAGTTGTTAAAATCTTAAAATTTTAGCACATGCCTGAATAGGATTACAGATCACTACAAAACTCTATTTTTATTTAACTAAGGTGACAATAAGAGATTTGAAAGGCAAATATGTAGGGTTCTGTAGTTGTTAACAAAACTTAGTTCCTTTAATATTAAGAAGTTTTAACTAAGTGATCGGAGACCTGATCATGACAAAACATAGAAACTTTGTTTTCTGGGCAAAGAAAAATGTTTACGTTTTCTTATCCAGAGCTGTTGAACAATTCAAGAAACCTTTCTCTTTTTAAACAGAGGGAAAGCAGACTTCTATATCTTACACCACTGTACTTTAAAAATCCGTTCATTTCACTCTTAGTCAGTTCTGACCACACCTAAAATTCCTTTCCAAAGATTTTCCTTTTACAAATTTCTTTTGCATTCAGATTTTATCCTATGCCATCTTTCCAAACAACCATCCTATTTAGGACAAAATTACCTTATTTTACATTCAACAAAAAATGCATTCTGTATCCTCCTTACATATCTCCAGCATATGTAAGGATGCATACAAAGTTGCATACATACAGAGTTGCTTTTCTACATACAGAGTTGTTTCCCTTATTTCCACCAGCCTTCATTACATTAAGTAGAATTTTGCATTCTTTAGAAAGCTTAGTCTCCAGTGAGTGAAGACTAAGTAGTAACCAATTATTCACTGTTACACCAAAACCTCTAGATGGCAAATTTATGAATCAGTTAAGCACAAAACAAGTTTGCCAACAGATTTAAATATCCTTAATTTTTTGCAATAAGAAGTCAAAAGCACAAACCTACATCCAGTACTCAATGCTTTAGCACTTTATCCTATTTGGAAAAAGACCTAGATGTCCAACGAATTCAATCCCATTTACCAGCCAAGCAAAACTTTAAAAATTCAGGTTGCCAAAGACTTTGAAAGCTATTTTAACAATTACCCATGAAATTTGAGACAATTAACCATTATTTTAGTCATCATTTTACTAACAACTCACAACAAAGATAACACAAGTCTGTTTGACCTTCCGTAAACCTTGATAGAATAAAATTTTTACATGTAGTGCTGATAACTTAAAGACATGTCTATCTTAATTAAACCAACAAACTTAACTTGGTTTAAATACTGAATTATGTTCCACCTGGATCCTCCTCATTGTCAATTTTTACCTGAGATACTGGTGGGGAAATCTGGAGCGGGTGGTGTTAAGTCCAGGGGGTGCTCTTCTCGCTCCTTGATGGTGAGGGGAGGAGGAGGAGCCATGGTGCCAGAGGCACCGAGGATGGTACAGAAGCCAGTTATGCAGGCCGCACCCCAGGTGGTGCAGAAAGAAGGGGGAGGGGGAGACAGTAGAGGCAGAGTGCTGTCCAAAGTCAGATTAAGGGCTCCTGGTTTTCGAGCTCATCAGTTCCAACAGGAGCAGAGATCATGTTTTCCTGCCAACAAGGGGGATAGGCAGTCCATGTCAGGCCAGAGAAGACAGGGAATTTCCCCGAAACAAAGGGAGTTTCCGCAGCTGCTTGAGAATATTCCTTAAAGTCCCCGTCCCGAGGTAGAGTAATCACAGTTATAGCCATTAACCCAGGAAATGAGTGAGGGAGAAGCCCCCATATGTGTTAGAAGGACCAGTGAGAGAGAAGAGAGTCAAGAGTCCCCTTTGCGTGGGATGGCCTGTGTTTCCTCCAGCAACCTGGGTTTACTCGGAGGAGGCCTATTTAGATAATTATCATCCAATATGTCAGGAGAGAGTTTACTAGATGACCCATTAGGTCAAACACATTCCGCAAGAAGCCCTTAGGTAGGGGTCCTGGTGTAGGGCAATGAAGGCCTAGGTATGAGCAATGAAGGTACCCTAGGTCCATTTGCTCTGTTTCTTACAGAAGAGATCTGATAGATCCCACTAAGGCCATGCATTGTTACAGAAGATCAGTGCTTTCCTAAATTTTGCAATCTGAATTGTTTCCAATGGGTTAGAAGGCACCCCAAGGGAGAGTCCTTGGGAACCAAAGAAGCAGCCTACTGAGGCCATGCTCAGGAAAGTAAAGAAGGTCCATTACCAAATCCCCCCCCCCACTCCCAGGTGGCGTCCCACACAGGATATGTCAGAGGTTCCCATGTGTCAAAAGCAACCAGAGGCGTCCCTCAAACAAGACATCGCTATTGATCACCAGCCTGCCTTCCTGTGAAGGCATTCCTGCCGTAAAAGGCCCGGAGGAGCGATGCCAGCATCCCTCCCCTACCCATTGCATCCTAGGCTGCTGATGGGTGCCTGATGAATGGACTGAAATACCATGCCTTGAAGGTTGTGCCGTGAAGGTTACACCTTATTTTGTCTTGCCTTGAAGAACCAGCTGTTTTTAACCCATGGAGACCACCAGAAAAGTTTTACAAGGTGAAATTACCAAATTTTGTAGCCTAAATAATTAGCAGAGGACCTTGATGGAAAACAATAAAGATGGAAATCCATCATGTTCTTTTTTTTTTTTTTTAAGATTTTATTCATTTATTCGACAGAGATAGAGACAGCCAGCGAGAGAGGGAACACAAGCAGGGAGTGGGAGAGGAAGAAGCAGGCTCCTAGCGGAGGAGCCTCATGTGGGGCTCGATCCCAGAACGCCGGGATCACGCCCTGAGCCGAAGGCAGACGCTTAACCGCTGTGCCACCCAGGCGCCCCCAAGGAAATCCATCATGTTCTAAGCAACATTCCAACACATGTGGTCCTTACAGACAGCTTCCCTAGGAAACGGTCCCTGGCTGGGTTTAATTCCATCGGGTACTGGTTTTGGCCAGCTCCAAGTGGCGGTCCAGCGGACAGAAGCGGCTAGACCAGGGATGGGGAGGGGATCACATTAGCTCAATCAGGAGGAAACCGCACATAGGAGTCTTTGGATTTGCAGCCGTGCTAGTCACTTAGGTGGCTGTCCCCTGCCCAAGACAGACAACTTTGTATAAGGACAGCAGTAAAAAGAGGGCATCAAGTTTCTGGGTCTTATTACCATCCCAGCCAGGTACTAACTTCCAGCCAAAATCAGGCTTTCTCCTCCCCATAGAGCAGCCATAGTCTAGAGGATTACAGCCTCACCGATCCACATGAAAGTGTTCCAATAAGACCGTATTCCTTGAAGAGCCCCTGAAATGACAGTAAAGGAAGAGGAGATAAAGTACTCACCAATTTTGCACTGAATCTCAGAGTCCCGATGTAAAGACTCAAAGCCCCATGTTTGGCCGCCATATGATGAAGTTGGAATATAGGTGAGGTTCAGTGGGGTGGAATCCGGAGCCGACGACCAAGAAAGGATTCTTGAGTCGTCTTTGGTACAAAATGGTGGTTTATGAAAACATGGGGACAGGACCCATGGGCAGAAAAAGCTGCTGCCCTGGGTTGTGAGGGGCAGCTGATTATATATGATGGAGTTGGAGGAAGTAAGGAAAGAGGGAGGTTGAGAAAGGACTTTCATATGTTAAAGAAGACTCACAGAACACAAGAGGCCTCCCATTGTCAAGCTAAGGTTGTTTACAGCTCTTCATGTTAAGGCATTAACATGAAGATAGTCAGGAACTTCCTGGAGGAACATTACACTCTGCCCACTTCTAGTATCTGTCTATGGGCTGCAGGTTACAAAGACATTCAATTGTATTTACATTTCCTTCCGGAAGCTAGGTTTTTGATAGAAATGTTTTGTTCTTGTAAACTGTTAAGACATTTGTAAAGTGAGGGAGACTCAAGTCTTGCAAGATTGTGGTCTCTATAGGTTAACAATTTCTTTTTCCTTTAGGGCAGCCAGGAGTGCCTGAAGAATGTCACATACATCCCAAAGGTGGAGGGTTATGGGGGTATCAGTTTCTGCTTTGTCCTCAGCTTGCCTTCTGTTCCCTCATCACTATCATTCAAAGATGTGTAATACCACACTTTTTAATCTCTTTTTTTTTTTCATTTATGGTGGGCACTATCTGTCACTGCCTATAACTTAATTTTAACTGATTGACTAACACTTTACTGCTCTGGGGGTAAATATACCTGACTTGGCTAACCCTTATTTAGAATTGTCTGTTTTTAATTTTTAACTATTAAACACCAGACTAAGATAAGCATCTAAGTTTGTGCTTCAAGTAAAAAGCCCTTGGGTGAAAAGGCCAAAAATCTAAAAGGGGGAGAGATGGGGAAATGTTCTCTTTATTTGCATTTCTCTGACGTAAACATTTTCTTTCCAGACGTGTAGCTGCTTGCATTGTTTTCTTTTGTTCAGGTCCTTTGTCCAGTTTTCTTCTGCAGGGTTTGGGGGTTTTCCGCATTTCCCTTTAATTACAAACAACCTGTCGTGGGCCTCCCCCCCCCCAATCCCTACACGCCCGCTCGGCTCGCTGGGCGTGAAAAGCCACTTTCCCAGGTGCAATCTCGGCGCGTTGTCACAGACTCCTCCCCGGTGTCACCACCCTCGAAGGGCGCGGAGGGGCGCCGTTTTCGCCACCGCACGCTCCTGCGCACGCGCAACCCGCCGGCCTCACGGCCCCTCACAAAGGTGGCTCTGGGGCCGGCCGGAAGTGGACGCGCAGCGGCCGGGGCTGAGTAGTGTGTACTACATTTCCCGAAAGGCTGAGGGATGCGATGCCAGCGGTGGCTGGGTTGAACCGCCGCGGACTACACTTCCCGGCCCGCCGCGCGAGACGATGCCAGCGGCGGCTGAGGAAAACGGCTGCGGACTACTCTTCCCGGCGCGCCGCGCGAGGCGCCGCCGGCGGCCGGCCGAGGGCGGGCCGACGCGGGAAGCTCCGGACGTGAGGCATGAGCGGCGCCCTCCCCCGGCCCGCGCGCGTCCTGCTACCTCCCCGAGCGAGGGTCGCGCGGCGCGGGGCCTAGCGGCGGGCATCTCGAGCCCTTGGCGTGCGCAGGGGCTGCTGCGGCCGCGCCGGGCGCCGGCGAGGGCGGCGGCCACCATGGAGGTGAGCGGGCCGGAAGACGACCCCTTCCTGTCGCAGCTGCACCAGGTGCAGTGCCCCGTGTGCCAGCAGATGATGCCTGCCGCGCACATCAACTCGCACCTGGACCGCTGTCTGCTGCTCAACCCCGCGGGGCACGCGGAGCCCACGGCCGGGCCGCACCGCGCCGGGGAGCGGGCCAAGGGGCTCTCGCCGCCCAGCGCCAAGAGGCGGCGGCTCTCCGAGAGCTCGGCGCTGAAGCAGCCGGCAACCCCGACGGCGGCCGAGAGCAGCGAGGGCGAGGGCGAGGAGGGCGACGACGGCGGCGAGACCGAGAGCCGGGAGAGCTACGACGCGCCGCCCACGCCCAGCGGCGCGCGCCTCATCCCCGACTTCCCCGTGGCCCGGTCCAGCAGTCCCGGGAGGAAGGGCTCGGGAAAGAGGCCGGCGGCCGCGGCTGCGGCGGCGGGCAGCGCGTCTCCGCGGAGCTGGGACGAGGCGGAGGCGCAGGAGGAGGAAGAGGCAGTGGGCGATGGCGACGGGGAGGGCGATGCGGACGGCGAGGACGACCCGGGCCACTGGGATGCGGACGCCGCCGACGCCGCCGCCTTCGGGGCCGGCGGTGGGGGCCGCCCGCACTCCCGGGCGCTGGCGGCGGAGGAGATTCGGCAGATGCTGGAGGGCAAGCCCCTGGCCGATAAGATGCGTCCCGACACGCTGCAGGACTACATTGGGCAGAGCAGAGCCGTGGGGCAGGAGACGCTGCTCCGGTCCCTCCTGGAGACGAACGAAATCCCCTCCCTCATCCTGTGGGGACCGCCGGGCTGCGGCAAGGTGAGTGCCGCCTTGGCAAGAGGGTTCCGAATATTGATCTCTACGGGTCGGGCGTGGATCTAACGGTCAGAGAGCCGTGGTGGAGGCCGTCCCCGAAGAATCCGCGCGTCCACCCTGGATGTTGAGGCCTGAGGGCAGAGCCTCAGATACCATCTGAGACGGGGCAGCGCCTGGTCCACAGGTGGAGTTAGTGCTGGGTGTGAAAAAGACACACCCCGCCAGATTTTAAGACACGTTTTCCGGTCATTTTCAAAATGAAGATGTCTGAATTCATAGGTTTACAAAAATATTTGGACTCTTAGGTTTGATCTATCTTTGTGTTCCAACATGTACCCCCACCCTCCCATTTACGACCCAATTCTCAAAGAAATGACATGCTACCCATTGCAGAGGAACATTTGTATATTGGATTTGTAGGTGTATGGGTTAGCATAAAAAAATTTTTTTTCAATTGTGTTTCTCTTCCCTCCCTCTGGCTGTTGGTTTATTTTAACAGACTGATGTTTATTTAACCTTGAGAATATATTTATTTAACAAGACTAACATGAAGACTCTTTCCTTTTTCCAAGTCGTTTTCATCTGGCATTTCCATAACTATCCTCACTATGCTTCCTACCTACGAGAAGCAACATCAATGTATTTTGGTGTCCAGTTGTCTGTACCTTGTTAGGAATTAGCACACGTCCAGAGGAAGGCGGTTCAGATATTGGGGTCTAGAAAACACGTCATTGGAGAACACTTGAGAAACAGTGGCAGAATTAAGCAAAACAGAGAAGGCTAAGAGGTGTTTAAATATATTTTTTTTTCTATCCACAGGAAAAGAGAGGAGGATGAACACCAGTGAGTGAAAGGCAAAATTCAGTATCAGAATGTAAAGGGGCCCTCTTAGCTTTGTGATTCACCTCCTTAGTTAGTATACAAGGGCTTTAATGATTTTTCCCAGTTTTTCTTTCCAACTTCGCCTCCAACTTAGTCACACGTTCCTTTGCTCCAGTTCCTGGAATGCATCTTGCTCATTTTGTGCCTTCTTGTTTGCACGCATACTTTCCCTTTGGCCAGGAATAAATCACATCTATCCCAAATAATTTACCCGGTGGTAGATTTAGTTGCTACCCTATTTAGGAGACTGATCAAGAGCATTATTAGTAATTGTTCACAGAATCTTTACATAAGGTCATGAGAATGGCTAATTAGCTGTTGGCCGACTAGATGGCAAGAAAAAACTCTCGAGGAAAATGAGTAGGATGAACTAATAGAAGACACCACGGAAGAGATGTGATGGGCTGTTCAGCATAGTGGTTGGTGGTCACAAGCCTAGGGATATGTGGTGTGGGAGCCCATAGTATGGGATTTGATGAAGCAGCAGCCACAGTATCTTTATGATACTATACAAATTTTAGAAAATAAAATGTACCTCTCCATTCATTCAGGACCAAATTTGTCCCTCCCATTCAACACACTTTTTCTTTATTCTCATTGTTACTATTATGGTTTTCTGCTAACAGTAATAATGATATTAATAACAGCATATCCACATTTATGGAGCAACTGGTAAGTGCCAGGCACTGAGCAGTAGTTTCCTTGGAGCTCACCTTTGTCTTCTTGTAACTACTGACATGATCAAAGTGCTGTTGTTTAATCTACTTCCAAAGTAGGTAGTTGTCATTGGTCTCTCAGTTCAAAGGCTCACTCCTTTTCTAAGCTGCACTGATGAGCCTCTGGTGGTAGGACTGATTGATTCTGTGGTTCTGCACTCCATTTCTACAACTAGTCCTTCAACAGTAATGCTTTCTTGGCTGGAAGAGGTCACAGCTGTCACTCAGGCTCTGCTAAATCAAGACAGCCGCTCTTTATGGGGATTCCAAAGATCTTAGAGTCCCCAAAAAAGGAATTAAACAGGGTTAGCTATAAAGGAGAAAAGGTCAGGATTAGCCTAAGGTTTAGCTACTTTCCTGTTTTATTTTTAACTTTTTTTTTTCATTTTTGAAAATGTGCTATGGTATTTCGGATTGTATCCGTGCTGCTGAGCATTCTTTAGAGTTCAAGTTGCTTGGTAAATAGTGCTGATGCTGCTGTGTTAGTGCCCATGGGTGCTTTTTTCTCTGTCTGATCAGCTTTCCAAACTCTGTGTGTCATATTTTCTAGACCACTCTGGCTCACATCATAGCCAACAACAGCAAGAAACATAGCATAAGATTTGTGACATTGTCTGCAACAAATGCCAAGACAAATGATGTGCGAGATGTCATCAAACAAGCTCAAAATGAAAAGAGCTTTTTCAAAAGGAAAACCATCCTATTTATTGATGAGATTCATCGGTTCAATAAATCTCAGCAGGTATATTAACTTCCTTCTACCTTTTGGTCATTGTGAACATTACAGTGAATATAAAGCATACAGCACTATGCAAATGTAAGGACTGTTGTTATCATTAATTTTCTGTGTGTACGGAGGTATAGATTGTCAGCCCATCTCCTTTGAGCCTGTTTCCCCACTTTTTCTTAGTGTTTTTTTGGTGACAAGAAAATGCTTTCTCTGTCTGATAAATGAAATTATTAGTATGGCCCTGAGCTATACTACATCAGAAAAACAGCTTATCAAGCTTATCATTTTTACAGATTTTTTAGTCTAAATATTAGGAGTCCTAGTAAGCAGTTTAACTTGATTTTAAGATCCGTCTTTTAGTATTTTTAAACTTCTCCCCTATACAGTGTTACTTTTTTATTTTCAAAATGAGTGTTTCTGTGACCTTAGGCTCTCAGCAGGGTGAATGTTACAAGATCTAATCACCACTACTTGTTTAAAGGCTTTCTTTTGAAATAAAAGTAAAAGGGCTGTTATTTTTATAAACAAAGCCAAGCCACTTTTGTATTCTTTTTAGATAAACATTAATTTTTTTCTTCCAAGTACACTTTTTTCTTTGATATATTTGTTAAACCTTTTTATTCAGAGATAGAAATATTTTATAAAACCTTACTAAGCTTTTGTTCCTGATCTGAGTCTTTTTTTTATTTTTTATTTTTTTAATCTGAATCTCTTTTTAAATAGACTCTTCAGAGTTATGGCAAGATGTTATCACTTTCAGTTTCATTAGACCATTGATTCATCTTAGCATTTCTTCCCTGTAAAACAACATCCAGTGGTTACATATTCACCAATGCATATTTACCAATTTTGTTAGGAATAATAACTATTATGATTGAGTACTCCAGAGGAAAATTTTAGAAATCCTGGTGCTTTTGTGTTTTCTTAGACTTAATAGCTGCTGTATTTAAGCTATCTGCCAGTTGGGATAGAAGCCTTAGGATAGAAGATAATTTTCTAAGTAAAAAAAATCATTTATGTTGAAACTACATTAAAATTCTACTTTGAGCTGTTAGTGTACCAGCAAGTGGCCAGGCTTAGACATACACATTCCAAAAGATGTATTTTTTGGCTTAAAAAGCATGAGTTGCACTCATCCATCAGTATCCAATGAATACAAAGCTGTTGTTGCTGAACTCAAAACTAGGAAAAGGCAGGAATAGCCAACTTACATAGGATTCTGCAGGTTGTTGACTGGAATCAATTTCTTCTGTTTTCCTCCCATGATTAGGACACTTTCCTTCCTCACGTGGAATGTGGGACGATCACTCTGATTGGGGCAACCACGGAAAACCCTTCCTTCCAGGTCAATGCTGCTCTCTTAAGCCGCTGTCGGGTTATTGTTCTTGAGAAGCTTCCCGTGGAGGCAATGGTGACTATTTTAATGCGAGCGATCAACTCGCTGGGAATCCACGTCCTAGACTCCAGCCGTCCCACTGACCCTCTGAGCCACAGCAGTAACAGCAGTTCAGAGTAAGTTGACTGGGCAGTATCCTGGGGGCACACACCTCTCAGAGAATCCCCTGGCAGAGGGCCAGAAGGGCTGGACGGCAGTAAGAATGGGGTGGGGACAGAAGACATGTTGACTAGTAAAGAAAACGAGTGGAGGCAAGTGCTCAGTTGTACCAAGTGTATCTCTGTAAATATTTCCTTTTTAAGATGGATTTTGTAGCCTTATAAGGGGTGCATGTAATTTTTCAAGCTTTAACATTGTTTTGCCTGTTATTTCAGTCCTTGGGTGTTTGCTTTTGTGCTTAAGGATTTTGTTTTTTTCCTAATACACTTTTTTTATAATGCTCGAAAGACTATGGGAAGCCTTATTGATTATTTTTTTTCATGGAATAGGCTTAACCTACAAATCTTTTGAGATTGTATTCAGATTCCAATTTCTTCTTTCCTGCAGTTTACTCCTCTTTTGGAAATACTAACTACAAATTAATGTAAATGTTATCATTACAATTTTTAAATCTTTTTATGCACATTTTAAAAGTCAAGCTCAATTCTAAAAAAGTAAAGAAATTTTACCTGAAAATTACGCATTAAAAGCTCTCTCTTGGCAATCTGTTTCTGTATCATGAGTACCTCACGAGTTCATTAATACACAGAATATATATAGTGTATAATCAATGAGATTACTTGGGTCAGAGGTTTTCTATATTCAAATATATTCTTCAGATGTCGTTTATTCATGTGTCAACTGAAATAACGCAGTGGAACATAATCTGGTGTGATGAGAGACTAATGCCTGCCTCTTCTTGCTGTGGACCCCACAGCTGCTGGTGCCTGCCCTGAGGCCAAGTTCTGGAGCCACTCTTCTGTGAGGATTAAAGTACAAGACATAGTTTTAGGTTCCGGGTTTAGATTTCAAAAGTCTTTCCCTGTGTATCTGGCCTCTCCCATTTGCCCCTGTCTCATGTAGGAGGAATTATGCTGTGCCTCACGAAAGCCTTGAAACATGGCCAAGAAC
Source organism: Ailuropoda melanoleuca (assembly GCF_002007445.2). Lineage (NCBI taxonomy): Eukaryota > Metazoa > Chordata > Mammalia > Carnivora > Ursidae > Ailuropoda > Ailuropoda melanoleuca. The sequence goes on along the minus strand of NC_048222.1, from coordinate 23,176,156 downwards.
CCCTAGGCACAACGAAGTCACATCATTGTAGGGTAGAGTTGTGATGGCATAGCCATCAAAATTGTGGCTTAAAAGAAATATGGAACCTGCTGGTATCAGTTAAGTGTATTCATACTTAGGAGCCCTTTATGTGCTGGGCACTTGTTGGAGTCAAAAGGGGCTACATACAGCCAGCCCTCACATCTAGCTTAGCTGTCCTGTAAACAACATTTTCACTACAAAACTCATATAACCAAGTGATAAAAATGGAAAGAGAGAGGAACAAATAATCCCAACATATTTCTGTGTATTTTTATTTCTGTGTACTGGTTATCATATCTGCAACTATATATCCTGCATTTTTATTAATCTAGGGTAGTTTTACTGATTTCAGTCATGTCATGATTTCATGGAATTGTTATTCAAATACCCTTAGGTTTTTTCTCTCTCCAGTTACTTCCCAATCCTGTGCCATAATTAGGTGAAATGAGAAGGACAGTGGAAGAACCATGGAGCAGATCTTAAAAAGGATATCTGCGTTTTAACTGGATCCCTGAATCATTTGCATGCATGTTAAAATTTGAGAGGATCAAGTGAATTAAGATTTCTCTTATTACTGAGACTGGGAGCCTGATACAAAAGTGAGCCAGTGATTCTTAATCTGCTAAAATTGCATTTCAGTTAGACAAAACCTGCCACGTCCAATAGATTGTTTGCTTTTTCCACTACCACTCATTTGGAATTGATTGTACTTATAACTTATTTTATTCACCTGTTTCCTTTCTAATTCCCACCCCTCCCCTTCCTGGGAGGGCTAAGAGGATGAGAACTTGTCCTCCTCATTCATATTCCCAGCACAGTGCCTAGTATATACATGCTTAGTAAAATGGTTTGTGAATGAATAAATTCTAAGTTTCAATATGAGAGAAATCGTTTAATTTATTTTTGGGTAGTCCAGCATGAGGGATGATTGACCCATTGCCCAGGTATCAAGAACCTTTTTCTTTTATACTGTTGCCTAAGCAAACAGAATGAAATGAAAGATTATTAAGCTTAATTAATTGATCTACTTGCAATTCTGACAAGAAAGTTAAGTTGAGAGATGCCATAAGCCACAGAAAGAACTCTTCCATTATAAGTGATTTCCTAACAGAAGCAACCGACCACCCCAGTTGCCATGGAGAATTAAAAGTAGATACTGTTTTCTTTCAGTTTTAGGTAAAATTGTACTTTCACATCTATTGATTGGCTTCAAACGTATATACGTTCTTGTGGACATAAATTAGATTTGGTGACGCTAATCTAGCTGGAAGGAAAGACTTTAAACCCCAAATAATTACTCCTCTGGGAAGGCATGAGTGCATTTGTAGTCTTGTGTTTTGGTGCCCTAGTTTACAGAGAAATCTAGACCATGGCTGTGCATGAGACGAGCTGAGCAGGTACTAGTCTGGAACCTAGTTGAGCTGATTCTTAGACCATTGTTAATTTTTCTTGAGGAATTGTGAGTTCTCATCTAGTGTATGTTTGTACATGACAGATTCCTGTTAGAGTGAGATAAAAGTGTTTTTAAAATTTTCCTTCTGTATTTATTTGTTCAGCATTAATTGAAGGCCCCACATATGCTAGGCATCGGCTGAGTGTTAAAAGCACGTTCCTGTGCCTTTAGAGAGCTTAGTATGTATGATAAGGATATAGGTGAGTAAATGGGCTTCCAGGGCCATGCTGTGATTGAGTTATGACCAAGGAGTGGTAGGTGTTAGAGAAGAGGCATCTAGAATATATGAAATCAGATCTCTCACCTGATAGATGAGGGGATGCTGATTTGAATTTTGAAGGATAAGCAGAATTTAACTACATGAAATGGAAAGCTCATTTTGGCAAGGGAATATAGCATTTGAAAGGCAAGGTGGTAATAAATAGTATGATCCATTCATTATAGCTGAGTGGAAGAGTGTGCGTGAAGAAGTGATGGTCAGTGAAGCCAGTGAGGGAGGCAGAGCCAGATTACGAAAGATTGTGTTCTAAGGTAAGGTGAGTGATGTGGAGAGCTATAGGAAACCAAAGAAAGATTTTGAGCAAGAGAGGGTCATATCAGCTCTATGTTTTAGGAAGATGAGAATAGCATTGGAGAGGCTCGGTCGGAGGGAGTCAAGTCCCATCTTCCCTACCCCTCACGAGGGAGCAGGAAGACCAGGTAGGAAGCTGTTGAGTGGTGCTGAAGACAAATGACAAATGCAGGTGACTTGAATAGAAGCAGGAGCTGCTCTGAGAAGTTGAAAAATCGAGTTGATAGGCATGGATATGAGGAGGAAGGAAAAAGGATTGTCCAAGATGACTCTCATACCTGGTCACTGGGCAAATAGTTGCACTTTTGGCAGGAAGGATATAAGGAAGAGAAGCAGAGAAGGTGTGGAGTTCAGTTTGGGGCTTGTTCAGTTTGTGGGGCCTCTGGATGATTCATATGGAGTGGTTTTCTAGGCAGGTAGTTAAAGAAGTCAGGAGAGCAGTGGAGATGTTTGAGCCAGAGATCTGGGAGCCACCAGCATTTCAGAGAATGTATAGCCCATGTGTTTGAATAGGAGAGCTGAAGAGAGCCAGGAACTAAGGGTAGTGAGTTGAGGACTTGTCAGCATTTGTTGTGTTAGGAGAAGAGACAAAGTTTAGAAAAGTAGGAAATCAAGAAGGATGCTCCACAGAGAAGAGCTTCAGCAACGCAGTGTTATTGAACCATTTAGGGTTAGGTTTGGCTGCATATAACAGGAAAAAAATAAAATTAACTGGCATAAACAAGATAGAACTTTCCTTCTTATGTAAAAGAGTTTGAAGGTAGACAAATATAAAAAATGCAGCTGCTAGTCAGCCTTACGGTATCTTTAGGAACCCGGACCCTTATCTTTCTGCTCTACCACGTTCAGCACATGGCTTCTACCTTGTGCCCCAGGGTAGCTACTGAGCTCTAGCCATCATATCTGTATTCCAGGCAACAGGAAGGAAGAAGAGCCAAGGAACAACATCTTTCCCATCCCCACTCCCCTATTTACCACCTCAGCTTTAGTGAGACATCTGCAAAGTAGTACTCTGTACTCAATTGTGATTGATTGTGAAGAGAAAGGTAGAGGTAAGCTGGTAATTTATGTTGAATTATCCATACCATAGTTCTTTTGGTCTGTTTGGGTAATCGGCAGTTTTCATGTATTTTACTAAGCATCTTGGTCACGTGGTACAAACAGTGAAGCATGTTATCTGTGCACTGGGTTAATTTTGGAGACCAGGAAAAAAAAATCCATGGTCTGTCATCCAGTGAACTTGTGCTGCTGGAGATGAGAAAGTGAACTAGTGTTTAGTCACTCAGAACTTGCTGCTTTGAAGGATTATAGCTTGCAGATAATAAGACACATGCATATTCAGAAACACCCCTAAAGAATCCATTGTTTGTGGGCTAGATAACAGTGCATTTGTTTATGGACATGAGGAGAATAAAGTGAGGAGCCATGATTGCCCTGGCACTGTCTTAACGAGGCATTTCCGACAGTTGGTTGGAAGTTAAAATGGCTCTGTCCTTCTGAAGTGAGGGTGCTGCGGCTTGACTCTGAGACTGGGGCTTTTCTCTAAGCACCAGGAGAGGAGAGCCCGCACAAGCTGGCTGTAGGTTGGTTGGGTTGGGTTTTATTAATTAATATTATTAATATTAATATTGCCTGCCTTTCAAAAGTAATCTTTTCTAACACTGAATGGAGAGAAAGGTAGTGGAACACCAGAATAGAAAGTACTGATCAGAATGCATTGTGGATTTAGTTAGAGTGGATTTTAATAATTCTCCTTAAAAATGGCTTGGTATAAAGAAAAAAAGGTATATAAGCATATGTTATAAAAACGATGACAAAAATAATGGCAACCGGAAAGAAACTCCCGTCAGTCTCACTGACCTTGTATCTGTTTCCTGTTCCTGCCGTCACAAGTTATGGGTATCCCCTACTTTTTTGAGAGTTCGCATTGTACTACTTCATATTCACAGTAGACCTACATTAGCAGGCCGTAGAAGAAATCAGAAGGACTTTTCCCTCTTATTGCCCCCCCCAAAGGCAAAAAGCAAAAACAGCATTCAGCACTTGTTTTTCAGTGAATCCATTATAGAGGCAGTGCCCACCTAGCAGGTAGAGTGGCACCACCCAGCTCCTTCCCCAGGTACTACACTCAGCACCTCGCCTCAGGCCACCATAGCTTTGGATCCTGTCTGTGAGCGTGTGCTTTTTATCTTAATTTATTTTGTGCATCTGTTAGCAAGATGTGCCCTAAGGTCTCAGAAAAGCCTAAGAGAGGTCACTTTTTGGGTCTAAAAAAAAAAATCTCCATTATAAATTAATGGTAATTGCCTTTTCACTTTATGCCATTTTGGCTTGCGAAAGGTTTCAAGGGAACCCTCTACTTTAGAATAGTGGGGAAAAACCTGTATCACAACTGGGTGGCTTACAACAATAGACGTTTATTCTTTCACAATTATGGAGACTCTGAGTCTGAAATCTAGCTCTGGGCAGGCCTCAGACGTAATTTGGGTTTGGTTCTAAACCATTGCAATAGAGTCAAATGAGTTTTTGATTTTCCAGTGAATATAAAAATTATGTTTACACTACACTGTAGTGTGTTAAATACGCAATAGCGTTCTGTCTAAAAAATCAACGTGCATACCTTAATTTAAGAATAACTTCACTGCTAAGAATGCTAACCATCATTTGAACTTTCAGCAAGTCTTAATGTTTTTGCTGGTGGAGGGTCTTGCCTTGATGTTGACGGCTGCTGACTGATCAGGGCTGTGGTTGCTGAAGGTCGAGTGGCTGTGGCGAATGTGTTAAACAACAGTGAAGTTTGCCACATCATTTGACTGTCTTTTCACAAACAATTTCTCTGTAGCTTATGTTGCTGTCTGATAGCATTATACCCACAGTGGAACTTCTTTCAAGATTGGGGTCCATCCTCTCACCCCTGCCGCTGGTTGATCAACTAAGTTACATCATATTCTAAACCTTCTGTTGTCATCTCAACAGTCTCCACGGCATCTTCCTTGGGAGTAGGTGCCATCTCCAGAAACCACGGTCTTTGCTCATCCATAAGAAGGAACTCCTCATCCATTCAAGTTTTATCACAAGATTGCAGCAATTCAGTCACATCTTTAGACTTCACTTCTAATCCTAGTTCTCTTGTTATTTCCACCACATCTGCAGTTACTTCCCGCATTGAAGTCCTGAACCCCTCAAAGTCATCCACAGGACTGGAATCAGCTTCTCCTAATGTCCTTGTTGATATTTTGACCTCTTTCCGTGAATCACAGATGTTCTTAATGGCATCCAGAATGGTGAATCCTTTCCATAAGGTTTTCAGTTGACTTTGCCCAGATCCATCAAAGGCTGTAGCCTTACAAGATGTATTTCTTAAATAATAAGACTTGAAAGTTGAAATGACTCCTTGATCCATTAGCCACAGAATGGATGTTGTGTTGGCAGGCATAAAGACAATATTAATCTGTTTATATATCTCCATCATAACTTCAGGATGACCAGATTCCTTGTCAACAAGCAGGAATATTTTGAAAGGAATCTTTTTTTTTCTTTTTTTTTTTTTCTGAGCAGTAGATCTCCACAGTGGGCTTAAAATATTCAGTAAACCATTGTGTCAACAGATGTGCTGTCATCTAGGCTTTGTTCTTCCATGTATGAAGCACAGGCAGAGTAGATTTAGCATAATTCTTAAGGGCCCTGGGATTTTCAGAATGATAAAGGAGCATTGGCTTCAGCTGCCCTGGCCCCCTACCAGGAGAGTCAGACCACCCTGGCTTTGAAGGCAGGCATTGGCTTCTCCTCTCTAGCTATGAAAGTCCTAGATGGTATCTTCTTCTAATAGAAGACTGTTTGGTCCACAGTGAAAATACATTGTTTAGTGCAGCCACCTTCGTTAGTGACCTTGGCTAGACCTTCTGGATAATTTGCTGCAGCTTCCACATCAGCACTTGCTGCTTCACCTGGCACTTTGATGTCACGGAGATGGCTTCTTGCCTGAAAGCTCATGAACCAACCTCTACTAGCTTCAGACTTTCCTTCTGCAGCTTCCCCACTTCTCTCAGCCTTCACAGAACTGAAGAGTTTCCTTTGCATTCTTAACCAGGCTGTTTGGTGCAAGAGGCCTAGCTTTTGGCTTGGCTTGGCTTTCATTGTGCCTTCCTCACTAAGTATAATCATTTCCAGTTTTTATTTATTTATTTTTTTAAAGATTTTATTTATTTATTTGACAGAGAGAGAGACAGCCAGCGAGAGAGGGAACACAAGCAGGGGGAGTGGGAGAGGAAGAAGCAGGCTCCTAGCGGAGGAGCCTCATGTGGGGCTCGATTCCAGAACGCCGGGATCACGCCCTGAGCCGAAGGCAGATGCTTAACCGCTGTGCCACCCAGGCGCCCCCATTTCCAGTTTTTAAAATGAGAGCCATGCAACTCTTCTTTTTATTTGAACGTTGAGAGGCCATTGTAGGGTTATTAATTTGCCTGATTTCAATATTGTGTGTCTCCAGGAATAGAGGAACCTGAGGAGGGGGAGACAGGAAAGGTTGGTTGGTGAAGCAGTCAGAACACAAATATTTATCAAGCGATAAAAGTTCTCTGTCTTATGTGGGTGTGGTTTGTGGTGCCCCAAAACAATTAGAATAGTAACATCAAAGATCACTGATCATAGTTCATCATAACAAATAATAATGAAAAGTTTGAAATATTTCAAGGATTACCAAAATGTGACCTAGAGACACGAAATGAGCAAATGCTATTGGAAAAATGGCACCAATAGATTTGCTCAGTGCAGGCTTGCCACAGACCTTCACTTTGTAAAAAACGTAGTGTCTGTGAAGTGCTGGAAAACGAAGCAAGCTAAGGGAGATGTGCCTGTACTCAGTTTAGAAGGGATCTAGGTACCAAGTTAAGCGAGTTACTTGCTTTCACTTAGAACCAAGTTAAAATGCTACTGGTGATTATTAACATTTGGATCTTTCTCTGTATTTCTTCGTGTAAGGACAATACTTTTAATTTGTAAAGGATTAGGAACAAAAGATTCCCATCTATAATTTAGCAGTATTGCCTTTTAACCACATCTACACATCACATTTACCAGGAATACATTTTAAAAATATAGTTGACCCCTGAACAATATGGGTTGGAACTACATGGGTCCACTTATACACAGATTTCTTACAGAACAGTACTGTAAATGGATTTTCTCTTCCTTATGATTTTCTTGATAACCTTTTCTTTAGCTTATTTTATTGTTAAGATTATAGCATGTAATATTGATAACATATATAACATGTGTTAAGTGACTGTTTTTGTTACTGGTAAGGTTTCTGTCAACAGTAGGCTATTGGTAGTTACATTTTAGGGGAGTCCGAAGTTTTACATGAATTTTCGACTGTGTTGAGGGTCATTGCCCCTAACCCCCACATTGTTGAAGGGTCAGCTTTACATGTGCCCAGAGTCTGTCCCTGGAGATTTTAGAGTCAGTAAATCTGTGATTAGAAATACACATCTTCATTTTAGGATAGTTCTATATAATCTGATACACATCTCTGGTTGAGGACCACTGTTAAGCAGTTGTTACATTGACCATGGAATGTTCCTTTTTTTTAGTGAAAGAAATTCACAGAGTATAGTTTTGTAATTTATGGAGAGAGAGTTTAATTGAGCCATACATATTTTTTTGTTCTGTCATGAAATAACAGGTACGTTTTCACTTATTTTCACTCCTCTTCCAATGTAAACAGCTCACGATCTAAAAAGAGTTCTCCAAATCCCAGTATCATCCACCACAAAAACAGTGTGCAGAAAGATTCAGGCCCTTGGAAATAAAAAGGAAAGGAGGAAGTTGTCTTTACAGCATGCTTCCCATATTCCTGCTAAGACCAAAGCATTCCTCCTCAATTAGAGAATTGAGGCTAAGTCTTAAATTTCTACATTTGTCAACTGGGAATATGATCTTTTCTCATGCACTTATTTTAACCATTTTTTATAAGTTTATGCTTTCATTTTAAAATAGTGTCTCTGGACTAGGAGCACTCTTCCAAGATAATTTGTGCAATAGTTACTGTTTGCTAAGGAGTTTTGCAAATATCAATATAATATTCCTTATTTCATTGTTCTGGCGTGAGCAACTCGTGCTCCCTCTTCCAAGATCTCAAGATATTTTAACACATTTTATTACTTTTCAGAACCAAGGTAGTGTAAACTGGGGCTGAGGATATATTGGAGGATGGGTAGAACCCTTTGAACATCCTGTACAGTGTTCTTAAGCAAAATGCCATTTGGTAAACTGCTTGTGTGACCACTGTGAGTGCCGTCAGCAGTCGCCTTTTATTAGCTGAACAGTGTTGCTGACAGATTCATTTGTGTTTAAAAATACTTACTCATTTTGGATGGGGGTGAAATTTGGAATGTGGATCATGTCAAGGGGAAGGAAGAATGGAACAGTGTGAACTTGGAAGAAAGCTCTCAGCTCTGGTATTACTGTGGCAGCTCTCCCACTCCCTGTGACTCCAAACCTGATTAAAAAGGGTAACAGTAGAATAATTCGGACTTTGGTTAAGAGTTTAAAAATTGAAGGAAAGATTCTATTTTCCCAACCACATAAAATACCCATTTAAAGGCCTGTTTACATTGTGCTGTTTATAAATCTATGGCTCAGTCTGCTAGTTGGCTTCTCTTATAATTAAGGCCTGCTCGCTGACTTTGTATGAGGACCAGTGGAAATGAGGCCATCGAGTCAATGCTAGGGTGTATAAGGACACCTGGTTTTTTTCTGTCCCCAAAGCACTTCATGCTGCTAAATATCTGCAATAGACAAATTCAGAGAAAGGGGATAGATACCAAACTGCTAACTTTGAGGTAATACAGCAGTAGGTAGTTTTTGCTCCTTTGTGTCTATTTCTCAAATTTTATATAATGTGCATTTTGTTTAAAAAAGTAATATTCAGAGTTCTGAGTATTATTTGTTAAGGATACAAACTATATATAGTGTGATCCAAATTTTGTTTTAAAAATTAGATGTGAGGTTGATGGTTGCATGGGTGGTTGGATCATAAAGGAAATTCAACAAATGACCTAGTAGCTATTGTTATCTTTAGGTGGCACAGAAAGGGATTTTTTTTTGTTTTTTTAATGTTTTCCCATATGTTATAATTTAAAAAAAAAATAAACATTTCACGCTGAGATTGTGGGGAGAATTGAAATTAGTCCATTCGTTGTGCTGATATTGAATGCCTGTTCTCTCTCAGACACTAGGGATGTAAAAAAGGAATAAAATGTAATTCCTATCCTCGAGGCCCCAACATTTAGTGGGGATAGAGAGATGACAAATGTGATCAACAAATGGCCCCACCCCCCCTGATGGCTCAGTTAGGATTGATCAGGGCTCCTGCTTTACTCCTTTTTTCTTCCTGCAAATGATCTTGTAGGCTCTTTGTTGCTAGGAAGCTTTCCAAGGAAATGGAACGCTTTGCTTTTATTAGTTCTGGGACTGAACTGAGATGTTCAGGCAATTTTGGTTTTCGCTACCCACCTCCACCCCCCCATACACACATGTGTGCACACACATGCACACACTCAGAGATAACGTGCCATAGCCAAGCCCCAGGAGTGCCCTTCCCTTTCAGGCACATCGGTTGCTACTGTACTCCCTCTGACGTTAGTCCCTCCTAACACGTTTTCTTGAGTCTGTGTTGTCCTTTTTTTCCAGATCATCTAGAATCTGCCAAACAATATCTGTTTGAGAAATGCTTCCTCGGCTCTACAAAGTGCCAGTGATGTGGGCTTGGTGTATGTTTTGAGTATCTGGTCAGGAAGAGAGGAGAATGGGGTTCTAAACTGTAACCACGGTTCTTGGGGCCCAGGCAGCTGTCAGGAGGAGTGTGATGAGAGTCATTCATTATCAAGCTAAGACAAAACAGGTGCCTTATGTGTAGTGATAGAGGAGAACCTGGAAGTCTTGGCTTTGGTAAATAAGGGATGGGATGAGGCAGTCTTTAAGATGTTAGAAACAAGGGACACCTGGGTGGCTTAGTCGATTAAGCCTCTGCCTTCTGCTCAGGTCATGATCTCAGGGTCCTAGGATCAAGTCCCGCATCGGGCTCAGCCAGAAGTCTGTTTCTCCATCTCCCTCTGCCGCCACCCCCCACCTTCTTGTGCTCACTCTTTCTCTATCTCAAATAAATAAAATCTTTATTAAAAAAGAAAAAAGATGTTAGAAACAAAACTATTAGTGAATGAAATGCAAATTGGTGTTATTCAAGCTATTCACTAAAGCAAAGTAGTGGGTGGGTATATGGCAAGGAATTATGCAGAGACCTTCATAGACAGGCTGGGTCCCCTTCAGGGACTGGACCCCCACCACCCTGCCTTGGCCCAACCCAGTTGGTGCCTGTGCTTTGTTTCCTAGGTAGCTGATTTGAGCAGTCCTAATCAGCTTATTAATTACTAGAGACATTTTCAGCTGAAGGTTGGCAATGACATGGTGAGCTGTAACTTTGAAAAATTATATTTTGCTTTGCAAATGTGCTGCTAACAGCTAGATAAGAATTAGTAAGACCCCTCTGAGTAACTAAATATGTGAGATATTTTGTCTAACTAGACTAGAAATAGAAAAAAATTGCTGAATTAGACTTGAGAACCAATCCTAATTAGACCTTTATGAAGGTCCACATTTGGAAATGTGATGGTAGGTGACTTACTTTAGGTCTTACAGCCAAGTTCTGTCAGTGTCTTCTGATGGATACCCAGGCTAGTGACCTCTCCGCTACTCTGTTCAGGCTTTATGTGATTAATACCCTCTTGGAGGCCCGCCTCAAGCCAAAATCCCAGAGGCTTGGTTCTAGGCCCTGCTGTGTCCAGAGTAACTGGAGACCCGCATTGTTTGTAAAATGAGGAACTTGAACTGCATGATGCGATCCTGGCCCTTCCCTATTTGGGAAGTGGTCTGAGCATACCTGTCTCATCAGGATGTGCGCTGTGTTTGAAGTATGTTTTCTGTTACTGTAATGAAGTCCTAGTGTCCTGTAGTTTTCACTCTTTTGTAGGATAGAACCAGAGAAGCCATGTATCTTTCCATGTCTCCTTCATGCATGCTTATGTGTGTGTGCTTGTATAGTAAAATAATCTCACGACTCAAGGTCAGGTCAGCTCCCAGTCTTGATAATGCTTAACCACGTTGACAACAGGAGTTAGGGAGAAAGGGCAGAAGCCTTGAACCGTCGGTAGCTTTTTAGTGACCTTGCTCAGACAGAGCTCTTCTGTAAGAAGTGCTGCAAAAGAGAAGTGCCAAGCGTGAAAGTGATGGTAACTAACCCTGTTTGTGTTGCAGGCCATCTGTGTTCATAGAGGATAAAGCAGTAGACACTCTGGCTTATCTTAGCGACGGGGATGCCCGAGCTGGATTGAATGGACTGCAGCTGGCAGTGCTGGCCAGGTTAAGCTCTAGGAAGATGTTCTGTAAGAAAAGTGGGCAAACCTATTCTCCCAGTAGAGTTCTGATCACTGAAAATGATGTGAAGGAAGGCCTCCAGCAATCTCATATTTTATATGACCGAGCAGGTAAGTAACGGAAAGTGAAAAGAGGGGAACTTTAATATGTTGTTGTTTACACATTCCCATCCCAGGCTTCTGACTTTCAGCTGAGCTCAAAACATGAATTTGATTCTCAGTTGGATCTCCATATTGGTAATTGAATTAAACCTCCAGCTCAGAGCCTGATTTCAAAGATCTAGCTTCCTGATCGATCTTTCTTGTGAGAGGCACAGAGCAGAAGCTATCCTGATGAGAATTGAGAGGAGTTTTCGTGCTTAAAATTGCAGGCTTCAAACTTGTCTTGTAAGGCAGGTAGGTATTTTTTCCATTACTCTCTGGTAGTGCCTTTTAAGATACAAACATTTTTGAAAGCCCCTGCATTCACGGTTGGCAGTAATCTTTGTGATCATTTATGTCAGTAATAACAAGAAGACTTTTGCAATAAGTGACTTATTTCTATTAGTTTAATGAGAATTAAAGTCCATAATTTCTAGAGTCCCAACAAAAAATGAAGTTTGCGTGGATCTTGATGTGATGTTTTTGGTTATAATAGCTTTTTAAAAAATTAATTTTGCTGTGTACACTTATCTGTTTTTGTAGAACTGCATTTACAGATAACAGATTTGAAACAAGCTCTTATTAGATCCGTGACCTGGCAACATTAAATGTCATAAGCACAGCACAGCTGTATCTTTTTATAAAAGGGGTTGGGTAATGAAGATTAGCGTGTGGTAGCTTAGGTGGGGACTCTGGGGCTTGAGTATTTGTGTGATTCTGGACAGAGTCATATTGCAGTAACTGGAATAACTTCCACACCTTTAAAAGCTACGCCAGAAAAGGAAGCTGATCGTCGAACATTCCAGATATCACATAGGCAGTACCTTATCTACCATATTCTGAAATGCTTTTGATGATGGAGAATACTTCTTACTGGTTAGCGAAGGGGGGTGGAGGAGCTAAAGAAAGACTTTGGGTTCTAGGCACCGCCTCCTGATGAGTTGAACAGAACGCTGTGTGACCTTGGGGAAGAGGCAGGAGCTCTTCAGCCTTAGTGTGCCACAGCTGACTGGGAGCTGGGTGGGTGGAGGGTACTAATAAGTACTACGGACACATTAGCGGCATTTCACAAACAGTCCTGTCGCCTTCCTGATGTGAATGTGCCTCTCGGCAGGACCTCTCCTAGCACAGCCCAAAAGATCCAGGTGGCCAGCTGTCTGTGCTCCTCAATGTCATAGGAATGCTGGGAAGGTCTGAAAAGTAAAAGATTTTGGACATAGAACTTTGCTTTTCTTTTGGCCAAATACAAGAATGGAGGATAGGAACAAAATTTAAAATTTTAAGAGGTAAAAATACTCCCACGTGCTGGACTCTCCATTGTTTCTGGGTGTCCAGCAATAGGTATCTCTCTCCTTTGTGCGTGTCCTAAAGGAAACTCTTCGTTTTGACTAGATGAACTGAAACTGCTTTCATATTTTATCAAATTGTCATTTAAAAATCGAAAGCCTACCATTTAACATAACATTAGGTAACATTGAATATTTGAGTATTTTATATACATTGTCCTTTTTTTTAATTCTCAAAATAACCTTAGGAGGTAGTTATTAATATTATCTCCATTGTACAGATAAAAAGCTTGCCTTAGTTCACAAAGCAAGTGGTAAAACTTATTCTCAACCCCAGGTATAAGACCGGTTCCTAGGACTGTGTCCTTCCCCACTGTTGGCACTGCCTCCACGCCAGCCCCGGCCTGAGGTCACCAGTTTCCCCCTCGAGCATGTTCGCTCACACACGGTAACACTCACGGGAGCACACTCACAGACACCAGTACGCACACAGTGGACGTCAGACGCGTCTAATGCTAGGGCTTCTGCTTCTCGAGGCTCACATTCCATCCGGGGGAGCCATGCATGATGGGGATCACTTTCTCTATAGCTCTGCGCTGCCCCAGCAAGAGCTGGGGACAGGGAGGCTGCCTGGGGTCAGGCCTTGAGAACCCCCACATTCTACAAATCTTACACTTACTGTGACCATGCGCCGCTCCCCGCCCCCCCCCGCTACAGTACCCCACTATAGTGTAGCAGCACGATCGTGGATCTGTAGACACTCATAAATACAGTTCAGATCCTAGGGAATTGTTCTCTTCCAAGCTGTGTTCCATAAATAGGGATGATAGAAGCATTGCCCTGGAAACCTGCTAGCTTATAGTCCTGGGCCTTTTTATAACTCTGGTGAGACAAAAATCCCCAGCCCCGAAATTTTAATTATTTCTTTTAATGTCATCTAATGTATAGTTATCCACTTGTAGGATCCAGTCAGTAGCTCATGTATTTCTGTATCAGAGTGAAGAAATTTCTAAATGAGAGCAGGTTCTCTGCCTTGCGTTGAGGTCAGGGTTCTATTCTACATAAATAGTGTGAAATTTTAGGTTAAAAAACATTATATGATCAAAGCAAAAATGGAAGCTAGCACAGAGTAACATCTAACACTTACATGTTTCTGTAGTGCTTACTCCATACCAGGCATACGTTATTTAAGACTCACAGTCCTAAGCGCCAGCTAGTCTTTAACTCCCATTCTACAAGTGAGCTGCCCGAGGCACACAGAGGATCAGTAACATGTTCTTGGTCACGTGGCTAAGAAGTTTGGCTTTAGAGCCCATGCTCTTCACTGTTATTTGCCCCTCAGCGTCAACCTGCAGTGAAGGTATGAGACAGTAATGTTTGTCTCACGGAGATTCGTTGCCACCTCCTTGCTGACGTTTCATGGGAAGTGGAGTGGAAGTGGCTTCTTTCATCTCCCACATATCTACGAGGTGGCCAGGCCTGTGAGTGGGGCCTGGACTTTGTGGATTTCACCCAGAACCCTTTCCCAGCCAGCCTCTGTGACATTGTGACTTAGCTAGGAAACCTGGAGATAGATGACAAGTCCGTTTGTCCACAGGAATCTGCCAGCTGGACTGAAAACCACTGATCCACCCTCTTCCTGAACAGGAGGTGCTCAGGCCCCTGCAGTCAGCCTTCTGGGTCTTTCCTCCCTGGCAGGCCAGCATCTTATCTCATGCTGTCTTCAGATGAAGGCCAAGGATGGTCTTACCAGCATGGTCAGCTGCTGGGACTTGTTCCTGGGGCCCAAATGCTGCGCAAAGCTGATCATGGTCTCTCTGTCCACCTTGGTGCTTCCCTGGAAGGACTAAGCAAATAAGAATAACTCCCCTGTTTTCTTTTATGAAGAAACTATTCTCTCCTCAAACTTCGGGAAGAGTTGGTGGTCGGAAAATCGTGAAATTTCTCTTCTTAAATATGTTTTTTTAAAGCACATTTCACTGATTTGTTTACATGTGGATCCTGGGTAGAAAGTTGGGGGGGAGACCCAAGTGGTGAGAGAGGGGTTACAGTGCTTTCAAGGTGAGATCTATTAGTCCAGGTGTCAGCCCTTCTGGGAACCTGCCGCACAGACGTCCCCACACCAGATTTAAGAGACCGCAGCCTTCGGATACCAGAACGGCAGCTGGAAAGGACACTGAGGAACAAATGGGCTGTCTGTAACAGCTGTCCTTGTCATTAACATTAACTCTCCATTAACATTAACATAACATTAACATTAACTCTCCATCCTCATGGCTACAACCAGGCCCAGGGACAGTTTTCCTCAAAATGACAGTGGGGGCACATGGAAAAGGATCATCAGATCAGTCCTTTCCACCTCTTGGCTGTGGCAGTCCACTGAGGTCCAGGAGAACCAGCTCTCCATGTGAGGCTCTCCTTGCCCCCCCCCAATCTTTGCTCGTGTTCAGCATGGGCAGCACAGGTGCTCCAGCAGCCTCCAGCTCTGAGGCTGACCAGGTTACTAGACAGGCCCACGGGCCCCATGGGGAGCTGCTCAGGTCTGCTCCAGCATCCTGCACCCGTGACATTGTGCCCTCCTGCTGAGCATCTCCAGGACAGCGGTCTAGCCGCACTCTCCCCAGGTTTCTCTAGGTCCCTTATTCAGGCTTCCTTAAAGTCAACCAAGTGAAACAAACCTATGGCTTAGATGACCCTCCTGTGAGCTCTGTGGATTCCCTCTTCTGCCCATAATTGAACACGTGCGTTTTGTGGTATCCAGGAGAAGAGCATTACAACTGCATCTCTGCGCTTCATAAGTCAATGCGGGGCTCAGACCAGAGTGCCTCCCTCTACTGGCTCGCGCGCATGCTCGAAGGAGGAGAGGACCCGCTGTATGTGGCAAGGAGGCTGGTGAGGTTTGCCAGTGAGGACATAGGTGAGTGTTCTGGGAAGGACGCAGAGGTGTCCACAGAGGGTGGGGTTGCGTGCTGTGGCGGGGCAGGAATGCTACCGCTTTGGGGCCTAGGAATTTCTTGGTACCATGTGGACAGGTAAGGAGAAGAGAAGAAGACAAGTATGAACTCACTGGTTTATTTCTTGGCATCGCGTGTGTGCTTTTGAGTGGTTGTATTCCTGAAGTCATCATTATCTGTTTCTTCAGGAGTGCTTTTCCTAGCACGGGTGTTGAAATAAAAGAAATATTTTAAATGCTTTGCAGTCACATACTCAGGTTTTCATTGCACAGCTCTTGAAATAGAAATGGAAGATTCTGGACACTGTGTAAAGAAAAACATTAGAAAAACATTTCTTTGGTGTAGTAAATGTTGTTTTTAATGTGTCTGTCCTTGTGACTGTCTGCATGGCCTTTGCGCCTCGTGTTTGTCATTCATACTCTCGTATTTTTCCTACTAGATGTAGTTTTTATCCATGAGGAAACAATTCTTGACACTACTCAGTAAATACTTCTCAAAAAAGCTAATGAGATCAGAGAAGAGTCCATTTTGCTAAATGGGATTTTTCTGGTCAGTAACGTCTACAGGCAATGGTGATCTCTGGTCGCAGCAGCTCGTAGACAGGTCTGGGTGGGAGTGTGCATTATGACTTAAACTTTCCTTTGTCTTTCCGTGTGTGTGACAGGTCTGGCAGACCCTTCTGCATTAACACAAGCAGTTGCTGCCTACCAAGGCTGTCATTTTATAGGCATGCCCGAATGTGAGGTAAAGTAATCAGCTCAGTTCTTTGCAAATCAGTTCCTTTCTCTTGTGCTGTGTCCCTTTGTGGATTTGAACACATGTCCTGCCATCACCTTTATAATGTACGGGCCTACCAAACAAGCTGCTTGGCTTTTTAACTCCCATTTTAGAAGCTTAGACTCGAGAGAGAGGGGAGACCTTAGGTATCAACAAGGCCATGTGTTGAAACTTTACTAGTTGTGGTTTCAGATGAAGTGCTCAGCCTTTCTTGGGGGCAGAAGTATTGAAAGCGCTGAACAGGAAGTTTCTGTAAGTTCACCCAAAACCAGAGCAGCTTCGTATTTATGTTTTATATGTTGGGGTTTTAAGAAAGAATTCATTTGATAAAAGTTCTGTTTAAAAAAAAAAAAAAAGTAAATCATTGGTTTGGTTCAACCTCTTGCCTCCTATAGGAATTTCTTCTCTCCGTCACAAGTGGTTGTCTTGACTGTAGGCAAAAAAAGGGGATAATAAAAGCATAGTGAGAATCTTTTCAGAATTAGAGATGTCATAAAATATCCAGGACAAAAACTTCCTGGCACCTTCATAATGTTTCCTTTTTGTCCTAGGTGCTTCTGGCCCAGTGTGTGGTCTATTTTGCCAGAGCCCCGAAGTCCATTGAGGTGTACAGCGCCTACAACAACGTCAAAGCATGCCTGCGAAACCACCAGGGGCCCCTGCCCCCCGTCCCGCTGCACCTGAGGAACGCGCCCACCAGGCTGATGAAGGATTTGGGCTACGGCAAGGGCTACAAGTACAACCCCATGTACACCGAGCCTGTGGATCAAGAATACCTGCCGGAGGAATTGAGAGGAGTCGATTTCTTTAAGCAAAGGCGATGCTGACTCTCGTAGGCTTTGACAGCAGAGGGATATGTCTGTTTTGTAAGGAGAGCAAGAGTAACTGAATTGTGAGGTCGGTTGCCCAGTGGAAGTTAAAGAGACCAACATTTTGTGCCAGAAATGTCCAAGTTCCTTAGGTGGAGGCACATGTACTTCAACTAAATGTGTAACATTGAAATTGTGTTCATTTGCACTCTGTGCAACGGTTATGCTTATGAAAATATCTGGCAGCTTTGTGCAATGAATTAATGTTATAAGGAATTATCTATTTTGTCATAGTATTTAAGTCATAATGTCATTTCAGAATTCAGTTCTGTAGGATTTTTTTCTTTAAAAGATGTATATTCAGGGTAGTTTGAATTGGTAAAAAAAAAAATGTAATTGTGATTTAATACTGCATAGTGTTTTGGGTATTTTTTTTATATGCAAAGGTCTTATGAGCCAATAAAACTATTTCAAAGTACTTCTTCAATTCTTTCACATCTTTCCTACCTAGAATCCTAGCTACCAACATCTGTCACTGTCACGTTGGTAGGTAAATGCTTTGAAAGAAAAATGCCCATAGGTGAGAAGGTTGGAAAGCTTAGTGAGAAGTCTGTAATCTTTGTAAAAATCCATTTTGATTTTTAAAGGAATACATAGAGTTTTAAATGGCTTATGAAAGAATCCAGTAGTCTTTTCATTCCTTCAGTTTCTTCTTGCAGCTCTGTTTCTAAATGACATACTCCTGTTTTACTATCGTGATTCCTAAACAAATACACACACAGCTTCATTTCCTTTGCAGTACTGCTAATTCTTTCAAAACTACTTAATAGTCACCCACAAGGATGGTCTCATCAAGTAATCTGTCAGTTCTGTCGTGTGTGTGTCCCCCCCCCCCGCCCCGCCTGGTGTGATCCCTCCAGGAACCTACTTCCTCTGTCGGAATGCTGCACAGCTAAAGCCCTGGGACTCCTCTGCCTTTCTCCTACATGAGGAGTCCTGTTTTCTCCACAGTATACCCTACCGAGACAGCATACCCTGCTATCTTGGTTTATTCCATCATTTCTGTACAAGATATGCTTTGCTAGTTTTACCAGGCTGGAGTGACAGTGACATCACACTCAGCGGGCCTGGTGTGCGAACTCCCCTTCTGAGTCTGGACATCTCCTTTGTAACTGCCTCGAATGTTCTTTTTGCAGGGTCTGATGCTTTCCTTTTTCTCCTGAGGGGATCCACATGCTTTAGGAGCTTTATGGAACAAGGATGCATGGGAAGCAAAATATTTTTAAATCTTGAGTCTGAAAATGCTTTTTATTTTACTTTCAGACTTAACCTGATAGTTTGGGAATAAAGTCTAGGTTGGAAATTATTTGTCAGTTGTCTTCCTCTTTCCCATGTTGCTATGGAGAAATTTGAAGACATTCTGATTTGTGATCTCAGCAAGTTGATAAAATCTTCTCTGTTTGTTCCTAGTGTTTGAAAAGCTCACAGTGATTTTACCAGGTGCTTGGTGGACCCTTTCAGTCTAGAAATTCATGTCTTTCAGTTCTGGGAAAGTTTGTTTCTTTATTCATTTAATAAGTATTGGGTACTTGCCTCATGCTAAGCACTCTTGTTGGGAACACATCAGTAAAGAAAAAAGAACATCCTGTGCTCATGAAAAAGATTGTATGAAAAATTATATATATTTTTTAAAGATTTTATTTATTCGACAGAGATAGAGATAGCCAGTGAGAGAGGGAACACAAGCAGGGGGAGTGGGAGAGGAAGAAGCAGGCTCACAGTGGAGGAGCCTGATGTGGGGCTTGATCCCGGAACGCTGGGATCACTCCCTGAGCCGAAGGCAGACACTTAACTGCTGTGCCACCCAGGCGCCCCGAAAAATTATATTTTAATATGTCTGCTAATGATGAGTGCTGTGGAGGAAATAGCCAGGGAACCAAGCTAGAAAGGGTGGGAAGATGCCATGATTTTATCTGAAGTGGCCAAAATAGACCTCATCAAGAAGGGAATATCTGAGTCAAGAATTAAAGGAAGTGATTATGCCATTCAAAGATATGGAAGATATTCCAGGCAGAGGGAATAGCAAGTACAAAGGCCCTGAAGAAGGAAGGTGCCTGGCTGGCTCATTGCTATGAAGGAGGCGAGTCTAATTGCAAAGGAGGGAAGGAAATAGTGGAAGTTGAGAGGAGGTGATGATGGGGGTTTGGATTAATGTGGGACTTTTCCAGTCCTGGGAAAGACTGGTTTGTACTCAAGGATTCTAGCAAAGGAGTGAGTATCACAGTGGCACATCCATTTGTAAGCATAGCCTTTGCTGCATTGTGGAGGGAAGGCAGGGCAGAGCAAGAAGAGGGGAAATCAGAATTTGCAGCACCCTAGTGGAGCAGGTGACAGGATTGGTGGGAGGAGGCATGGGAAGAGCAGTGTGATTAGGAATGTGCTTGAAGGGAGAGTGCATTTTCCTCACCTCCATTTTCCCAGAGGTTGGCCCTCTTGAACTGGCCTTTGTCTTTGTCTTCCCTCCTTATTCCTCATCCTTTTGTCTTTTTGCTCTACATTCTGGGAGATTCCTCAACTTTATTTTCATTCCTTCATTTTTACCATCATCACATTTTAAATTTCCAAGAGCTCATTTTTAATGTTCCCCTTTTTTTGGAGTAGCCTGTGTTTATTTGCTTACTCATTTGTGTGATGACTGCTTAATTCCCTAAGGATATTAAATTTTCTTTTTATTTTCTCCCTACATACTCTCTTCCATGTTGTTTTCTGTTCATTTTGGTCTCTGTCTTTCAGACCGAAAGCTCTGAGCTCTTGGCAGGAGTGGACTTCAATCCTTGCTGAGCCATTTGTTGTTAATCCTCGAAGTCTTCATCTTTAGGCTGGTTAGGGCCCCAGAGAAACTTCTCTTCTCCCTCTGGTGGGTGGGTCAAGTTTGGCTCCCTGTGTTCTGGGTGCTATATAGGTGGTTGTCTTACAGTAGTCAGTGTGCCAATGTCCCCTTGATCTCTGAATGTGAATCAGTAGCCTGGCCCCCAGCTCTATCTGGGGTCTAGTTCAGAGATTCCGCAATCGCCTGGAATGGGAGAGCATACCTGCTACTGGCCAAGCCTTTGAGACATCTGCCACATGAATCAGGTGGGTTCTTGCCTTTCCCCACTGGGATCTGCCGAGTCAGTTACCACTTGCCCATCATCTTCCCAACCTCCAACATCGTGTTTCCATTGTCACTTGTTCTCCGCCATTTTAAGGGTTGATGGCTTTTAAAGATTACTGTAGTTTGGGGGGGGGGGGGATCCTTGAGAGAGAAAAAAATTAGATGTGGGTTCAATCCATCATCTTTATGAGTATTTTGGATATTTAATTTAATAAAGATATTTACAGCTCACAACCACAGGAAGTAAGACCTGAGGAGGCAAGGGGAGGGAGCTGAGGAGAAATGCTAGGACCACCTTCTGACCAGGACCATGGCAGTAAATAGAGGCAAAAGAGCTCAGCAGCTACTGTACGTCCTAACGGAAACAGGGGAGCAAAAGGAAATAAATAGACCTTTCTTCTGCCTTCTGATCTCTCGCTGGTGCCTCCCATTAGCAGGACCTTCCACTTGGAGGTTTCCCTGGTTAAGAAGCAGCACAAGAAGGATGGAGAGTCGATTTAAAAGAATAAGTAATGAACACTTAGAACGGACAGATCTCTGAAATAAGAGATACAACTACTGTATTTAAAAAGAAAATTCTGCATGATTATATATCATTGAGAACCAGAGAGAATAGTTTGAAAAACTAATAATGGAGTCCAGGAAAACGGTCCAATAACAATACATGAAAATTACATTCTGGATGATAAACTGTAATCAGAAAATATACCAAGAAAAATGTCGCGTTTTCAGTCACAGCCTGGGATTAGACCTTAGTCTCTGAGGAGCAGGACTGGAGCGAAGAAACTGCCGTACTACTGAGACACAGAGAAAAGTTGAACAAAGGAGAGGCAAGCCATATTCCTTAACATAATTTTATTATAAATTTAACTTATAAACACTCCTTAAACTTGTTTTCATATTCCACCGTGCTTGGCATTTAGAATGTGATCAGTACATATTTGTTGAATGATAAGAGTGAATAAACTTTGACCGAGCTATTTCTGTAGAGGTCTTCAACTAGAGGTCTGTCCTTGATACCTGCGTCCACCAGGAGTCAGCCTTCAGCTGTGACAGATGAGCCAACGTTTCCGACGTCCTCCCAGCTCTCCCCCGGGACGGGTGGCCGCCCTTGGCCAAGGCTGGGCTCACTATTTGAGATTAGCCTCGTACACTAACACACAGGTTTTAAAAGAACTTATTTGTTCGATTATAAAAGTAGCAAGTGATCATTGCAAGAAAGGTACAGGAGGGGAGACAGCAAACACACACACACGCACAGAGAATAATAAAAATCAACTTCAATCTTTCCTCAGCGATAAGTAGTGTGAACGTTTTAGCAGACGCCGTCCGGGTACTTTTCCAGCGTGTGTGTGTGTGTGTGTGTGTGTGTGTGTGTGTGAACACTGGAAGCGCACGTCATCTGCTCTGCAGCTTGCCGTTCTCACCTCGCCACGACTTTTCACACCCCGAAATTAATGTCTTAGCGTCTACTTTCAATGGCCGCCTGCAGAGCCACCAGGGGGCCGCACACGGCGGGTGCCGCACGACACCGGCTGTGCCGCCCCCACGGGCTATGGCACGGTGGGCGCCTCCGAACGGGATTTAGTAACCCCCCCCCCCCGCCCCCGAGAGCTACGCTGTGGGCCTCCAGCCACCTGCTCGCAGTCCTTCGCGAGCGCCGGGCCGTCTGCGCTGGTCTCTTACTGGGCCTCGGCTCTTCCCGTGCCCTCGGGCCGCCCTGTCCAGCCGGGCAGGAGCGGAGCCACTGCGCGATGGCGCCCTCCTCCCTGGCGCCGCGTGTCCGCTCGCAGGGTGAAAACAAGCCCAGCACCGGACCCCGACCCCTCCCCAGCTTCCCTTCCCCCCACACTCCTGCCCCACAGCCCCGGCACGGGTTCTTTCCGGCCCTCCACCCACTACACAGGGTCCGGTCTGCTCGGGGTCAAATTCTACCTGTGCCACTTCTCCACTCTGTGACCCGGGTCAAGGGTATCCTCTTTTTCACTTTCCTCCTCTGTAAAATAGGCATCAAAATACGGTCTCGTCGGGACGGAGATCACCTGATTGAACATGCAGATTGCGGAGAGTCGTGCCAGGCGCGCGGTGAGCAAAGAGCTAGCTGCAGCGTCCCTCGTTCTGATCTCAGCCGAGCAGCACTTGGCCTGGAAGCCCTCCGACCGCTCAGGCCCACTCAGGTCCAGGAGACGCCCCCACCGCCCGTGCGCTTGCGCTCCGTGAGTACTTGTGGTTTTGCAGGGCTGCCGCGTGTCCCGGGACGTCGCTCTGTGCGCCTGGGAGAGGCCGGTGTCTGGCCTGTCAGCAGCCCCTTCCGTTTCCTTCCCCGAGGGCTCTCAGCTCGGGAGGCTAGGCCGGGCGCGGGGCAGTGTTGCAGTCGGCCAAGGACACTTGACACTTGTTTCTGGCTGGTGTTACTCATCGCAAACATGTGTACTGACCGCTATGTGTTGGACACGATTCAAAGATCATTTATGATCTCAATTTCCAAAACAACTCTGAGCTAGTATTGTTATTACGTCTATGGGGAGGGGGAGGTGTGTGTGGCCTGGGGGCCTCAGTTGGTTAAGCATCTGCCTTGGGATCAGGTCATGATCCCAGAGTCCCGGAATCGAGTCCTGGGATCGAGTCCTGGGATCGAGTCCCGGGATGGAGCCCCACGTTGGGCTCCCTGCTGAGCAGGGAGTCTGCTTCTCCCTCTGACCCTCCCCCCCTCTCGTGCTCTCTCTCTCAAATAAATAAATAAAATCTTTCAAAAAAGACAGAGAGAAGAAAAGAGGACTTTGGGACCTCGGGTGGTTAAGTGACTGTCCCGGGGTGACAGATCTAGGCTTGGAACCCATGTGGTCTGGCCTGCTCAACCACTTTGCAGGGGATTCTCGGCTCTCGCTGTTCTTGTTTAAACCCCAGAATTTCTAATTCCGTCAGGTTGCGATGAACCCCAAGAATTTGTTTCTACGAGTTCCCAAGCGATGCTGTCGCTGCTGGTCCGTGCGGACCACACTTGGAGAGTCACTGCACTATGCCATGCTCCCCGCCATCAATACTCTGGAAAGAGGGTTTTCAATGGCAAACACACTCTTTCCAGACTGAGGGTCAACTGTCCTTGTTTGTCTTCTCCCAACCCAAACACTCATTTATCTTTCCTTTATTGCTCCAGTCAGCGATTTGTGAAGCCTATGACGGGGCTTCACAAAGCCCCCATGCCAACTGGGCCTGCCTCCATTCCCACCCCGCTCTTCCCTCAGCTCCTTCAAATAGGGAGTGTGGCTGGTTTAAGTCATCCATACTTGAAATCGGTACATGAGTGGGGAGACAGGGCTGCCGTGGGTTGTACCAGCCAGGCAGGCGCAGGGGCAGGGCAGCAGAAACCCCGTGGAAAGGGCCTCTGTGTCTGCTTCTCGGGAGAGAATGGGCTGGCGAGGCCCTTGAGGGAAGACAATTTGGGGGCAAGATGATTGCTATGCTTCTCGCCTATCTTGATTAACTTTCAGCTTCTACTGAAAACACAGCTTTTCCCTGACCGGCTCCTTCCTGAGGAACGAGGTGTGTGGACTTCATCTTGCAGCCGGCAAACTTGCTACCTGGCTGGCCGCCCCCTCACTATCACAATGAGCAGAAACAGGTATTGTGATGAGAGAGGCTGTCACTGGGCTGAGCACATGGAGACAGTTAGAACTGAGCTTGGATGTGGGAAGGGTGCACACACGGAAGGTGTCCTGTGTCTCCAGAGGGGCTGTGCCCCGGTTAAAAGCAGCTCTGAGGAAGCCATAGTCTATGTGGCCATCTGCTTGGGCAACCTGCAAAGTCATGGGGCTGGTGTTGCTTTACTGTGACTGGAAGTTACATAACCGGCAGCCTTGTGACCACACAACTATTTTCTGAAGCAGACAGCATTTGAGTTGGAATCCTATGTCTCTTCCATTATCAATTTTTTGAAATCTTGCCCCAAGATCCATCAAAAATATGAAGTCTTCACTAAACCAACCAGTTAGAACAAATTGCCCCTTCCTTTGCTTACATCACACCCACCGCCAACATCGCCTAGAGTCTGTCTTTTGGGCGATGGATGAGAAGCCTGCTGAGGGCAGTCAGGGCGCTATTCACGTCAACCTCACAAGGTCTGGCTCCTCACAGGCTTTCGGCAAGCATTTGTCCAGTTGACTTTACTTGCTAGAGAAGATGGTGACATCTAAGGGTAGACCTCTCCCTGTCTCCAATGGTGCAGGTATGAACTTGCCCTAGCTTGCCGGGCTCCTGTAGAAAGCCTGGGAGTGATGGTGCCATTTAGGATAAGGTACGAATTTTCCATTTCTGCGCTAAAAACGGAATCCGTGTCCCATTTGCAATATCTTTATTGAAGCAATAACCTGATTGCTTAAGTCAGTTGACCTTTCTGTAATGTCTGAATGGAGCAGAATAAAAACTATATAATATAATTAAGGTGATAAATCATAAAACACATTTGGACAACTTCCAGAATCACAGAATATTAATTGTTCTCTCTAAACCTCTGTCTCCTTATCTCTTGAAGGAGGGTAGGTTATAATAATCTCTAAAAACTCATGCAGTTTGCAGATACGGCCTTGTTATTCACATCATAAAACCTTTAAAGGAAAGTCCCCCTTTTGCTGATGAGTCACTCAATTAAAGTGCACATTTTAGATCTTTCTGGAATTCTTCAATGTCAGGCAAATGAGATTTGGAGACAAAGCCATTATCCAATCTCTGGCAAGTCACATACATTCCTTAGGCCTCTGTTTTCTCAGCGTTAGGGTGAGGGTAACAGTGGCCGCTGGGCTCACTTTGACATTTCTTATGAAAGTCATTAAGACAACACAGGTCATGTGGGTACTTTATCAGCTGTCAGTAAAGTCTAAAAATGAGGGACTATTATATTTTTTTGGCCATTTATAGATGAAAGTGTTAAGAAATATTAGCAAGTTTCAGAGGCCTAAAGCCATGAGAGTCAGATTTTTTTCATCAGCTTGCTTAATACTCACACAGGAATGGAAAGAGCTCCAGAAAACTGATAAATAGGGCCCCCACTCCCATCTCCCCTGCTCCTTGTCACCCTGTGGTCTTGCCCACTTCCTCTCCCCTAACGGCTCTGAGCAGCCACAGATGGGAAAATTTCTGCTCTTCCTTGTCCCTCCCCCACTTGGCAGCGTGAGCCGAATCTCTCCTTGCCTATCTGCCTCCACCTTCCCATTCCCAGAATCGGGAATGGTGTGGAAATCATGAAAGATCAAAGATCAAAGATCAAAGGGGATGAGAACTGAGCAGCATATCAGGAACCCCTCTTCTAGTTTCTTGTGTCATATGAGTGTCCCAGCGACACAGGGGGCAGAACGGGGAAGACACCAGAGCTGTTACAACGTTGACGCTTAGGAAATCTTCGCCAATATTTTCCCAAGTCATGCTTGAACTGGGAGTGTCATCTGACTCCGGGGTGGACAGTACCCCAGACAATAAATCTTGTAGGGTTCTGCCGGACAACAGCTCTGTCTTCTCAGTCAGTGCTACTCAAAGTGGGGTTCCCAACCCAGCAGCAGCGCCCTGAGTGAATGAGAAATGCAGGGTGTGGGTCAAAGGGCTAGGGTCCAGGGGTCTGTGTTCTAACAAAGTCTCAAGTGATTTTTGTGCGCATGTTAGGACCAAGAATGAGTGTGTCCTCAGCTCTTCCCTTCCGTCCTCTGCCCTCTGCCCTCCCTACCCCAAGCAGCCAGCCAGCCAGAGCACAGCTGGAGTTCCCACGAGCAGCACCCTCCGAGGCTCAGTCCCCAGCACCCCTGGAGGCCTCCATCGGACAATCTACACCAGAGAGAGTAGAGAAGGGTTCACTCAGGTTTACACAAAGAAGCCATCAACTTGAACCCACGGTGCACGTTCCAGTCACCACCGGGTTTCATCAAAGGCAGGATGTTGTCTTCTGGTCCTTCCCGAGTTGCTGCAGACAATTCTGGGAGGAGAAGCTCCATGCACTTGGTTTCACTGGGTGCCTGACCTTCAGGCCCTGACCACTTGGCCCTGGTTCTTCCCGGAGACCAGAGAGGCAAGCCCGAGTCCCCAGTTCTTCCCCGGCCGTGACACTCAGAGATGTGAAAATGGGTTTCCTGCTTTGTGAAGAAACTCAGTATGAGCAAATCAGGCTGGCACAGGGAAAGGCACGAGCAGAGACAAGCCCAGAGCCTCGGAGGCCTCGGTGAAGATGTTCCTGAGGGCAGCCACACCTCTGTCATTTCTGGGGTAGCTTCACATTTCCAGTAATCCCCTCTTTCTTTCCTCTTCATCCAGTTCAGGTTGGGCTTCTATAACCTGCTGACTAATGGAGAGCACGGGCTAAAGAGCTGGGCTGGGAGGATGTAGTGAGGAGTGGAGGCCTTAGTCAGCTGTGACTCAGTCACTGTCAGAATGCAGTGGGTAACAGGTGAGTCGAGGGCGGCTCTCGAAGCCTCACACCCATTTTTATTGGTAACTTGCTATGTCAGATTTCCTGTTGAAAAAGCTCCAAATTTATTTGGAAATGGGAGCAAAAGAGAGGGTCTTTGTCTCCAAGAACTACCAAAGCCTGGTAGGAACACCCTTGTCCTTTATAATTCTTCGAGATCAAAAGCAGCCAGGGTTGTCTGCTCCTCCACTCATACACTTGTCCCTTTTCGCTCCAGGCCTGTATATCTGTCCCTACCCATGCCCTGCTGCCACAGTTGTTCACTGAGAGGTGCAGAGGGGTGGTGAGGAGAGCATGGGGTTTGGAGTCAAGCTTGGTTCGAATCCTGGCTCATTAGACCTACACTCTGGACCTTGGTTTCCTCATTGGTATAATAGAGCTAATGACACCTACTTATACGGCCAGAGAGGAGTCAAAATCATGATTATAAAATGCCTGGCATATGGAAGGTGTTTTGTTATCAATCTTGAAAGACCCCTATGTAATACCCTTTCTGAAAGTAAAGATTTTTTTTTCCGTTCCTGAGTATTTTCAAAAGTGGCCAATATTGTTTCCATGTGCTGGGACCAGTGCAGATAGGATTTTTCCTTTCAACCCGTGAAGCCAGGTGCGCCAGGCATTCCCTCTGTGATTTACTTCTGGGGATCCTTTTCCTTGTGTTGTTAGAACAGATACATAGAGCCAGGTGGCAGTCTCGGTTTCAGCCCTAAGAATAGATCACTTATAGGGGCTCCCGGGTGGCTCGGTCAGTCAAGCATCTGCCTTTGGCTCAGGTCATGATCCCAGGGTCCTGGGATGGAGCCCTGCATCAGGTTCACTGTTCTTTGGGGAGTCTGCTTCTCTCTTTCCCTCTACCCCTCTCCCCACCTGCCCCTTCATGCTCTCTCTCGCTCTCAAATAAATAAAATATTTTTTTAAAAAAAGAATAGATCACTTATAGATAACCAATGCTGTCTCACATAACATCCTAGGACTGTAAAGAAACTTCTGAGTCATTTAATCCAGGTCCTACAGCATCACCCACTGCCCATGTGACAGACACTTGACTGTGGTAGAAAAAGGAAAGATCAAAATCGCAGTTATTTTGACGGATCATTGGTTCAATCACAATTTTTCCGTTAATATACCTCGTAAGCACCATTCCCTAATGAATCATCTTGATAATACTTGTGCCTGCAAACAAAATACAACACACTTAAACAACTTAGAAGAGTAGGTTATCATTATGGAGAGTTTTACCTGAGACCTGCCTCCCTTCAGTGAGTTTGTGAGTAGCAGGCAATGTTAACTCCCTTACTGGCTCTGTGCACTCAAACAAACGCCCGTGACATCATTCCGCTTCTCCGGCTTCTGTGGATGTCCCAGGTTTGCTGGAGAACAGTCTAGAAAGATTTCCTCTGAACTGAATGTAAAAGGAAGAAGTGGGAGATCCTCATGTCATTTCAGAAGCTCCACCTGATACCATTGCTCTCCAAGAAATCCCTATCTGGTCACTGGACCCTGTTACCTCATTGCATTCATTCACCTGCTCATTCATTCATTTCCTCCCTCACTCGTTTAACAAAGACTCAGTGTTGGGAATATAAAAATCAGTGAGGGAACTTCCAAGTTAAGCTGGCAGCATAAATATACACACAATTAAATTACTTTCACGTATGATTGTAAAAGAGTTGGTACTTCATGTCAGATAGGAGATTTGCTAGTAACGGGTAAGTTGGGTTTGATGCCGTCTGCTGGAAGTCTCTCAGTCAGAACTGATCTTTCCCTTCTTTACACTCTAATGGGGCCGCTACCACATCTTTGGTATGATAGTACTTCCTGTGATCTGTTTGGTATGTTAGTGAAATTACTAGGATCCGAAGAAGATGAAATAAGTAGGAAGTGGGTCTTTCTCTTGAGGAGTTTATAGTCTATTACCAGCTTTCGGACAGGGCACCAGCGATCATTCCAAGACATATCTGGTCAATGTCAAAGGAGGTCTGCCCGAAGAGCAACAGAAAGGTTGTGAGCAAGAACACTGCAGCACCAGGTAAAGAGTCAGGCGGCGGGGGGCAGAGGTGACAGGAGACTTGAAGGTAAAGTAGTATTTCAACAGGTACGGGGGTAGAAATCAGCATTCCAGAGAGAGAAGGGGGCGCACAGAGTTCTGCTTCAGCGTAAAAAGGGGTGTTTTCAACCTCAACACTATTGACATTTGGGGCCAGATAAGTCCTTGCTGTGGGGGCTGTCCTGTGCAGACTGGGACATTTAGCAGCCTCACTGGCCTCCCCCCAAGAGGCCAGCAGCACCTGCCCCCAGGCATGACAACCAAGAAAGTGTCCAGATATTGCCACATATCCCTGGGGATGGGGGGCAATATCATCTCTGTAGAGAACCCTGATAGACACAGGCAGACACCCAGATCCGTACATACATACAGTTTTTGTCCTGGGCTGCTGTTTGAACTGTGTCATATCCTTCAACGTGTCTGAAAGTGGGAACGAAGGTAATCATGTTTGCATTAAAAGATTATTGTAGGGATTAAATAGTGTATGTCAAGTCTTTGGCACATAGTTATTATCGTTCCTTAAATGAGTTGGTCATGGGATTTTAGAGCAGAAGTTGGTATGTTCTTAGCTGGATTTTTTTTTTAATCTTTTAGCATCAAAGAATGGGTTGTTTGGAGAGTACTAAGCAGGGAGAACTCGGAAGGTGGGCCTGTAGAGCAGGAGAAATGTAATAAGGGCCTGACCAAGGGTGGTGTCAGCGGGGATGGAAAAGAAGGAAAGGCTGTGGGAGAGAGATTTTAAACAGCTTTATTGAGCTATATTGACATACAATAAACTACACGTATTTAAAGGGTATAATTTACTGAGTTTGACACACACATACACCTGGAAAATCACTATCACAATTGAGACAGCGAATGTATCCATCAGGCCCCTAAATTTCCTCACTCTCTCTGCAATCTCTCTCTCCCTACCCCTAGTCCTGTCCCCAGGCAACCACTGATCTGCTTTCTGTCACTTTAGATCAGTTTACAATTACTAGAATGTTATAGAAATGGAATCACGCGGAGTGTGCTTCTATTTTGGTCTGGCTTCTTTCGTTCAACAGAGTTATTTTAGGATCCATCCATGTTACTGAGTGTATCAATAACATGATATGGTTTTGCTGACTGGTTCTCTGTCATATGAATATGCCACAACTTATATACTCCCACGACTGTTGATTGACATTTAGGCTGTTTTTAATTTTTGGTTATTACAAATAAAACTGCTATGATCTATGGACATGTGCTTTCTTTTCTGGTAAATACCTAGAAGTGGAATGGCTGGGTCCTGTGTTAGGTACATAGTTAGACTTTTAAGAAATTGTTTTCCAAAACGGTGTCATAGTTTACATCACCACGAACAGTGTGTACTTAGTACGATCAATCTTTTTTACTTAACCATTCTAGTGGATATGTGTCTCCTTGTGGTTTAAATCTGCATTTCCCTAATGACAAATGACGTTGAACATCTTTTCATGTGCTTATTTACCATCCATACATCTTCTTGCTGCAGTATCTGTATAAATCTTTGATTTTAAAAAATTGAGTTTTTGTCTTGTTATTATATACTAAGCATTCTTTATATATTCTAGATAATGTTTTTATCAAGTATGTGTCTTATGAATATTTTCTCCTGGTCTATGGCTTGCTTTTGAAAAGCAAGGTTTTTTTGTTTTATTTTGTTTTGCTAAGATCCAATATATTGATTTTTTTCTTTTATACTTTCATATATATATATATATATATATATATATATATATATATATATTAAGATACCTTTACCAAACCCAATGTCACCAAGATTTTCTCCTATGTCTTATTCTAGATGTTATTTTTTTTAGCTCTTACATTTGGGTCTGTGTTTCTGGTTGTAGTTAATTTTTGCATATTAAAATTACATATGAGAGGAGTGACACCAGCTTCATGGCAGCATAAACCGACCCTCATTTGGTCCCCCTCTCAACAACAAAAAAATCAGCATCTATCCACAAACAAAAGTGGCTTTGTGGGAGCTTTGGGATCCAGGACCATACTCAAGGGACCCAGGAAAGGTCCCACCTACCTGTTAGTTAAGTAATAGACAGCAAGACCTTGGTCCCTACTATAGACCCTGAAATGGCCCCTGAACCATCTCCAGCCCCTCTTGGCCATGGTCCAGGAGTCCCTGGAAAACACTGTCTTAGGCCAATCACCAACAGATGAGACTGGACATTTTCACTGCTGAGTTCTACGAAATATTTAAAGAATTAACACCAATTCTTCTCAAACTCTCCCAAAATATTGAAGAGGAGGAGATACTCCCAAACTCATTTTATGAAGCAAGCATTACCCTAATACCAAAGCCTGATAAGAACACTACAAGAGAAGAGAACTACAGGGGCGCCTGGGTGGCTCTGTCAGTTAAGCATCTGCCTTCAGCTCAGGTCATGATCCAGGGTCCTGGAATCAAGCCCAATGTCTGGCTCTCTGCTTAGCAGGGAGCCTGGTTCTTCCTCTCCCTCTGCCTCCTGCTCTGCCTGCTTGTGCTCTCTCTCTCTCTTTCTGTCAAATAAATAAATAAATAAATAAATAAATAAATAAATAAATAAAATCTTTTTAAAAATTATAGAAAAGAGACGTACAGACTAATATCTCTGGTGAACATATAGATGTGAATATTCCCAACAAAATATTAGCAAACCGAATTCAATAGCATATTAAAAGGATCATACACGATGATCAAGTAGGTTTTATCTCTGGGATGAAAGGAGGGATTAACATCTGCAAATCAATAAATATGATATAACACATTAGTAGAATCAAAGGTAAAAATCCTATGATCATTTCAATAGATGAACAAAAAGCATTTGACAAAATACAACATCTTTTCATAATAAAGACACTCAATAAATTCGGTATAGAGGGAACACACTTCAACATAATAAATAGCTTGTATGACAAGCCCATAGCTAACATCACTCTTAATGGTGAAACGTTGAAATATCTTCCTCTAAGATCAGGAACAAGACAAGGGTGCCCACTCTCAGCACCTCCTATTCAACATATTACAGAAAGTCCTAGACAGAGCAACCAGACAAGAAAAAAAAAATCATCCAAATCAGAAAGGAAGAAGGAAAATTGTCTTTGTCTCCAGGTGATATGATCTTATGTAGAGAAAATCCTAAACACTCAATCAAAAAACTGTTAGAACTAATCAATGACTACAGTAAAGTTACAGGATAAAAAAAATCAACATACAGAAACCAGTTGCATTTCTATGCACTAACAACAAAATATCTGAAAAGGAAATAAAGAAAACAATCCCATTCACAATGGCATCAAAAACAATAAAATACTTAGAAATAAATTTAACAAAGGAGGTGAAAGATCTGTACACTGAACACTACAGGACTTTGGTGAAAAAAATTGAAGAAGACGCAAACAAATGGAAAGATTTCCATGCTCATGGATCAGAAGAATTTATATTGTTAAATGGTCATAATAGCCAAAGCCATTCATAGATTTAATCATTGGATCAATCAAAATTCAACATTCCAATGGCATATTTCACAGAAATAGAAAAAAAACAGAAAAAAATATGTGTGGAACCACAAAAGACCCTGAATTGCCAAAGTAGTCCTGACAAATAAGAATAAATTTGGACATATCACACTTCCTGATTTCAAACTATACTACAAAGATGTCATAATCAAAACAGTTAGGTGTTGGCATAAAAATAGACATAAAGACCAATGAAGCAGAATCAAGAGCTCACTAACAAACTCTTGCATATACGGTCAACTAATATTTGACAAGAGAACCAAGAATACTCGAAGGAAGAAGGCTAGTCTCTTCAATAAATGGTACTGGGAAAACTGGGTAACCACATGCAGAAGAATAAAATTGGACCCCAACCTAAAAATCTCATAAAAATCAACTGAAAATGGATTTAAACATTTAAACATAAGACCTGAAACCATTCAGCTTCTAGAAGAAAACATAGGGAAAAATCTCATTGCCATTGGTCTTTGCAGAGATTTCCTGGGTATGACACCAAAGCACAAATAACAAAAGCAAAAATAAATAAGTAAGACTACGGAGAAGTAAGAAGTGTACAATAAAAGAAACAATAAAATGGAAAGGCAACCTAGGGAATGAGAGAAAATGTTTGAAAATCATATATCTGATAAGGGGTTAATATCTACAATATATTTAAAAACTCAAGCAATTCAATACCAAAAAACAATCTGATTTAAAAATGGCTGGGGAGGGGTGCCTGGGTGGTGCAGTCGTTAAGCATCTGCCTTCCGCTCAGGGCATGATCCCAGCATTCTGGGATCCAGCCCCATATCAGGCTCCTCTGCTGGGAGCCCGCTTCTTCCTCTCCCACTCCCCCTGCTTGTGTTCCCTCTCTCGCTGGCTGTCTCTCTCTCTGTCAAATAAATAAATAAAATCTTTAAAAA
Source organism: Ailuropoda melanoleuca (assembly GCF_002007445.2). Taxonomy (NCBI): domain Eukaryota; kingdom Metazoa; phylum Chordata; class Mammalia; order Carnivora; family Ursidae; genus Ailuropoda; species Ailuropoda melanoleuca. Next base: position 23,142,637 of record NC_048222.1, on the reverse strand, counting down.
AATAAAAATAAAAATAAAAATGTTTGGGGAAACTGAGTAGACATTTTTCAAAAAAAGACATGTAAATGACCAAATAGCTACATGAAAAGGGGCTCTACAACCCTTAATCATTAGGGAAATGCAAATCAAACCCACAATGAGATAATCACCTCACACCTGTTAGAGTGGCCGTCATCAAAAAGACAAGAGATAACAAGTGTTGGTGAGGATGTGGAGAAAAGGGAACACTTGTGCACTGTTGGTGGGAATGCAAACTGCTGCAGTCACTATGGAAAACAGCATGGACTTTCCTTAAAAATTAAAAATAGAACTACCCTAGATCCAGCAATCCCACTTCTTTGATATATATCCAAAGGAAGTGAACACGGGATCTCAAAGAGGTATCTGTACTCACATGTTTACTGTAGCATTATTCACAATAGCCAAGCTATGGAAACAACCTGAGTGTCAGTCAAAAGATGAACAGATAAGGAAAATGTGAGATATATATATATATGAATATTATTCAGCCATGAGAAACAACATGAATTGAATTTGAGGACATTAGCATAAGTGAAATAAGTCAGATACAGAAAGACAAACATTGTATGACATCACTTTTATGTAGAAACTAAAAAAGCTCAACTCATAGAAACAGAAAGTAGAATGGTTGTTACCAGAACCTGGGGGGTGGAGAAAATAAATAATTTCTGGGGATCAAATGAACAACATGGTGATTATAGTTACTAATTCTGTATGATATACTTGAAAATTGCTGAGACAGTAGATCTTAAATGTTCTCACCACAAAAAAGAAATTGTAATTATGTGATGTGATGAAGATGTTAACTAACCCTCCCGTGTTAATCATTTTACAATATATAAGTGCATCAGATCAACACACAGTGTACTTTCAATTTAACCCAATATTATGTTCAATTACATCTCAATAAGCTGAAAAAGTATATATAAGAGAGACATAAGTGTTGAGATTCACATTTTTGAATATGACAGTCAAATTGTTCCAGGACAATTTGTTGAAGATATTGTGCTTTTCCCACGGAATGCCTTGGCACGTCTGTTGAAAGTCAATTGATCGTGTGTGTGTGTGTGTGTGTGTGTGTGTCTATTTTTGGACTCTGTTGTGTTTCATATGTGTGTATAATGTAGAGACATGATATATATCATATAACATTATTTAGATGTATTAGATACATATACACAGATATGATAAATATATATGATATAAATATATTTTTTTCCTCCTTGGTCTCAATACCACACTTTCTTGATTATTACTGGAGCTTTATTACATGGCTTAAAATAAGGTAGTTCAAATTCTCCAACTTTGTACTTCTTTTTCAAAGTTATTTTGACTATTTTAGGTCCTTTGTATCGCAATATGAATTTTGGCTAACTTTTCAAACAAGGAAACCTGCTGGGGTTTCATTTGGGATTGTATTGAATCAGTAGATCATTTGGGAAGAATTGACATGTTAGCAATATTGAATCTTCTGATCCATGGGCACGGTAGTTCTCTCCATTTATTTTGGTTTTCTTAAATTTCTTTGAGCCATGTTTTGTAGTTTTCAGTATACAGAACTTACGCATATTTTGTCAAATTTATCCATAAGTAATTTGTATTGGTTATTATAAGTGGCATTTTAAAATTTTTCTATTTTTGATTGTTCCATGTGAATAAATGCAATTGATTTTTGTGTATTGCCCTTGCACCCTGGAATTTTGCTAAGTATTAGTTCCAAGCAGCTTTTGCATACTAAGGATTTTCTACATAGATGGTTATATTGTCTATAAAGATAATTTTAATCTTTTATGTCCAATTTGGATGCCTTTATTTCTTTCTCTTGCTTTATTGAATGGGTTAAAACCGCCTGTAAAACATTGAATAGAAGTGATTAAAAACGGGCATCCTTGTCTTATTCTCAATGTTAGGGTGAAAGCATTCACTCTTTCACCATTAAGCATATTAGCTGTACAGGTTTTTGTTTCTGTGTTTTGTAGATGCCCTTTATCAAGTTGAAGAAGTTTTCTTCCATTTCTATTTTTCTGAGATATGTGTGTTATTATGAATAGATATTTAATTTTTAAATGCTTTTTCTGTATCTATTGAGATGGTCACAAACATAGTATTTTGTTTTTAATCTGATAATATGGTGAATTACATTGTTCTTTTATTGATCAATTTTTGAATGTTGAAAAATTGATCAATTGACACAACAGAGTCCAAAAATAGACACACACACACACACACACACACAATTGATCAAATTTTGAATGTTAAGCCAACCTTACATTTTTGGGATAAACCCCACTTGATTATGATATATTATCTTTTTAATATATTACTGGATTTGATTTGCTAAAATTTGATGAATAATTTTTGCATCTACATCATGAGGGATATTTTTGTCTAATTTTCTTTTCTTGGAATTTCTTTTCTGATTTTAGTATCAAGGTAATTCTGGTCCCATATAATTAGTGGGAAGTGTTTTATTCTTTCTAATTTTCTGGGAAAGTTTGTATAGAATTAGTATTATTTATTCCATAAATATTTGATGGAATTCAGCAGTGAGAGCTATCTGGGGATGGAGTTTCCTCAGTGAGAAGGTATTGAGCTACAAATTCAATTTGTTTCATTGACACAGTATAGTGAAGTTGCCAGCTTGTAATTAGTGAGCTTTGGTAGTTTTAAAATTTCAATAAATTATTCATCACATCAAAGTGGTTGAATGTTTTAATACAATATTTTTCATATTTCCTTATTGTTTATAGAGCTTGCTGTGATGTCTTCTGCTTATTATTGGTATTTATAATTTGCATCTTTTCTCTTTTTTTCTGATCAACCTGGCTAGAGGTTTACCAATTTTATTTATATTTTCAGAGAGTTAGCTTTTAGCTCTATTGATTTCCTCTATTTTTTTGAGATTTTCATTTTATTTTATTTGTGAGAGAGAGAGAGAGAAAGAGCACAAGCAGGGGGCAGAGGGGAGGCAGGCTCCCTGCTGAGCAGGGAGCCCCAGTGCGGGGCTGGGCTCGATCACCAGGACCCTGGGATCGTGACCTGAGCCGAAGGCAGATGCTCAACTGAGCCACCCAGGTGCCCCTCCTCTATTTTTGTTTCTATTTTCTGTTTGATTGATTTCAGCTCTTATATTACTTTTCTTTTGCTTACTTTGTGTTTATTTTGTTTTTCTTTTTCTTGTTTCTTAGGGATGAAAGCTTAGGTCATCAATCTGAGAACTTTCTTTTCTATTATAGGCATTTGATGCTATTAATTTTCCTCTAAGCACCACTTTAGCTGCATACCATAAATTTTAATACATCATTTTTTCAGTTTCAAAATGAAATTCAGTTCAACATACTTTTTTATTTCTCTTTTTTTTTCCTGCTCTAACCCATGGGGTACTTTCAAGTGCACTATTTAGTTTCTAAATATTCAGAGATTTTCCACATATCTTTTTGTTATTGATTCCTAATTTAATTCTGTTGTGGTCAGAAAAAAAACTTTATATGATTTATATCATTTAAAATATATTGAGCCTTGTTTTATGGCCCCAAATATGGTCTATCTTGATCAATGTGTCCTGTGTCTTGAAAAGAATTTATATTCTGCTGTTTTTGAATGGAGTGTTCTATAAATGTCTACTAGGTCAATCTGGTTCATAGTGTTATTCAAGTTTTCTATATCTTTACTGATTTTCTGCATACTTGTTCTATCACTTATGGAACAACATATATTACGACCTTTAACCGTAATAGTTGGTTTATTATTGCTCAATGTATTTTGATTTTCTGTTATGTGCATAAACAGAAATGGGTTTTGGGGGGAAATCTATAGTCCTTTACAACTCTGTGGCTATGCAGGATGAGAGAGTTGGTGAGGAAGAAGGAGGAATCCGAATAGGCCTGTACTTGTCTGGTGTCTGTACATTCAGGTATTTATGTAAGTCACTGGCTAAGGCCACCATAGTCAGAACCAACCCCAGGCCAATGTTTTTTTGTCTGTGAGTCAGGTCCATTCATTTTACTCAGAGCCAGTGTTCCCATGATCTCTATCCCACTTATATCTTGTTTCTAGATTCTCAATCCAACCAAGATATAAATGACTGATCTTCACTAAGATGTAAATGGTGGTAGCTAAAGGCTATTATTCCTTCAGTAAGCATTTTTTTTTTAAAGAGGACTTAGGGGCGCTTGGATGGCTCAGTCCTTGGGCATCTGCCTTCAGCTCAGGGCGTGATCCCAGAGTTCTGGGATCTCTCTCCACTGGGAGCCTCCTTCCTCTCCCACTCCCCCTGCTTGTGTTCCTTCTCTCGCTGGCTGTCTCTCTCTCTCTCTGTCAAATAAATAAATAAAACCTTAAAAAAAATTTTTTTAAGAGGACTTAAATTTTTAAGATAACAGGATGTAGCTTAGTCATGGAATTTCAGGCATTCATCAGAGGATAAGCAAAATCTCTGGAGGCAGAGGAGCTGGAATCCTCAAGGAACAGCTGTAGGCCGTCAGCGTTTCTACTTGGCTTCCACCAGCCTGGTTTCAGGTACAGTAAGTGCTAAGTGCTTTCCCAAGTTTGAATTACAACTATTTAAGAATCTTAAACCATCCTTACAACTAAAGAAAGGAAATGTGCCTTGTTGCTTTGTGGTCAAAGTACCACACTCTTCCTGCTCTCCAGGAAAATCCAGTTTTGACCCAATTCTTTACAGCATATGAATCTGAATCTGAAGTTTTTCCCCTTTGCTTTCTCCCCATATAACCGTATGTTCTGCCATAGGCCTCACAGGCTGTATTTTTAAATACAATTTGTCTCATAATACTTCAAATGCAAACCCAAGTTGAGATGCATTTACAGCAGTGAAACACCCAGCCTCTTATCTTATAATAAACCGTGACGATCTATCACTCTATTTCTGCTGCCTCATAATTCAGGAACATAAAGGGACTTTATTCTGTGTAGGAGGGAACAAAATAGGGATAGATTTGCTGAAGTTATAGAAACAATGATAAGAGGAGATATGAAATCAACAAGGAAACGGTTGCCAGGCAACATGCTTGGTTGTCAAAGAGATAGAGCATTCTTCAATAATAACCTATGAGCAATCTTCAATAATGGCTCATAAATCTCTGAGCTAGAAAGTGTCTATGTCATGAGTGGGTTAAGGCAAATTCTTTTCCAAAGAACCAAAATATCCAGCTATCCCATTCCATTCCATAATATGAACCATGCTGTAAATGTAAGGCCCTGGGGTTATGCACATCTGAGGAGTGTAGTGTCCTTGCTAAGTGGAACATTTTGTGGCTTTTTTCTATGGTTGTAGCCTCAGCTGTATGTAATATTTTTACTCAGCACAATGAACAGCAGTCACAAGATGCACCCAAATTGTGCCCAGTGTCTTGTTTTTCAAGTCGGGCAAAGTCTTGCTGGTTTGATCACCAACATGCGGCCACTGAGTCCCATTCATAAACAAGACCATGACCAGGCATGAAGACTGCAGGATGTTAGGGTTTAAAGGAAGCTTAGAAGACATTGGGCCCACATTTTTCACTTTCCCAGGTGAGGAATGTGGCTTCTATGATTGATACACTAATGGCCACCTCCTTTTGCCCTTTGAGACTACTATTCCAAATAGAACCTGGTCTTTATGTTTGCAGTCCTCTGCAGCTGTGCTCGTCCTGTCCTTTTCCTCCATGAAAGGACTCTTTGACAGAGGATTCTGCTCTACTCATCCCTGGTCACCAGCCATTGGCACAGCACATTAACACATCATTTCACAGGAGTATTAATACATCAACCTGAGCAATGATCTTCAAGACAAGGAGTTAATCAGCCAGAGGGTGTCTTAAACACATGCCCATCCCTATTTTCTATTGAATGCAGTACAGTGGCTGAGAATACGGACTCTGGAGCCAGACTGTCTAGGTTGAACATTGGCTCTTTGTGACCCTTGACAACTTGACCTTGTGCCTCGGTTTTGCCATCTGTAGAACAAGAACATTGGTTATACGAAACTCATCAGATTGTTGAGAGGATTAAACAAGCTCTAAGTAAATAAGTAAGTTTAGAAAAGTTCCTGTCACATAAGCATTTTGTAGTATGAGATATTACCTTCTTTTTTTTTAGAGTTGGATCAATGTCAATATCACCATTGACTATTGCAAAGCAAATTCTCCCAGGGTTATGGATTGGAACTTGGAAGGGCTGTGCCAACGGGCAGGGTGCAGGGTTGGGAGACGTAGTGTTGGGAAGGGAAGCACCTTTTCTTTTCTTTTCTTTTCTTTTCTTTTCTTTTCTTTTCTTTTCTTTTCTTTGGGTTGTTTTTTTTTTTAAGATTTTATTTATTTATTTGACAGAGAGAGAGACAGCCAGCGAGAGAGGGAACGCAAGCAGGGGGAGTGGGAGAGGAAGAAGCAGGCTCCCAGCAGAGCATGGAGCCTGATGTGGGACTCAATCCCAGGACCCTGGGATCACTCCCTGGGCCGAAGGCAGATGCTTAACGACGGAGCCACCCAGGCACCCCGTGGGGTTTTTAATTTACTACCTGAGCCACTTGATTGCTGGGTTAGTGATTCTTAGCAATATAAATTAAGCAATTTTCTGGCTTTTCCTCACTGAATTTTTTATGTCAATGCTGATTTTGATTTACTTTTATTTCTTCTAAAGAGTAGCCAGCAAAGAAGTTTACCAAGAATTTTACTCATTATTGTAACAAAACTTGTTGAACTTCTCAGAAAAAGAAAACTTTCCTGCTTAACTGATGACATTTGCTCAATTTAGAAGGCTTTCTTAACATCCAAGACAAAAGAGCAGGCTAGAGAAAGAAAAATTCAAATAGGGTGAGAGTTCTTTATTATCCCATGGACACATAAAAGCCAAACACAGAGCTTGAAGGATGTTTTCTTCACAAGAGAAGTTGGTCATTCAAAATAGACTTATCAGGGAGCCTGGGTGGCTCAGTCGGTTAAGTATCTGCCTTTGGCTCAGGTCATGATCTCAGGGTCCCGGGATCAGTCCTTGGGCTCCCTGCTCAGGGGGGAGTCTGTTTCCGCCCTCTCCCTCTGCTCCTCTGCCCCTGACCCCTGCTCAGGCTTGCACGCTCTCTCGCTCACTCACTCACTCACTCTGCTTTCTCTCTCTCTCAAAAAAGTTTAAAAAAAATTTTTTAAATAAAACACTAGTTAGTTCTTAGCAAATGTCATTTATCAAAATATAGACTTTTTGAAGAGTTTTGTAAGTTTTATAGTCAACTAAAGGTGATCCCTAGTTAGGAAATTTGATGGTTGCCATGACTGAACAAAAAAAAAATATTACCCCAAAGAGAACTGAATGGTAACGTGTGAATAAATCACCCAGTTCCAGGATTAACTGACCTCCCTTCCCCCTCCCCCTTCTGGCCCGGGGGCAAAATAAGTCACTTCTTTCTTTAGAAAATGCTTCGTCCCTCCCTCCATCCTGCCCCTCTTCTCTTATGTTTTATTGTGGTAATTTGTTTCTAGCACTTGTCTACACAAATAGTCACCTTCCAAAAGAATCATTTTGTCTCATTTATCTTTTAATCTTTAGCGGCTAAGCCATGAGAGGCACACACACCGTGCTCATTTTCCACCTGTTGAGCAGTTGTGAGGACAGAGGACTTTCCATTTGGGTCCTGCTGGGGGAGATTTCCAGTCCCAGTAGAATCTTAGGACCACAGGGCCAACGATTCCTGAGAGGTCATCCACCCAGCCTCCGGTCCCTGATGCCTGGACGCGTAACTACCTCTCATGGTACACACCTTAGGGATATTATACTTTGGTCATATATGTTGCAAATATTTTCTACGGGTAGAAAAAATTTATGAAATCAAATATGTAAATTTCTACTTTATGGCTTTGGATCTTTTGTCTTATGAAGTCTTTTCTCACTCAAAGTTTTTAAATATGTTCGCTGATGTTTTATTCCAGTACTTTTATTACTCTGTCTTCTTAATTTATAGCTTTATTTTTTCAGTTTAGGCCTTTAATCTATCTGGGACTCCTTCAGGGTATGAAGTGGAGATATATTTTTTTCCCCAAAGGTCAGCCAATGACCCCAACACCCATTTAGTCCATCCTTTCTCTTTTTTTTTTTTTTTAAAGATTTTATTTATTTGACAGAGACAGAGACAGCCAGCGAGAGAGGAGAGAGGAAACACAAGCAGGGGGAGTGGGAGAGGAAGAAGCAGGCTCACAGCAGAGGAGCCTGATGTGGGGCTCGATCCCACAGCGCTGGGATCACGCCCTGAGCCGAAGGCAGACGCCCAACCGCGGTGCCACCCAGGCGCCCCCATCCTTTCTCTTGACTTAAGACACCACATTAATCATATAGCAAACTCCCACATATTCCCACAGATTCATTATTAGACACTCTGTCTTATTCTCCTGCTTTGTCTATTTCTGAGTCAGAGCCACGCTGCTTACATTACGGTAGGTCAAGTTTTCTCTCATTTTTCCCTCTTTTCAAAAGAACTTTTCCTGTTTTACTCATTTACTCCTCCAGGATAACCTCATAATTAGTTTGTCAAATTGGGGTTTTGATTGGAATTACATTAGAATCATGGATTAATTTGGGGCAATTCTTGCGTTGGCCACGTTGATTCTGTCTTATAATAATGGTTGCCATAAGTCATGATTTTCCTGTCTTCTACTCAAGTTTCATGGTTTCCTTTCTACTCTTGCACTTCTACTAATGCCTAGATATTTTCTAATTTTGTTGATATGGTAAATGGATTTCTTTATTACAATTTCTAACTTACTCTTGTGGTTAAATTTCTTTCTTTTTTTTTTTTTTAAAGATTTTATTTATTTATTCGAAAGAGAGAGACAGCCAGCGAGAGAGGGAACACAAGCAGGGGGAGTGGGAGAGGAAGAAGCAGGCTCATAGCGGAGGAGCCTGACGTGGGGCTCGATCCCGTAATGCCAAGATCACGCCCTGTGCCGAAGGCAGACGCTTAACCGCTGTGCCACCCAGGCGTGTGGTTAAATTTCTATTTAATTTTTGTAAATTTACCTGGAATCTTGCTATCCTGTTGGTCTCACTATAACTAATAAGTTCAAATAGTTTGCTAATTGATCCTCTAATTGCTAGATATCTTCTTTCTCTTTTTCTAATCTTCATATTTTAGTTCTCCTTCTTGACCCATTTCAGCATGTGTAATATCTAGAAAAATGTACAATAACGTTGGTGATGATAGGTCTTGCTTTGGTCTTGACTTTAGTGGAAATGCTTGTAAGATCTTAACACTAAGCATGATGTGGTTTTCTAGCAGAAATTTCTTATCAAGTTAAATGTTGTTAAATGCTTTTCTGGTATTTATCAAAATAAGTATTTTTTTTTCTTTTTGGGATTCTTGTAGGTTTTCTTTTATATTGTTTATTCTTATTTCATTTTTACTATATTTCTTCTTACATTGTTTTTCTTCTTGGGATTAGTAATTGAGTCATTATGACATATATTACTAGGTTATCTAATGCTGAATTGTTCTTGCTTTCATAAGCATAGATCCACCTTAGTTATGTCTATTAAAAAATGAGTGGGTAATTAAATTATAGTATATCTATACAATGAAATACTGGTTGGCATTAAAAGGGAACGAAGTGATACATGTAACAACATGGATGAATCCCCAAATCATGCCAGGTGAAAAGTCAAAGACCAAAAGCACCTATTGTATGATTCTATTTATTTTAAATTCTAGGATAGACAAAAGTGACATAAATAGTGACATAAAAAAATCAGTGGATGCGTGGGGTGACAGAAGTGTTCTATCTATCTATAGGGGTGGTGGTTTCATGCATATACACATTTGTCAAAATTCCTTGAACTTTGCAGACGTTTAACGACTGAGCCACCCAGGGGCCCCCAAAAACATTAATTTTTAAAAAGTAGTTCAGCAAGTAATGTAGGACATGAATGATAATAACAAATTAATGAGTTTTAAAAGCATAAAAGTCCTGGAGCACCTGGGTGGCTCAGTCGGTTAGGCAGCCATCTCTTGGTTTTAGCTCAGGTCATGATCTTAGGGTCATGAGATGGATCTCCGCGTCCACGCTAAGCAACCTGCTTAGGATTCTCTCTTCCTATCCCTCTGCCCCACCCCCTCCACTCACACACTCTCTCTCTCTCAAAAAAATTTAAAAATAAAATAAAAAACAAAATAAAAGCATGTAAGTCCTTGCAGTAATACAGTTATGTCACGTGAAAGCAATTGAAAATTTTAAATCTCTCTTATTTTGCTTTGATAGAAAGCACCTGAATTTACCTGAAAATAGAGGGGGAAAATCTTACCCAATTTCCTAATTATCTCAGCTAATGTATCAAATTTTGTATAGAGAACTAAAATATGCAGCGCATATTCGGTCTTTGAAAACTGACCTTTTAAAATATTGTATGGTGATCACATACTTAAATCGTTCATTTACAGGGAAACTCATTTATCTGCTGAGGCGAAATATCTTATTACCAGGATTTGTTGTAACACAGTTACAAACTGAAGGAAGGGCTCCTGCAAGAGCTCTTTGAAAACCTCTTTCAGTAACATCCTCTTGTTCTTCCTATGCTCTGCTTTTTTTTTTTTTTTTTTTTAGTTNCCTCCCGCGTACTAGAAAATCACCTTTGTTCCATGACACACGTGCGGTTTCACACTACAAATTATTCTTTGGCAGTTTAATTTTGAGCTGATTCATTCACCCCACATCATTCCATTCACACCCTGTAGACTGGGCCCCTGTCACGGCAGCTACTGACCATCTGATCTTTTTTCAGATCAGAAAGTGTCTGACATCAAGTTCTGTCTGCGTGATTAGAACCCAAGCGTTTGGATGAAGAAATGCTTCCGAGCTGTACCTGTTCACGAGCCATCTACCTCTCCAAGGCTGAAGGCAGCAGATCCTTCTTCAGCACCCCCAGCTGTTTTTTTTTAAATGACAAATTCTTCCTCCAGTATATTTCTCGTCCCCAACCAGAGCATTTTTTGTAGTGATCTCAGCTTCTGGCAGTGACATTGGAGGCGAGCAGGGTGCAGAATTTGTGCCACGGAAAGATGGTAACTCAGCAGGTTCAACTGAAATGCCCTTTACCTCCTGTCTCTAAGCAATTCCAGGTTATTCTCTGCCTTTCAAGAGCAAGTTTATTTGAGATTGTAAACTTACTGAAGATTTCCTTTTCAGTGGCTGAGATGGGCAGCTGCGAATGGAATTGCAACGTTAATATTGAAAGGCAGACTCTCCAGGACTTGCTCAGAATGCATTTCTCATCCCTCTGGGTGAGACGAGATGGTGACACTCCAAGACTTTTCAGCTCATGATGAATCAGGGTGATCTCAGCACTGTGGAGCTTTGAGCCCCAATCCCCATTCTGCTTCTCATCTGTAGAACAAAGACAGCAACCCCTACCTCATGGGGTTGGTGTTAAAGTCATGTATGGAGCACCGAGGCTGCCCCGTGTCATTCCTCATGAAGTTCGGGTGAGTCTCTCCGTGACCTTAACTAGAAGAGTAGTTATGGGCAGATGAGAGTTCTAAGTTACAATCTTAGGATAGATTTCTGAGTGAGGAAGAGTTGAGGATGGTAAGAACACGGCAGTAATCTGCTAAAAGAAACAGACCAGGGTAGAAATCGCCTGACTGATTTGACTTTTGATGATGTTAAAAGCCCTCTTGATATTGTAATACCCAACCACATTCCCCTTCTTTTCCTTCTCGAGATGGGCTGCCAGTTTCTTTGGGTAATCGAAGATAGCATTTCTGATATATCAAAACTCTGAAGATATTTGGAAGCCAGTTCTCCAAAGCAGTACCTTCACAAAGTCTGGCTGTCCTAACCATATTTTTTTTAGTTCTAGCCTGGGAGAGAAAGAGGGAAAGGCTCCAGACTTGGAACCCTGCCTTTGGGGACATTCTCTCAGACCACTACGGAGATGTTCCCTCCTTGGGGCACTGGCCTACATCAACTATCCTGAGGCTTGTCTTTTCACTCTCAATGGTGCGTGATACAGGACTGAAGTTCTTGATTTTTGCTTGGCCCAATTTATCATAAAAAAATGTCCAAATGCCTAGAACTAAATTTAACAAAAAATTGTGTGTATGTGTGTGTGCGCCCTGTTAAGAAATCACAAGTTCATGAACATATATTTGTATATGACCTTCTGAAAGTTTTATTGTTTTGCTCTCATAGTTAAGTCCAGGTCATACTAATATCTGTTTAGGTTCAAGGCAGGAATCAACTTGAATTGTTTTCCGTGTGCATGCCCAAATATTCCAGAACAATTGATTGAAAATTTTCTCCCATCACTTCCAACTTTGAAGTGCCATGTTCGTTATAGCTATGATGACCATTTGACTTATTATCCAAATTGGTTCAATTTTCAAAGTAAAAGAGGTCATTGATGTTAATTGGAATAAGTCTTGATTCAATTAAGTATGTTCTCTCACCTGGTTCTTCAGGACTGTCTTGGATATTCTTGGTCTTTTACGTTGTTGTATAAATACTGGGACCACTTGCCATGTTCCACCAAAAATATTTGTAGCTTACATGTATTTCTATGGTATGTGTACCACATATCTTTCCATCCTTTTCCTTTCAAACTCTTATTTTTAAGTTATGGACATATTTCCTGTAAACACCAGATAGTATTTTTCCAATCTAGCCTAACTATCTTTGTCTGTTAACTGGCACAGGTAGCCAATTTAAATTTTAAGTAGTTACTTAAATATTTGGAGTTTAATATACTATCTTGGTGTTTGTCATGCCTGCTTTGTGTACCTTTCTTTCTCTTTTCTCTTTTTGGATTGATTGATTATTTTTTGTTATTCCCTTTTCCTCTTCGGTTTATTTTGAAAGTTATAAACCCTTTTACTATTCTTCTGGTGGTTACCTTAGACTATAAAACATGCATCCCTGGCTTATCAAAATGGAATGTAATCGTAATTGTACTTTTATTCTCTTCCCAGACAATGCAAGGACTTTTGAATTTTTACCTTATTTCCTTCCAGAAGAAGAAAAGAAGGAGGGAAAGCTTGCCTACAATAGATTTGCTAAAATGTTTTTATTCTGTGGACGATCTTACTATCATCACAGACATCAGTACATTTTATTCTTGGCTTGTCAAAGATCCAAGAGAACAAGAAGAGGACTGAGATCAGGCTGGCTTGTAGAATCTTAGGAAAATTTATTAAGCAGCCCACTAGTTTTGTGGGAACAAGTTAATGCAGCATTTTAAGCCTCATTCCAAGGATTACGTGTATACTAATCCGAGCCCAGCCCCCCTACCCCCCACAGCACTGCATAAAGCCATCCCGTTGCCATAATAAACCTGTATCACATGATGGGTATCAAGAACCTTCGTCAGAAAACATGCAAGAAGATGGCTTACAAGTGAGATCTTGGCACCCCCTCTGCGCTTAACAGTCTCTCCCACTGTATTATCCTTTCTGTCATTTCTTGGCATCTTTTATGATAAGACACTCACTTCTTGACTCCGTGTGATCCCACACAAACGCCACATCAGGTAAGATAAAGAAGAACAAAGAAGGGAAGGCAGGCTATCACCAGGTGCCTCTTTAATAGCTTGAAAGAATAACAGCAACAACCAAAAATACAAATCTTGAAGAATAAGGGATCAGAAATATTGTCCAAGGCAAGTTTGTCTTCATAACCCAGGCCCTTAATTGAGGCTCTATATTTCAATTGAATATACATTTTTAAGCCTCCTTTCTACAATCAGTGTCTCTCTATTTGGGCTTCCAAAATTCTGTCTGTAAAGTAAATTACAGTATTATCAGGCTCCCTTTGGCTATCAGGCGAGCATAGCAACTTCACAGACTACAACGTTGCAAGAATCTACACATCTGATTTTTTGCTTTTTTTTTACCTTCAAAAGCAATCACTTGACTTCATCGATATAAAAAAAAAAAGGAAAATCAATACCTGTGCCAAAGTTCATGGGTGTACGTTAACAGTGAGGAGCTGAACTTACAAGGGAAATTAAAGATCTGTTTTGGGATGGTAGTGGTATTGGCAAAGATGTATGAAAATTTCCACCATGAGAAGTGCAGGTAACAAAGCTCTAAGCTTGACCTTGTTTTTCCAGTCTCTAAGGGGAAGAAAGTCTGCCCAAGAACAGGATGTTGGATGAGGGATTGTGCCGAATGAAGAAAATGAACGGATGGTCAGCAACGAAGTTTTCCTCGTGCATCATCATGGCGAATGTGGCAACGCCTGCTGTGGCGGCCGCCGCCTCAGTGCCCTCTTCATTCACCTCCACAAAGGACTTGTGGACAATTTTTGATATGAAAAGATCCCTGGCTCCGGACATGCCAGACAGATCAGCCTTGCTACTAAAGAGATCCTGGACACCCAGGCGGGCTAGGTAGGGGTTGAGGTTGTAGCTCTCTTCCAGCTTGAACTTGGGCAAGTGGACGTTGACTTCAACGCGATCCAGATTCTCAGCTTTGGTCCACTCACACAGTTTTTCCAGAGTCAACTGTTCCTCAATCTGGAATGAGAATGAGCAAAAAGAAGAGGCGAAAATGATTTTACGTAAGTAAGCTAATAAAGCATTATTGAAATGAATGGACCCATTGTATCAGTTGCTAATTAGTGTCCTCTGTGTCTTGTGCCAACACAGATTCCATTAGGAAGATGTCATTTCTTTCCAGTGATTGGTGATAATATAACAGAGCTGTGTTCCAGGCCATCAAGGGCCCAAGTACAGGAACTCTGGACACTGGGTCTATCAAGTATCCCTCCACCTCCCTACCCATGCACTCATCTACCCACCGACCCATCCACCCGGGACTCACTAAGCCCCTACCACACTAGCTTACTGTGATAGGCCATGATGACTGTATTACTTAAACAGTCAAGTGGTACAAGGGAAAACTTAAAAGCTTTCTTCTATTTATTCTGAACCCCACTGATCACAGTGGTTATCTATGAACCTCACGGAGCTGAAGGAACCTCTAATAGACTTAGCTCCTAGGTAAAAATAGAAAAAGACCTAGTTCCTCATTAAAAAGGGAGTAATAAGAGTACCGACCTTATAGCACTGTGGGAGTATTAACTTAGTTAACATATATAAACTACCTGGTACATTGTAGGTGGCACCTAAATGACAGCTGTTCTCATTACCCTTATAATTACTATTTTGGACTAGAGCAGAACCATTACCCACTTGTTCTACTGATGCTGATTTTTCTTTTCATGAGGCTAGAGACTTTCTTTTTATAATCAGAGAGAAAGACAAATATGGAGATACAGTGGAAAGAAGGAACACGTTGATTCTAATACATACTGTATACATGGAAATGGCTAATATTAGACCCCTTCCTGAAGGCAAGTTTGATCAGGGACAGGGTAGAGAAAAACTACACAGCAGCCTAGAGGCACTGAAGAAAAACCATAATCTTTTTTATTTTTTAAGATTTTATTTATTTATTTAGAGGAGTAGGGTAGAGAGGGAGAGAGAGAATCTCAAGCAGATTCCACTGAGTGGAGAGCGTAATGCAGGGCTCAATCTCACCACCCCGAAATTGTGACCCCAGCTTAAATCAAGAGTGGGATGCTTCACCGACTGAGCGAGCCACTCAGGTATGTCGAAAAACCATAATATTCAGTTTTGCCTAGTCTGAGCCCTGGCAAGAGGTGACATAGCCCTTAAATGACACAGACGAGGAACCTCATACAAGGTGCACATGAGAAGACAGCCTGAGCGCTCAAGCCAACACGTCACATGAGGTTTTTTCTACTGTGTAGCTATTGGAAATTTAATTCACAACCATATGAATTGCAGCAAGGATGAGCAGTGAAATAGGGTTTTACAGGACGCCATGAAACTTAGCTACTAGACTGTTGGGGGGGGGGGTTAGTTTTAAAAAATTTGTTTTAATAAAACCATCTTCATTGCACTTTCCCCCAGAGTTCTTCTAAGAGAGTTTCCACGAGCTGCCGCTGACCCGTGTTACATGTAGTACACATGTTTAGATGTTCTCCGCCACAACTGTTCCCTGACAGTAGCTGAAAATGTAAACTTAGGGCTTCGGAGCAGTACCGTCCGCGAGCTACTTGACAAAGGAATGACAAAGCATTGCAAAGGAAAGTAACATCCGTACACACTTACCAAGCACCCAGCGCTAGCACCACCCACCACTACCCCACACGGCAGAATGGATACCCAGGAGGAGACAGGAAGCACGAAGCTGGGAGCTGTTACCTTCTTGAGACCCGTGGACTCATCCTCGATGTCATCGGGCAGCAGGACAATCATGCTGAGCTCCCTGCCCCGGTAAGGCAGTTCCAGCACCCGGCACTTAAGGTCCTGGATGTAGCCAAATGGGAATTTCTTCTTCTGATACATCATTTTCACGGTTTTTTTGTCTTTCTGAACAGTTGGGAAAAAACCAAATCACTCACATTTGAATCCGCATTCTCTTCGAGTGAACAGTAAGTTTAGGCAATTACCTCACCTCACCTTATTCAATCGGAACGGCGAATCGGCAGTGTCTTCCTTCACGAACTCGTCCTCCCAGCTGCCTTTGAAATAGATGGCATTCACCAGCACGAGTTTAGTCATGCTGTCAACCACACCTGCAGCCAACAGTTCCGGAATTTTCCCTAAAACAATACAGTTAGCTTTTTTAAAAATCCACATATCAGGGGCGCCTGGGTGGCACAGCGGTTAAGCGGCTGCCTTCGGCTCAGGGCGAGATCCCGGCGTTGTGGGATCGAGCCCCACGTCAGGCTCCTCTGCTATGAGCCTGCTTCTTCCTCTCCCACTCCCCCTGCTTGTGTTCCCTCTCTCGCTGGCTGTCTCTATCTCTGTTGAATAAATAAATAAAATCTTAAAAAAAAAATCCACATATCAGAATTCCAAATTGGAACTGACATTTGATTAGCACTGAAATGCAATCCAAAAGCATATTCTGTACTTAATTTTTCTTTCACATGGTATTAAGTTAGGAAAGCCCTTTACCAGTGTGTTTTTACTTTAAATAAGCCAACGGAAGGGCTAACGGGCTAAAATGGGAAAATTCTCCTTTTCTGGAGTAGTATGGTAAACAATGAGCTTTATTTTGAGAATGACCATTCTTTTTCAGGAAAAAAAAAAGATCCTGAACGAAAATATTTTTAGTCAGTAGTAAATCACTTTTTCAAATCCTCTAAGTAGAAGCTTACTCTCACAAAAAAAAAAAAAAAAAAAAAAAAAAAAAAAAAAAAAAATTTTANAAAAAAAAAAGATTTTAGTAACTATCCAAAAGGTAGGACAGTTACTCCACTGAAAATGGGATCCACCCATGACCACAGCGCGGCTATGGCCAATTCTTTGCATAGAAGACAGGTGTTCTGCAGGTGCCCTGACTCCTCCCACAACTAGGTTAGAGAGAGTTGTGCTCAACAGTCCCAGCTACCATCCCTGATTTCTTAGATGGGAAGTGGATAAAAATTATTTATGACCACAGCAGTTCGTGAATATTCATTTGCAAGTATTAGGGTACTTCTTTCCAAGTGCGTATAAAATAATCCAGGCCAGGCCGGATATCCCTCAAATTTGTTATTCTTTTTATTCTACATTCAATGTGAGTTTTCATTTTAAAATGGACGTTGGGAACTTATGGGGGAAAACGTATTTAGCTGCTTCAGTTAAATCATGCCAACGTTTCCTCCGTGAAGAATTTCTATGTGCGAACACTGTCCCACTGGGCAGTGCAGAGTTCATTCCCAGGATGAGCTCCACGATTCCCAGGGTCAGGATGAGGGAACAGGAAACAGCGAGAGGCAATCAGATGCAGGTGGGGAAGCTGGCAGGAGAAGAACGTCAGTGTGTAACGATTACGTTCTGCCTGGTCTCTTACCTTCTGTCTGCCCTTTGACCCACTCATTAATCACCTTCCTCGAATCTTCAGAGGCTTTTTGAAAATCCACACTGGCCAATTCAGCACCATACATTTTCTGAGTTGAAGTTAGGAACTCCTGTTTAAAAAAAAAAAAAAAAAGGGAAATGTCATGAATAACTCCTACCGCATACAGAGTTTCTTTAAAGCAGAAATGGTCCTAAAAGGTACAAATTACATTATAACAAAAAAAATTCTAACTTCATACTTTTTTTATTATGGTAAAAAAGAATACAAAACATTAAATTTACCATCTTAACCATTTTTTATGTATAGTTCAGTAGTTTTAGTGTTGTGTAAAATTTACCAATTCTTTTCCAACATTTGGCTAACATTTTCATAAATAAGCAAATACTGATTGCACTTGGAAATGAATTACAGAATTCACTCTTGCTTTCGTAAAACAGTCAGGATCGATCTTTTCACTGTGAAGAAACAGGAGTGCTGTCTGTCGTATGTTCTCATTCTGTATCATTTTTCTGAATTTTTATAAAAATTAAAACTGATTTCTATGACTTGGTTATGCTAGGGGAAAAAATCTGCATTGTCTAGTGAGTTTTTGAACAGGAAGTACAAAGTACTTACAGGGAGGAAATTATACGTCTTCTCTCCATATAACCTATTAGCAAGTTTCAGGATATAGGGAGCTCCACGTTTGTTGATATCAGCGTTCAGACTCTGAAATCTTGAATGAATCTCTTTAACCGTATCAAAATGAAGAGTCTAAAATAAAGAAAACATTCTTTCCGTAACCACTTACTTTGAAATAATAAGGTGATTCCTTGGCATTTGCTTCCATCAAATTAAATTAATGTGGTTTTTTTACTAATTATTCATGGTCCACAGCCTAATGTTCTATTAATTTCTCATTGGTGAACAAATAGTAGAGAATCCAAAATGTATAGCTTTGTGAGATGCAATAATTACAACATTAGAAACTGCTTTTACACCACGTTTTGTTATAATTCTAGTTCTACAATATGAGTGGTTAATAAACTCAATGTTTGGGGAGCCTGGGTGGCGCAGCGGTTAAGCGTCTGCCTTCGGCTTAGGGTGTGATCCTGGAGTTATGGGATCGAGCCCCGCATCAGGCTCCTCCATTGTGAGCCTGCTTCTTCCTCTCCCACTCCCCCTGCTTGTGTTCCCTCTCTTGCTGGCTGTCTCTATCTCTGTCGAATAAATAAATAAAATCTTTAAAAAAAAATAAAATAAAATAAACTCAATGTTTATACAAGTCTGCTTTTGTCCCAAAGAAAATCATAAATGGTATGTTCATGTGCTTATCTTGCATCTAATATAATTTCACTGAACGTTCTCAGAAATAAACACTAACAATAAGAATCATGACTTATGCAGGAACACAAAGATATTGCAGGTAGAGGGATTTTTTATATCCTATTAGCATCAGTAACTCACTTATTTTAAAATAACTTCTTTAAACTTAACATTTGGCAAAGTTTAGTTCTTCACGTATCAGTTACAAATCAAAAGTCCCTTTATGGTTTCATGAGGCCTGGGCTGGTTCTTTGCTTTTAAGACATACAGAACCCACCTAAGTGTACAAAGTTCACTTACTCACCAAGATACGGAATGTTTGCACAGTCGCTATGATCGCCCTGCTCCAACGGAAATGGGAGTGGGGGAGGACCTTCAAACTATTCTTTGCTGAAGGCATGAAGTCCCTGGAAAGCTTCAAACTAGGAGCTGATAGAGGGTGCCTGGGTGGCTCAGTCCGTTAAGTGTCTGCCTTTGACTTGGTTCCTGATCCTGGAGTCCGGGGATCCAGCGCCTGCACAGTATCTGGCTCCCTGCTCAGTGGGGAGTCTGCTTCCCCCTCTCCCTCTGCTCCTCTCCCTACTCCTGTTCTCTCTCTCAAATAAATAAATAAAAGTGAAAAAAAAATGGAAACTAATATTACCCTGTTAGGGGCAACTAGCAATTAGTACAAGTAGATTTTTGAAAATTTTAAAATGCTTTCTTTTCTGCAGTAATGAAGATGACTTGTTCTCCATAAAGTACAGTAATAGAAGCTTTGCAGCTGGAACAGTCCATAAACTTGAATCCAGGGCTGGACCTTCCCTAGCGGCAGGTGCCATGTCCTTTGTGACTGGTACGTTCGAAAGCCCTTCACTTTCGGCACTCCTTTCCCCTAGATTCCAAGGAAAGCCAGAGTCCCCCTCTCAGAATGGAAGAACACCTAGCACAGAAGTGCCCTCCACCCTCACTAAGGACAGGAGGAAGTCATCACCACTTCTCCTGCGGAGAGAGGGACCCAGAGAGGGGCCTGCCACACCCCCAAGGGCTTGGTCCTGCACCGGCAGAGGCCGGGCTTCGCCACTCCCTCCCTGCAGGGCCCTCCTGCTCACACGGGCAAGCGTGTCACAGCCACACTGGGTGTCAGGCCCAGGGCTAGGTGGAGGCAATTCGGAATCACACACTCGCTTTGTCCCCTCAGAAGGGCGCCACTGCCAACTTCTCCACTGTGGTGCATTTCCTATGTGTCATTATGCTCAAAAGTAGCATTACATAACAGGCTTTCTTCACGAGTGGTGGGCCATCACACGCAAAGCAGATACTGGAAAATCCTCGTCCAGGAAGACAAGCTGCGGCTTACAGGAAAGCTGCCCAGCCACAGGCACACCGCAGGGGTTTCGTCAGCTTTCCTCCCTGCCGTCCCCTCAGCCACACAAAAAACTGTGCCAGGCGCATAGCAGGTGCTCGGGAAAGACTTGGTTGTGAAGGAAAGACTGCATACAAATGGATCGTTCTTGGGGCTTCTTCTGAAATTCTGACCTCACCATGTATGGTTGTTGAACACAGAAAATACAGTTATGAAAACACACCGTAAGAAGGGTGCCTGGGGGGCTCAGCGGGTGAAGTGTCTGCCTTCGGCTCAGGTCATGATTCTGGGGGCCCTAGGATCCAGCCCCATGTCAGGCTCCCTGCTCAGTGGGGAGCCTGCTTCTCCCTCTGCCGTCCCCCTGCCCTTTGCTCTCTCTCTCTCTCTCAAATAAATAAATAAATAAATCTTAAAAACACACATACACGCACTGTTAGAGCTCAAAGCTTTGCACAACTTCTCAGTTCAGACTGGACATTAGCAAGCAGACACAAGGGAAAGCAGCCTGGTTTTGTTCATTTCTGCTGACCTTGGACACCTGTGCTGCGGTATCGCCTCGAGTCCCCAGAAAGATCATGGCCAGCGCCGAGGAAATGCTTAAGGGAGAGATGAAGATGTTCCCAGTAGGATTGTCCTTGTTCAAAGCGCGGAACAGGTCCACGGCGAAGCGGGTGTTGGCGGCGCTCAGCTGCTCCATGGTGAAGGCTACGACAGAACAGAGGCCCCGCGCTGCCCACTGCCCACACCAGCAATGAGGCAGCCCGCATTTCCCCATCTCTTCCTCGGCTGGTGCCAACCACCCTGGAACGTCCTAGAACTTCTTGTCTCTCTCTCTGTTTTCAGGAGGGCAAGACCCTTCCCCATGCACACGAATGAGGGACTGGGGATGACCGGCCGGGGATTTGGTAGGGACACAGGACCAGGGCACCCTAAAGGGCTCTGGCCTGACAGACAGATGAGTCTGAGGAGGGGCCCGTACTGAACCCTTCCTGCTAAGTTTAGGAGCACACACGTTTCTGTGCCCTCGGTTCAAGTCTCTAGATTCCTCTGGGCCATGAATCCATTGTCCATATTCCCTGAAATAAGAATGTTTCTACTAGGAAATCATAACTACCTACCTATGCACTAAAGCAAATTCCACTGAAGTAAATACACTTGTCATTATTGAGATTCATTCTAACGTTTCCCGAGGTTAAGAATCCCAAGCTCCATAGCTAGTGTTGGATGTGAGAGTTGAAAAAGCAACACAGGTCCCAGGGTTAAGCCAGGCAGCCCGACAGGGAGAAGGTGACAGCCGTCCTCTCTGTCACTCTTGCAACAGTTAGGGGCACCTGGCCTTGGATCTCAGCTCGGCCACCCACTTACCCCTCGTGACTTCTCACAGACTCTTAATGTCCCCACAGACAGGCCAGGAAGACCACTAGCTGTGCCGGCCGCTTAGCGGGTAAGGAATAAGCTACGTTACTGTTGCTGATAAAGCATCTCTGGGTCCTGGCCTTTCCCTTCCTCCGATCGCGGAAAGGAGAAGCGGGCTTCTCCGGGCCCGCGCTGCCTGGAAACTGCCACAAACAGCTCAGGCAAGAGGGGAGAACATGAAGAAAAACACTCAGATCCCGGCGCATACTGATTCCAGCGGCCACGCCCGGGCCTCGCCGGCCAGGCCCAGCGCCCGGGACGCGGAGCGGGGGGAACCCGGGACTGCCGGGGGCGGGGCGCACGGCGGAGGCGGAGGCGGCGGCGTCCGGGGCGCAGGGCAGGGGGGCGGCGCAGGGAGCAGTACGCGCGCACGGGCGGGGGCTGCGGTGATCACTCGCCACCCGGGGCTCGGGGCCGATGGAGCCCCGGCTGGCCTGTTCCGCCCGGCCCCGTCTTACCGGCTCCGCGCTGGTTCGGGCTCCGGGCGGTGCGAGGTGTGGGAAGAAGCGCTAGGGCCCGAGGCCCTTATAGCTGCGGAAGAGGAGTGTCGCCCAGGCAGGTGGCGGGCGGGCGGGGAGGGCCTTGGCCCTTCCCCCAGAGGACTTCCTGGGAGTCCCGGCTTGGAGGCTTGGCCTTGTAGAAGCCGAGGTGAAGGTGGGCTCCGCGCGGCGTCCTCCTCTCCGCCCCTTTCTGAGTTTTGGCAAAGTCAGATCCCTGGCAAGGATCTGATGGGCTATTTCTTACTAACGTGTGAATGACTGCGGCGATTATAGTTATCTCTTAGAGGGCAAGCTAGCCCCTTTGAGCGCCATCTATGTATGATATACTCCAAACGCGGGGCTTATTTGTTTATTTTTTGGTGGGGGAAGCAAATTTGGGACTTCTCGCATAGAGCCCAAAAGGGGTCTCCAGAATAAGAGAAAACAGAGTCCGTTCCAAACAACGTCCTTGCTGTCACTGTCTGTCAGGTACCAAAGTGGACTCCGTTCCAATCCCCTCGCAGGTGCTGACCACCGCAGCTGAACCAACTTCCGCACCACACACGGTGTGAATGAAGGATCGCAAACCCACCAGACCAAAACGTAGACTCACCGATTTTTCTTCCTGTAGGCTTAAAATAGGAGGACTGTGGTTGACTAGTAAAGGCAATAATTATTTCTGTGGGGTTTTTGTCTGTTTCTCCCTTTAAAGGTCCAGGTATGTAATTTCACCAAAATTTATAGCACTTGAGGGTATGAAATAATTCTGCGCCCCTGAAACTTCTCCCCCACTTTTTTTTTTTTTTTTTACAAATCTCAACATGTAAAGAGGACAAAGGAAAATTCCTATTGTTTTATTAGTACGGATATTATAGTGTGAATGGGTTAGTAGATTTCTTTCAACTGTGAGAACTTGTTTATAATGAAAAGGAGCAAAAAAAGATCATAGTAATGAGTAATAAAAATATTCTTCATAGTTATAAAAAAAGCAGCAAGGTTTTAATAACTAGGATTGTAGAGTGCTTTACAGTTTATTAGAATAAAGAAATCAACACTTATGGAAAGCCAATCACAATTAAGTTGAAGTGGTTTGATCAAATCCGGTAAGGCCTCCATCACTTCTCACGGAACTAGAGAGCCATTCGGTAGCTTCTCCTAAGAGGTCAATGAGGGAAGGTCAAGAGTGAAAATCTGCACTGAAAATGTGTTAAATTAAAATCTGAGACACATAAACAACAACAACAAAAAGTCTTCTGAATTTTTATTTTTTCTTCTGACATTTTGCATTTGTGCTTAACTGGAGTTAGTAGTACTCTGGGTCAAATATAAGATGAAACCATTTCCTAAATCAATATATTTACTGTCTAAGGTAAAGACAAGGTAACTATTCTGTTGAATAACATTGAAGTGTTCCACTTGTGGCTTTACACTGTGCATGGCCAGTGTCAAAGGTCGCACAGAGACACCCTCATACACTGGTGATGGCACAGCCAGTTTGAACAATGCTTGACCTATCTACTGAACTCAAACGCATGCTTATCCCACCTGTGATCCAGCTATTTCACCCCAAGGAATATCCCCAAGGAAAATGTGTTTGAGGTGTGCACCTGGAAATATGTACAAGAATGTTTCTAACGACGTTATTTATCTGAGACCCAAACTGGAAACCACCTAAATGCCCATCAACAGAAGAATCGATACATGAATACAACAGAATAATATGCACACTGTTATTGTGATGAACGCACCACAGCAATACACGACAGCACGTTTGAATCTCACCAACACACTGTTGAACGAAAGAATGCAGACATAAAAGAATATGCTTCTAGTATGGAAAGTTCAAAAACAGAACTAATCCATGGTGTTTAAAGTCAGGAAAGACATTCTCTCTGGGAAGAAAGGAGTACTGTGCTGACTGTTTTCTTATTTTCTGTATTCTTGGTGCTCTGGCATTTGGGGCCCTGATGCTGGAGAGACTGCCCCTACCAGGGCTTACTAATTCCTAGAGACAGTGAGTGATTCCCCTGATAGCGAAACTTTGGCATACAAACCGACCAGCTTGGTGAGCGTACTCTCTACTATCATTTTTAGCAAACTCTCACACCTCAAGCCAGTACTCCCCCTGCCCTAAATCACCCCAGGGCCAGGTACCAAATAGCTAGAGACCACCTGAACAGCCCAGAGCCCAGCAAAATTATTTAAGCCTCCCAATCCTAAGTTTTCTTGTCTTGCCCATTCCTGCCTGCAAGAACCCCAGCAAAGGCTCTGGGCCACACTTTGCCCTCTTGCCTTCTGCCCGGGGTGCTTGCCAGGTCCTGCATGGTCTGGCATGACGTGGCATGGCGTGGCATGGTGTGGCATGGTGTGGCGTGGCATGACATGGTTTGCCTTTTATTTCTAGGGATCTGAGAGTATAGACCTCCTTCATGACTATCATGCCCATGTCGGCAGTCTTACCATAAGTGACAAAAACACATCCCAGCTTCACTTTTAACACAGGGGGTGTGAGTGGGAGCAGCATGGGGTCGGGAGGGCTCTGGGCTACTGATAATGTGGCATTTCTTCACATGGGTAATGGTTACACAGATGTATTCATTTTGTGATAATGCACTGAGTTGTACACATAATTTCTGTACTTTTCTGCGTGCATGTTATACTTCAATAAAAATTTTTTGAAAGTAGCAGAAGAAAATGCTGAATGCCAGTGACTATCTTTTTTCCTGTCTCCTCTTTTCCCCTGCTGCAGGCTCAATCCGCGTGAAGCTGATTGGCATGTCATCCAGCATGTGCACTCCCCTAACTGTGTCAGCAGCCTGTGCCCAAGGGACCCGGATGAACTAGTGAGCGCCCTGCCCTTCCAGCTCTCCCACGTCTGGCAACACACAACTCCAAAGCCAGGTAAGAAGCCCTTCCCATCTACTCCCGCATGTGAGCACACATCAACCCCTGATTCACGGGGCACGATAAAGCAGATGCAGTATAAATGTTTCAAGGATCCGCAGCCAGATTTGTAAAACCCAGGAGAAAATCTCAAAGCAGCACCAGTAGGTGTTTGAGAACGAATTGTGTTTGTTACTGACTTCTAGGCTGACTATACTGTGGTTAGAGGGGGGATCGCTCTGTTATGGTCACCTTTAGAAGTGTTTTCAGACTTGCTTTATGGTCCACATTATGGTCAATTTTTGTGACTTCTCCTGTGTATCAGAAGAAAAGATCTATCTGAAATCCATTAGGGGCAGTGCTCTATGTAAGTGGCCAATAGGATAAGGGGACTAATCGTTTTATTCAGCTCTCTACTTAGATTTACCAGGCATATTTAGCAAGACGATGACTAAACATCAGTATTTCTGTTGACTAGCAATGAATGGAAAATGAAATGAAAAGAAAGATACCACTTAAAGTAGCATCAAAAAATCAAGAGGGTGGAAATATCCAACAAGACATATAAAAAAACCCCTATGCAGAAAGATTTTAAAAATTAAGAGAATTTTTTTGGAAATCTAACTAAATGAAGCAATATATCATGTTCATTGAATGGAATTCACTATTGTAAAGATGGCTGTTTACCTCTAATTGATTTTTTCAATCAATCTCAATCCCAGTCAGTATTCCAAATGAAGTGTGTGTGTGTCTGTGTGTGACTGTGTGCGTGTGTGCGCATGTGAAACTAGGGAAGCTGATCATAAAATTTGCATGGTGGTGTAAATGATCAAAACACGCTTTTTTGTTGTTATTTATTATTGATCAAAACACTCTTGAAGGAGGGGCGCCTGGGTGGCACAGCGGTTAAGCGTCTGCCTTCGGCTCAGGGCGTGATCCCGGCGTTATGGGATCGAGCCCCACATCAGGCTCTTCTGCTATGAGCCTGCTTCTTCCTCTCCCACTCCCCCTGCCTTGTGTTCCCTCTCTCGCTGGCTGTCTCTATCTCTGTCTAATAAATAAATAAAATCTTAAAAAAAAAAAACACTCTTGAAGGAGAACAAAGCAAGAGGACATGTTCTGCTGTATATCAAAACTGATAAAGCTGTAATAATTAAAACAGGATGGTGTTGGTGCAGAGAGAGATGACAGGTTAATGAAATAAAATGGAAGGTCCAGGAACAGACCTTTGCATATACTGACACTTGATATATGACATAAGTGGCAAGGTGACCATGGGGAGAGGATAGAATACTTAATAAGTGGTGAGAATATCTATATGCAGAAAGTAAAGAGAGAGGTGGGGGGGGGTGCCTGACTGGCTCAGTGGGTAGAGCACACGACTCTTGATCTCAGGTTGTGAATTTGAGCCCCGTGTTGGGTGTTGAGATTACTTAAAAATAAAAATCTTAAAAGAGAGAGAGAAGAAAAAGTCCTTACCTTACACCAAACCAAAAAAAAATCAATTTCATGGATATTTAAGATCTATGAAATGCAATGTGAAAAAAATAAAATTAAATAAACTTTTGGAAGAAAATGTAGGAGATTTTCCATGAGTTTTCAAAGAAGATAAAGAAAGCATTTAGTATAAAAGAAGCAATTAATAAATCTGACTACTTTAAGAATTTCTGTTTATTACAAAAATACCATTAAAAGAGTTAAAAACATGAACCACACAGTTGAATGAGAATTGAATGGTATATGATGGACAAAGACTGTTATCACATGTACATGCATGTATATAACTTAAACAAATCACATCAAAAACTAAAAAAAAGGCAAACAATTTGAATAAACACTTCAAAAGAGAAAATCCAAATGGCTCATAATGTATGAAAAGGTGTTAAATGCAAATTTAAATGAGATACCTTATACTCACACTGGCAAAAATTTAAAATTCTGACAATTCCAAGTGTTGACAAGGAAGTAGAGCCACTGGCATGCTGTCACTCCTTGGGAGGATTATGACCTGGTAAAACCACTGGGAAATAGTTCAATGTTATTTAAGAATGTTGCCCCAGCAATTCTTCCTTCTCCTAGAGAAATATGTTCACATTTACATCAAAGACATGTATAAGAGGGGTGCCTGGGTGGCTCAGATCATGATCCTGAGATCCTGGGATCAAGCCCACACTGGGATCCCAGCTCAGCGGGGAGCCTACTTCTCCCTCTCCCCCTGCTGGTTGTCTCTCTCTCGCGCGCGTAAATAAAATCTTTAAAAAAAAAAAAAAGTACAAGAATGTTCAAGGTAGCTTTATTAGTGAACTGCAAAGATCAGTAGTAGAATGGATACATGAGCTGTGATCTATCCATTCAGTGGAATACTATGTAGCAATGAAAAGAGACAAGTTATTGCTACGTTCACAACATGGATGAAATTCCAAAACGTAAGTTGAGCAAAACAAACCACATTTCAACAACTACATTTCAACATTATCTCATTTCTATCCATCTCAAAATCAAGGTAAAGCAAACTACGCTGCTTTAGAGAAAAGCAAGGAAATGATTGCAAAAGTCAGAAGAGTTGTTACCCGTTGGGGGGATGTGGGGGCTGTGATCGGGAGGGGTCCCATGGAGGGGAGAGTATTTGAATTTTTGACTTGGGTTACTTGACTGCATGCTTTGTAATTAGCTGTTCCATTACCCTTATGATCTGTGCTGTACATTTTATAATAAACGAGATAAGATCATACCAAGTGATCTAACAGGTGAACATAGCACCAAATGCCTGACAAGGTGCTGTATCTGTAATTACAAAGTTAAATGAAGAAATGAGTAGAACATAGGAGCCGGAGATAAAGGAGTACTGGGCAGGTGCGCGAGCAGGTGAGCTGGTTCCGCTACCAGCCCTACTTCCCTTGACAGCCCTCCCTTGGGATTCCTCCCTTGTGCTCTGTGCTGCGTGGCCCCCTGCTGGAATGCTGTGATAGATGCCGCGCTGACCACAGAGGGCCATAAGGGGGCGCTACCCTGCTGGACGAGACATGGAGGTGGGTTCTGGAGGGGTTTTGTCAGGCTGTGGTGGCGTTGCCTGAAGTCGAGGCCAGACCCTGTCCTCCCAGCTGGCTGTCAGCCTTGGTAGTACTATGCAGCAGTAGCTGAATTTTTTTTACAGACCTTTTGATTTTGTTCAGAAGTTGCCAGTCAGATATAAGCCAGGCTTAAGTAGGGGGAAAGAGCTTGCTATGCACTTGCCGCACGAATTGAGAATAAGTACAAACAAATCCACAAATCTGGCATTCTTCTTAAGAGTAGGAAGACTCGTGTGTAAAGACTGCCAGCCTTGAGTCAAGTCATCCGAAATGCCAAGTCACTGCATGAAAAGCTGAGCGCTCCCAACTCAATGCTCCAAAGCAACACAGACATTCTAAAACAGGAACCGAAAAAAGTGAAAATCAGATGCTCCAAACATGAACTGATCTGAAGGCATTGTAAGAAGGACACCGTCATTGAGATGGAACCCAAGTCCATCAAACCACACGTACCTTTTCCACGCAGAATGCAAGAGTCACGAGCGTTCCCATCCACTCCCTCATCAGTTTGTTCGGGTTGGAAAGGAGAGCTTCCCCCTGTGTTCACACAGGCTCTCTCCAATGCTGTGTGCACCCTCCTTTCTCCCAGTCTGAGGACTCATTGCTGGTGGGTGGGAGGGAGCTCTTCCTAAGACCCCCTCTTCAGCCCTCTTATCTTGGGCACTGCCCACATTACTTCCCACCAAGTCTTCCTGGCCCAGCTCGACCTACAACGAAAAGGAGTATCAGTCCTCCACGGGGTTTTCCTCATGACCCTGCATCTGGACTTGAACTATTCCTCCTGCCCCACACCCTGAAAGTAGGAGGGCCTTACTCTTAGATTTGTCTTGACCTTCAAAGCAAGGTGATCGCAGATCATCCAGAAGCCCCATAAAAACCTTGATTTATTCCCCCTCTCTTTTCAAAAGTCATTTTGAATTGGTTTGTTTTGCCCTTCAGTTTAAGACACTATAATTGAGCGAACTGTTGCACTTTTAATTAACTTGAAGGTTGGCGGAGTTAAAAGCCTCACACTACTGTTTTGTAAATACATTACATGTGGTTCTTATGAGTAACTTATTTCCATGTTGTTGTGGTCTCTAGATAAGGTAGTTTATTTTAGATCATCTCTCAAGACATTAACAAAATGTACAATATCCATGAGCCTGGAACTATTTTAAGCTTAAAAAGTGATTTTTGTAAACTGAGAGCAGTATTTACTGCAGCTAAGAGAGAAATATGACAGTTACTTGCTATTTACATAAATAATGGTTCAACTTATTTCAGTAACTTATTTTTAACTTGTTAAAACAAGAAAAATGACTCAAATCACTCTGCAAATAATGTTTTCCTATGAATAGTGTGAGAGTAGGTGAGACACAGTAATTTCACGACAATGAATAATTCTGTCCCCGGTCGGAGGCTGCAGGTGACTAGACAGTCCTGGGAAATGCTAAACCAGTTACATTCTCATATCTTGGGCAGCTTAATGATTGAGGTTAGAGAAATGGATAAAATAATCCCTCAGAATTTCTTCTAGTCCCTTTATTTTCTGCCAAAAAAATGGGACAAACCCAGTGTTCAAATTTCAGCTGCATAACCTAGTTCTATCCACTAGAGGGCTGAATGTCTTCATTATAAAATAACCAGGGCCCTCCTGTCCTAGTACCAACACACTCCTGTAGTTCTTCAAACAAGACTAGTCCCCTTTCTAGGATACCTGAAATTTCCAGAAAATTTCCACTTACAAATGTACGTGTCAATCAGGGTTTTCCTTAACCTTAATTCCTTTCTTTCTCCTTCCTTTCATAGGTCTTTTTTCAATATCTCGAATTAGCAGACCCACTTTCTTCCAGATCTTTGTCCCTGCTACTACCTGGCCCTGGAATGACTGACTCCTTACAAGTGTGACCTTTGCTCAGTGCCACCACTGCTGAGACTGCCCCTGGCCACTAGGCCTCT
Source organism: Ailuropoda melanoleuca (assembly GCF_002007445.2). NCBI lineage: Eukaryota > Metazoa > Chordata > Mammalia > Carnivora > Ursidae > Ailuropoda > Ailuropoda melanoleuca. The sequence continues at coordinate 23,112,325 of NC_048222.1, read as the reverse complement.
GTTCTTGTTCCAAGTTACTTTCTGTTTACTTTCCAGCACCTGCCACCAGCAGAAATTATCCTGCTCATGAATGCATTGTCTGTCTCTTTCAACAACTATCCCATCACAAGGGGCTTTTTCACGGCCATATCCCCAGTATCCAGAACAACATCACCCAACACGTAGTAGATGTTTAGTAAGTACTGTTGAAAAATGCCCGGGGGCGCCTGGGTGGCTCAGTCGGTTAAGCATCCCACTCTCGGTTTGGGCCCAGGTCGTGCTCTCAGGGTCATGAGAATGAGCCCCGTGTGGCAAAAAGAGCTGCACTGGGGTCATGAGGAGTGGCTGATTATATACTTCAGGTTGGGAGGGGGTGAGGGACAGCACAAACTCCAAGGTCTTTTGGAAACAAGGTTTCCAGGATCCTGAGGGGGCTAGCTATTGTTAGAAAAACATTATTTATTACTGTTTAGTAAAAACTCAGTCATGAGACCCTTCAGGTGTATATCGGTGGGTCATATGCTTAGGGGATGTTTGCCAACATGTATTTTGGGGGGTAGACATGAAGGAAGTTTCCAAAGGAATTTTTATATGTTAAAGTAAACTTACAGGAGCCTGGGGGTCGGGCTAGGATTGCCTTTTGCCCTTAGCAAAGTATTAACACTCAGGCAGCTGAGTCCCTAGAGGAATGTCATTCTGCCGGTTTCAAGGACTTGTCAGTGGGCTGAAGTAATAAGGAAATTCCATTTTTCTTTTTTCCTCTTTTTCCCACATCAGCGGCCACATAGGGCTCTGTGTGAGAGCTGCCTCGGAGGGGTGGCTTCCCTGCCTTCCTGTCGGGTGGTGTCCTTGGCACCCTTACCCCACCTCTGCTGACATTTCCTTCACAGGAAAAGTAGAACAAAGTATGTAACTCCTTTCACCTTTTTAAGCACTCTCTTTATAGCATATTTCCATATTTCCAACTATGCTCAGAAAAATATCATTTTAGGGGCGCCTGGGTGACTCAGTTGATTAAGACTCTTGATTTCAGCTCAGGTCTTAATCTCAGGGTCCTGAGATGGAGCCCCAAGTGGGGTTCCGCATTCAGCATGGGGTCTGCTTGAAATTCTCTCTCCCTCCCTCTCTGCCCCTCCCACTTCCTCTCTCTCGCTCTCAAATAAGTACATAAATCTTAAAAACAAAAAAGAAAGAAAGATACCATTTTAAAGATTTTTGCAGCCCCCTGGTCATCTATGCAGAGGAAGCTTCTTCCAAATTCTTCCAGCTTCTTCCAGCTATGGGGGCATCCTGCCACCTATTACCTTCCAACACAACCGCTCTCCAACACCAGCTGGGGTCCCGCACCTCACCGCATTCTGACAGTAACAACCTGGAGTTCCGGCAGAGGCCACAGGCCGTGGGCTGGTCTTCCGGGTATGGCCAACCCCTCCCTTGAAACAATCTAAAGGCCCATTATGAACCACCTCATTAGCATGAAAAAGGCACTCTGAATCACCAAAGACACAGCTAACCTCAGGAAATCCCACAGGTTTTTGAAGTTCTAAGGCAGGAACTGGACAGAGGCCGAATGTTTTGTTATACCTACTGAAACTCCCAGATAACTAGCTCCCGCAGCACTAGCCTTCTGGGTCAGACTGGCGCTGTCTGGGGAGGGGGCTGAGAACTCAGGAAAGCATAGACTTGCAGGTCCATCTTAAAACGGCAGATGTCCTTCCCCGTCATCCAGTTCAGCTCATTTTTCTGAGACACCAGGTGAACAGAGAAGCTCAGAGACTCTTGCCCAGAGTTGACCAGTTGGCCAGTAACAATGCAAATAACAGAGCATAGGAACTGTGTCTGTGGTAGGTCACTGTTACACAGCCTTGCCACTGTGTATTTCCTCATGTACAAATCATTTGTACACAGGCCGGTGACCATCTTTCGTAATGAAGCTGTTATGTTTAATCCCCAAGCAAGACCTCCTTGACAGCACTCTTCCCAGGAACCTACCTTAGCCAAGGTACTCTGTGTCCTTGACAGCATCAAGTCATCTTTTAAATAACCTGAGAGGTGGGTAAGACACCTCGTTGGTTGAGGTAAGACACCTCGTTGGTTGCTTGGTTTGGGAGGTGAGAATGTGTGAAACCCTCAAAGGGCAATGTCAAGAAACAGAAGGGGGTGCTTTCACAGGGGACAGGCGCTGTCCGGGAAGGACTATGCAGGTGTTGAGGTGAGTGTGCTATGTGGGAGGAGGGCCAAACTGCTCATCTGGGCAGAGCAGCCAAGAGTTCGAAGCTGGAAGGGCAGCCAGAGGCTACAGAATAGAGAAGAGGCGACAAGAGGCTAGCTTCTGAGCAGAGAAGAGGGGGTTCCCCAAAACGCCAAAACACTTCTGCTGGTGTGGCTAAGGAGGGAAAAAGTCAGGGGTACAGCCCTGCTCTACTCCCTATAGCCTCCTCCCCATGCCCTTGACATCTCTCAGACGCACCCCCTCCTCTCCCCTGACCTTCTGCCACAGCCTCTCCCTGCCCCCTTGACCCTCTCCTGCATTTTCTCCTACCCATTTCTCAGTAAACGTGTGCTACCACGGACTGTTTGTGTGAGTGGGGGCTTTTGTTTTAATCCCAAAAACCAACATTGTCTCTGACTCCTACACTCTGTATTCTAGGGCTCAGCTGATTCAATTAGTCCTGTTGAAGAGACCCTTCCTGTTGACTAATTCAATATAAAGTTATTAGGGCTCTTACTAACATCTTTCAAATATCCCTTCTCCTTTGCCATTTAAAATAGCATAATCATGGTAGTCCTATCCCTCATGGTCACAAGTCCTACCATCATTCAAGGCGAAGACACTATACAGGGGGTGAAACATTGGGCGCCATCTTAAAATTCTGCCCCCTGAATCAGCCGAAGCATTTTCAGTCCCTCTGCGTCCTCTCAAAGACACCAGAATCATTAAGATCTGTAATCTCTGGGACTTTTTGAATATGTAATGATGCTACTCCTTTCTTGCTGTACTTTCCCTGTGTCCTGGCAAGTTGGTACTACTCCTGATTCTCAGGTTCTTTTATTTTTTAATATTTCACTTAAATTCAGTATAGTTAACGTATAATATATTATTAGTTTCAGGGGTAGAATTTAGTGATTCATCGGTTGCTTATAACACTCAGTGCTCATTACATCAAGTGCCTCCTTAATGCCCATCACCCAGTTACCCCATCTCCCACCCACCTCCCCTCCAACAACCCTCAGTTTGTTCCCTATAGTGAAGAGCCTCTTACGGTTTGCCTCCCTCTCTGTTTTCAGCTTATTTTATTTTTCCTTCCCTTCCCCTGTGTTCATCCGTTCTTTCTTAAATTCCACATATAAGTGAATCATATGGTATTTATCTTTCTCTGACTGACTTATTTCATTTAGAATACCCTCTAGTTCCATCCACGTCGTTGCAAATGGCAAGATTTCAGTCTTTTTGAAGGTTGCATAATAGCATAATATTCCATTGTATATATGAACTGCATCTCCTTTATCCATTCATCTGTTGATGGATATCTGGGCTCTTTCCATAACTTGGCTATTGTAGACATCACTGCTATAAACATTGGGGTGCAGGTTCTCCTTCGGATCACTGCATTTATATCTTTGGGTTAAATACCTAGTAGGGCAACTGCTGGGCCATAGGATATGTCTATTTTCAACTTTTTGAGGAACCTCCATACTGTTTTCCAGAGTGGCTATACCAGTTTGCATTCCCACCAATAGTGTAAGAGCAATCCCTATCAAAATACCCCAGCATTTTTCGCAGAGCTGGACCAAACAATTCTAAAATTTGTTGGGAACCAGAAAAGACCCCAAATAGCCAAAGTAATGTTGAAAAAGAAAACCAAAGCTGGAGGCATCACGATGCCTGACTTCAAGCTCTATGACAAAGCTGTGATCACCAAGACAGTATGGTACTGGCACGAAAACAGACATAGATCAATGGAACAGAATAGAGAACCCAGAGATGGACCCTCAACTCTATGGTCAACGAATCTTCCACAAAGCAGTAAAGAATATCCAATGGAAAAAAGACAGTCTCTTCAACAAATGGTGTTGGGAAAATTGGACAGCCAAACGCAGAAGAATGAAATTGGACCATACACAAAAATAAATTCAGAATGCATGAAAGACCTAAATGTGAGACGGGAACCCATCAGATTCCTGGAGGAGAATACAGGCAGCAACCTCTGTGACCTCTGCTGCAGCAACTTCTTACTAGACATGTTTCTGGAGGCAAGGGAAACAAAAGCAAAAATGATCTATTGGGACTTCATGAAGATAAAAACTTCTGCACAGTGAAGGAAACAATCAAGGAAACTAAAAGGCAATCTTGGGTTCATAATCTATCACCTGAAGATAATGAAAGCCCTCATGTGGCACAGAGGGGGGACCGTAGTTTTTTGTAATTACAGGATGTTTAATGGTAATGTCTCCAATAAAAATTCTTTCATAGTTTCACTAAATGAGTGTTTGTAACATCCTGTGCATAATGCACCCAAATGGAAACAATTCAAATTTCTATCAACAGTAGAATGGACAGATACAATAGTATACTTACACAATGTTTATTTATAAAATGGTGTATTTATACAATACAATGGTATGCTGCAATGAGAATAAGCTACGAGTGAACTGAAAAATATAGAGGAATTTCTTGTGTAATATATTTAGGGGAAAAGCCAACCATAAATTTGTGAAAACAGTAAGATTACATTTAAATAAAAAGTTCCAAAACAGACTAAGCTAACTTACAATGTTCAAAATCATCATAACCCTGAAGGGAAGAGTAACAATGATTAGATGGATAATTCTGTGGTGTGATCTTGATCTGAGTATATTTTCATGAGTTAGTTCAATAAGTAAAAATTCACTGGACTCTATACTTATGAATGCTATTATTTTCTGCATGTATTTTATATTTCAATAAAAAGTTCAAGGATAGATAAAGCAAATGATAACCACAAGAAAATATATGAAAGAAAATATCCTCAAATAAATTACAAACAGAAGATAAGTAAGACAATCACCCTCCTGAAAATACCTCTGCGATAACGTTCTCTGCTCATACGATGCTTTTGACTTTGAAATTATTTTACGGATGAAGTCAGGTTACGAAGAATGTAGAATTACCTATCAACTCACACATATTACAACATAAGCACATTTTCTTTTTTTTTTTTTTTAAAGATTTTATTTATTTATTTGACATAGAGACAGCCAATGAGAGAGAGACAAGCAGGGGGAGTGGGAGAGGAAGAAGCAGGCTCCCCAGCAGAGGGGCCCGATGTGGGGCTCGATGTGGGGCTCGATCCTAGAACGCCGGGATCATGCCCTGAGCCGAAGGTGGAAGCTTAACAACAGAGCCACCCAGGCGCCCCAAAACATAAGCACATTTTCTGGAATAAAACCATCCCTTTTATTTCCTACAGATCAGGTAGAAGTTCTGCCCTGAGGCTTTCATGCTGTCACATTCACTTTATTTTTTTTTAATTTATTTTTTTATTATGATATGTTAGTCACCATACAGTACATCATTAGTTTTTGATATAGTGTTCCATGATTCATTGTTTGCGTATAATACCCAGTGCTCCATGCAATATGTGCCCTCCTTAACACCCATCACAGGGCTAGCCCATCCCTCCACCCCCTCCCCTCCAAAACCCTCAGTTTGTTTCCCTGAGTCCATAGTGTCTTGTGGTTCATTCCCCCTTCTGTTTACCCCCCTTCATTCTTCCCTTCCTTCTCCTACCGATCTCCCTGCTATTTCTTATGTTCCACAAATGAGTGAAGCTATATGATAATTGTCTTTCTCTGCTTGACTTATTTCACTTAGCATAATCTCCTCCAGTTCCATCCATATTGCTGCAAATGTTGGGTAATCATTCTTTCTGATAGCTGAGTAATATTCCATTGTATATATGGACCACATCTTTATCCATTTGTCTGTTGAAGGGCATCTCGGGTCCTTCCACAGTTTGGCTATTGTGTCACATTCACTTTAACACAGAGCTTTGGGCTAATTTTGGTGGAATGGCTCTATGCCCCGTAGCAAGCATCTTGGCTGTTTCAGTGGGCTTGGCATAGCTTTTTTTTTTTTTTGTATATATTATCATTAAGGAGCAAAAAGTAAATAATTTTTAAAAATATATAACCTTGTAGTTTATTTCCAATCACTTGGTTTATAGAGAACAAAACAGATTGCAGCATATCATATTGAACACGAGTAACCTTCTCAAAGGATGTGAATGAATGACATATGAATGAATGACATTACATTGGATGAGTAGATATCATAAACACAGATACACGACTATTAATTGTAATGTATTTTGGAATGGCAGTGATTCTGACTTGAAATCTACATTTCACATTTAATTCTGGGAAATCTTTGTTGGTATTATACTTTCTTTTATCTCGTGTATGCATCAACTATTGGTGATAGATTTCATCTGCTCTATGGTAGTTTTGTGTTGAGATCATTAAATATAAGGTAGTGTAAACCAATGGTGTCGGAGGTCTGGGAGAGTTAATATCCTTATGTTTTTTCTCTCCTGGTTCTGTCCTAGACTTTGCATCTTCTCATTTTATTATCTTTGCCGGGTTATCCAATCCATCACTGTGCTCTAAAAAATCTATGTCTACACTGCTGACATTTTTTTTAAAACATTATTCGACAATTCTATACATGACTCAGTGCCTATCATGATGAGTGTACTCTTTAATCCCCATCACCTATTTCACCCATCCACCCACCCCCCTCCCCTTTGGTAGTCATCAGTTTGTTCTCGAGACTTAAGAGTCTGCATCTTGGTTTGTCTTTCTCCTTTTTTTTTTTTTCCTTTTTTCATTTGTTTTGTTTCTTACATTCTACATATGAGTGAAATCATATGGTTTTTGTCTTTGATTGGCTTATTTTGCTTAGCATTATACTCTCTAGCTCCATCTCTGTTGTTGCAAATGACAAGATTTCATTCTTTTTTATGGCTGAATAATATCCTGTATCCCTTTGATGTATCCCTTTGAATTAGTGTTTTTGTATTCTTTGGGTAAATACCCAGTCGTGCAATTACTGGATCATAGGGTAGTTCCATTTTTAACTTTTTGAAGAAACTTCATACTGTTTTCCGCAGTGGCTGCACCAGTCTGCACTCCCACCAACAGTGCATGAGGACGTCGAGAACATCTTCTCCAATACTTACTGTTTCTTGTGTTTTTTATTTTAGCCATTTCGACAGGTGTGAGATGATTTCATTGTAGTTTTGATTTGCATTTCCCTGATGATGAGTGATGTTTAGCATCTTCTCATGTGTCTGTTGGCCATCTGGGTGTCTTCTTTGGAGAAATGTCTCTTCATGTCTTCTGCTCACTTTTTAATTGGATCATTTGTTTTTTGGGTGTTGAGAAGTTCTTCATATATTTTAGATACTAAATCTTTATCAGAGATGTCATTTGCAAATATCTTCTCCCATTTTAGTTTTATTGATTGTTTCCTTCATTGTGCAAAAGCTTTTTATTTTGATGTAGTCCCAATAGTTTATTTTTGCTTTTGTTTCCCTTGCCTCAGGAGATATATCTAGAAAGAAGTTCCTACATCCAGTGTCGGAGAAATTACTGCCTGTACTTTCTTCTAGGATTTTTATAGTTTCAAGTCTTACATTTAGGTCCTTAATCCATTTTGAATTTATCTGTGCATGGTGTAAGCCAGTGGTCCAGTTTCATTCTTTTGCATGTTGCTGTCCAACTATCTCAATGCCAGTCTAATACCATGTTTTTGAAAAGCCTTTTATTTGAAATGATTACAGATGTATAGGAAGTTGTAAAAAAATGTACAAGAATGTCCTGTGCACCCTTCACCAGGCTTCTTCCTGGTACTGTGGTACCATCTTGCATAACTGAGGTACAATAGCAAAGCCAAGAATTCGACATTGGTACAATCTTCAGGATTTACTCATATTTCACCCATTTTCTGCATGCATGCATTTGCTGTTATTGTTGTTGCAAAAGCAAATACAAATAGAATCAAAACATTAATTTTGCATGGTACCAAAAGGAAAAGAAACTCTTCCCCCATCCCCTTCTCTTTCAGAGCACTTTTTAAGAAAAGTTGTAATTATACATTCTTTCACTATCCCTTTGAGTCATTTGTAAACCTTTTTAAAACCTAAATGAATTTCTCACCAGCTTTATAACTCAGGGCTTTCTTTCAAGGACTTGGGAACCATCTCTCTGAAATGCAATCATCAAGGAAGACAGGATTCCTATCTTCTAGTCCCCATGGGAGAGTAGAAGCCTAACTTCAGTGGGCATCTCCTTCCAAGTTGCAAAACTACCTCTCGTTGTAAAGATATGAGAAGTTTATTTATCCTTTGGATGAACCCGATTAGCTAACACAGATGGTGACCTCAGCTATCAGATGAATTTCTAATAAACTGTGCATAATAAATGGTACTGTCAGGTCCTTTTATTTGAGGACTGGTTATTGTTTATCTCAAGAACATGTGTGTAATGGATTGTACCTGCCTGGTGATATAAAAGGCTAAGATTTCTATCTTTGCACTGTTTTAGTGGATTGCTTGGGATGCACATCATATTCCGGTTCAATCATAAACTGTTTTCTGTCTTGTAGAGATGTTTTCTGGGTTAACAGGAGATTTTAACCATGTGTGGTTCTGTGCAACTTGATAACATTGCAGATTGTTTAATCATCACAACCAAGATATATAACCATTCCATCACCACAAAGTCCCCTCCTGCCACCACTTTCTGGCTACACCAATCTACCTGTCCCCTTCTCCCAACCCCTGGCAACCACCAATATATTCAAGAAAATTATATACATAGAATTATATTATAAAGTATGTAACATTTAGAGATTGGCTCTTTTTCACTCAGCATACTTCTCTTGAGGTCCATCCACATTGTTGTGTGTATCAATAGTTCATTCCTTTTTATTGCTGAAAAGTATTCCATGGTAAATGGCTTTTTAGACAATTCATTTATGAAGGACATTTGGGTGGTTTCCAGTTTGGGACTATAATGAATACAACCACTGTAAACATTTGTGTTCATGTTTATTTGTGAACAAAAGTTTTCTTTACTCTGGGACAAATGTCCAAGACACAGTTGTTGGGTCATATACTAAATACAGGTCTCATTTTTAAAGAAACTGACTATTTCTAGAATGTTTGTACCCTACCAGTGATGAAGTCTGAGTGATCCAGTTTCTCCAAATCCTTATCAGCATTTGGTGTTATCACAATTTTTTGTTTTGGTCATTCCAATAGGTGTGGAGTTTTAACCACATTGTGATTTTAGTTTGCATTTCCCGAATGGCTAATGATACTAAACATCTTTTGGTGTGTTTATTTGCCATCTATTAATCCTCTCCACTGTAATGCTGATCATGACTTTTGCCTGTTTTCTAATTGGACTTTTTGTTTTGCTGTGGGATTTTCAGAGCTCTTTCTACATTCTAGATACAAGTCATTTGTCAGATACATAGTTTGCAAATGTTTTCCCCCAGTCTGTACCTTGTCTTTTCATTCTCTTCCCAGAGTCTTTTGGAGAGAAAAACATTTTACCTTTGGTGAAGTCCAGTTTATCAATTTTTTCCTTTTATTGCTTTTAGTATCAAGTCTAAGAATTCTTATTTTTTTTAAGATTTATTTATTTATTTATTTGACAGAGAGAGAGATAGCCAGAGAGAGAGGGAACACAAGCAGGGGGAGTGGGAGACGAAGAGGCAGGCTCATAGCGGAGGAGCCTGATGTGGGGCTCGATCCCAGAACGCCGGGATCACGCCCTGAGCCGAAGGCAGACACTTAACGACTGTGCCACCCAGGTGCCCCTCAAGTCTAAGAATTCTTCATCTAACCCTAGGTCCTGAAGACTTTTCCTTTTTTTTTTTTCTAAAGTTTTATAGTTTTACATTTTACATGTTAGTCCATAATCCATTTTGAGTTAATTTTTTTATTAGATGTGAGAGTTAAGTGAAGGTTCCTTTTTTTTTTTTTTTTTTTTTGACTATGGATGTCTGGTTGTTCCAGCACCATTTCCTGAAAAAGCTATCCTTCTTCCACTAACTTGCTCTTGCATATTTGTCAAAAATCATCTGGCATATTTGTGTGGGTCTGTTTCTGAGTTCTCTGCTTCTCTATTCTGTGCCATTGATCCATGTATCTAACTCCCCACTGATACCACACTGTCTTGATTACTGTAGCTAGACAATAACCCTCAACACTGGGTAGAGTAATTCCTCCCAGTTTAATCTTTTTCAAAAACTTTTTTAACTATTCTCTGTCCTTTGCCTTTCCACACACATTTTAAAATAAGCTTGTCTATGTCTACAAAATACCTTGCTGGGATTTTGATAGGAATCATCCAAAACCTATAGATTATTGAGGAGAACTGAGTCTTTACTATGTTGAGTGTTCCAATTCATGAACATGGTATGTCTCTCTCTATATTTAGATCTTCTTTGATTTCTTTCATCAGCATTTTGCGATTTTCAATGTACAGATCCTGTACATGTTTTACTACACTTGTATCTAAATATTTCTTTTTCTTTGGAGTGATTGTAACTCACTTTGAACTGACTGAATTCATTTATTAATTCAAGGAGGGCTTTCTTTTGTGGATTCTGTTAGAGTTATTAATTACATAGACAATCATGTCATCCATGAAAAAGAACAGTTCTATTTCTTCAAGTCCAATCTATATGCCTTTTATTTTTTTTCTTTCCTTATTACACTAACTATAACTAGTATCACTGTTTGTAGTTGATACGTCTCCTAAGTCTCTCCATTTAAAAAAAATAATAAACTTTTTTTTAGAATAGTTTTTGATTTAAAGAAAATTGTAGAGATAGTACAGTTTCCCCTACTGTTAACATCTTACAGTAATGTGGTACATTTGTCACAACTAATGAATCAATACTGATACATTAGTAAAGTCCATAATGGATTCATGTTTTCTTAGTTTTTACCTAGTGCTCTTTCTCTATTCCATGTGTGGATCCCAGTCAAGACAAAACATTATATCTAGTCCTCACCTGTAGTCCTCAAGTTTGTCTTAGCTCTGACAGTTTTTCAGACTTTCTTTGCTTTTGATGACCATAACAGTCTGGAAGAGTACTGTTCAGGTATTTTGTAGAACACCTCTCAATTGGGATTTGTCTGACATTTTTCTCACGGCTAGACAGGGGTTGTGGGCTTTTGGGAGAAAGCTCACAAAGGTAAAGTGCCACTCTTACCAAAACATATCAAGGATACATGCTATATCAACATGATTTATTACTGCTGATGTTGTCCTTGGTCAGTTGACCGAGGTAATGTTTGTCAGGTTCCTGTGCTGTAACTCTCCCATTCCAACAATGAGAAACCTGTTCCCACCATCCACCTACTTAAGTGTTCATTAGTAATATTACTTTTAATTAAGAGAGGCATGGAGAAAGTCCCTCAGACCCCTTGATACTGAAACCAGGCAAGAAATGTCTAGTTACAATTCCTCAAATGAAACGCCCTTGATTTTCCCACAGTTTCATTTCATTATCTTCAACCTACCTAATAACCAAGGCCGCTTAGGAACCTTGGACATGAGCATACTTACAGCTAATGTTGAAATTGGAAAGTTTGTGTGGATGTCAACATTAAAATTTTTTGGTATTTCCAAAGAATTCACATGATTTCCTGTTCAGTTACAAAAGGTAATCTGAAAAAATCAAACTGCCACCCTCCCTGGGTAAATTCACCTTTGTGGTTTCTTCTTATAACTTACAGTCAATTGTGCTTATGTGGGTGTCCAAACAGTCTAAAGTTCCCTTATTTCTTATTCTGTGTAAGGCTATGTTTGAAGATTGTGTGCTATAAAGAGAACCAGAACAGATAACCAATGCCAAGCAGCAATCTTGGCCAAGGGCTTCCCTCTTGAGAATGTAATGCAGCATGACCACATTGCTGACCAGGATGGTAAATAAGGCATACCCCTGGGGCAGATTATAATAACTATTCCTGAGAGAAGAATCAGAGTCTGGTCAAGTGAACCCACAGGTCAGGAAGTTCTGTTCGCTCTTACAGTTCTCTTCGGTAAGTGTTCTCAAAAGCAAGGAGGTCAGCCCTTTTATTTTTCCACGTCATTTCTCAGAAGGAGAGATGTTTCAAGTGCACTTTCAAGCTGTTTAAAAGGATTGAACAACAGAGGCATCTTTATCTGGGATCTTTATCCTGAAAGCGGAAGACAGAAAGTTGTCACTACTAAGATGAAAGAGTAGGTGGCTTGAAACACTGGAAGACTTTGTAAGGGTCAAGGTGTGAATGCTGACAGACAGACATCCAGGGGATTGGAGATGTATGCTTTATGGAGAAAACTGCAAATAGCCATTTGCTCCTCTAAATCGAGGATAGGCATTTTCTTTCTAAACCCAAATTAACATTAATTCCACTCCTGCTCTAATTTGCAGTGTACCCTCAGAACATTCTAAAGTTGTTTGAAAATCACAGCATAAAGCTTACGTGCACATACCATTAATTTCTGAGCTCAGAAGTTCAAATGAGATCCTTTATTAGGGTGTTCACCCTGCAGGGTGGGGGGTGGTGAGGTCAGCTACACATGTATTGTAACAGGAAAGAGAAGAATACAGCAGAACAGCCAGAAGGAATTGGCTGATGGAGAGGACAACCTTCCACAGAACGCTCTTTGTTCTGTGGCGCTAGGTGAAGAAAAGGAATGGGTGATCTGTATGCAACATTTGGGGTTTGTGCATTTTGCCACCTCAACGTCTGCAGTGGTCACAACAGCCACTCCCGTCCCTCCATGACTGACTTCCACAGAGGACCTGTGCACAAATTTAGATAGAGACATCTCTGTCTTGCACAACATTCCAGAAAAGTCAGGCTTGATATTGTCAAAAGTGTTGGTAATTCCCTAAATGCCAAGAACAGACCCCACACTGCAGCTTTCTTTGTTGTCCATTGCTCCTGGCTTTGTTCACTTGCTGAGCTTTCCACGGGTAAGCTCATTTTTCACCTGGAAGAAAAGAGAAAAGAGCCCTGTAGTCCAGATGGTGACCCAGTCACTCAGGTCTGCACTGCTTCCCCGTGGAATTACCCAGGACCGTGGCATCGTGAAGTCCTCTGTCCATGAGGTAGGGCTTCTTGGAGGTTCAGACACGGCCAGGCCAAGGAGACTTTTTGAGTCTCCTGGTTTAATAAAAAATAAAAAATAAAAATTAAGAAATGCAAGCATTATGGTATGTTTTAAAATTTTGTATTTAACAAATGGATGCTTTTAAAAATGCAAATCTGTATAGTTGTGCTATCCCCCAGTTAACTATAGGACTTATAAGTAAAACATTGTTATATGGTTTCTTTTATGGGACATGAGCCTAAATTTTATTATTAAAGTATTGTCTGTCCATCTCTTCAGTGTATCTATCTCTCTGACCCTACATATAATGACATTAGAAAATAATGTCGAGTTGAACTTTGACGTAACTGGCCCCCAGTCCCAGGCTCTGCTGCCTGACATCCCAAAGCCTGGAAACTGTACCGGGTCCCCAAATACCCTGACATTAGCTCTGAACGGTCACCTGGGCCCTGGAGGGAGGTGTTTAGTTGTATGCGACAGGTCAAAATGGAGTTAAAGTTCAAGAGTATTTGAGTTTCGCATCCCCGACAGCTGATTTAAGATGGCGGTCAAGTTGATTTCAAATAACTGATTAGTTACTAATTACTAATTTGTTGTATTTTTATGTTTTATTAGCTACTCTGAATCTATTCATGAATTGCTATAGACTGACAGTAAAGAGTTTCTCATCTCCTTGGCAAAGAATTTAGCTTACATCTTTGAGCCTATCTGCAGTTATTTTTTTTTTTTAAGATTTTATTTATTTATTCGACAGAGATAGAGACAGCCAGCGAGAGAGGGAACAAGCAGGGGGAGTGGGAGAGGAAGAAGCAGGCTCATAGCTGAAGAGCCTGATGTGGGGCTCGATCCCATAACGCCGGGATCACGCCCTGAGCCGAAGGCAGACGCTTAACCGCTGTGCCACCCAGGCGCCCCTGCAGTTATTTTTTAAAAAAGATTCTATTTATTTATTTGACAGAGGGAGAGGGAGAGAGAACGAGAGAGCACACAAGCAGTGTGAGCGACAGAGGGAGAGGGAGAAGTTGGGTCTGACATAGGGCTCGATCCCAGAACCCTGGGATCATGACCTGAGCCAAATGAAGAGTCTGATATTTAACCAGCTGAGCCACGCAGGCTCCCCTGGAGTTATTTTTTTTAATTTTAGTTCCAGTAGAGTTGAAATAGTGTTACATTAGTTTCAGGTGTATAACATAGTGGTTCAACACTTCCATAATCACCCAGCGCTCATGACACTCCTTACTCCCCATCACCTATTTCACCCATCCCCCACCCACCTCCCCTCTGGTGACCATCAGTTTGTTCTCTAGAGTTAAAAGTCTTTTTGGTTTGTCTCTTTTTTTTTCTCCTTTGTTCATTTGTTTTGTTTCTTAAATTCCATATATGAGTAAAATCATATGGTATTTGTCTTTCTCTGACTGGCTTATTTCACTTAGCATTATATTCTCTAACTCCATCCATGTTGTTGCAAATGGCAAGAATTCGTTCTATTTATGGTTGAATAATTTGCCTATATATATATATATATATATACACACTCATCTGTGGAGGGACACTTGGGCTGTTTGCGAGTTTGGCTACTGTATTTACTGCTGCAATAAAGCATAAGGGTACATACATCCTTTTGAACACTTTGAACCTGTCTGCAGTTTTGCATCTGACATTTAAGTAATGTTGACGTGCTAAGAGGTTTTGTTCTGTTTTCTTTCATCTCAAAATGCAAATGAAACTTGATCCAGAAAGTTTGTACTATGATAAAACGGTCAAATAACTTCTACAAGGAGGGAGCTAACTGTGTACTATTGCATTTTCAGGAAAAGCACAACCAACCATTATGAAATAAGCCCCTAAGGCATTTCCACGGAAGTAGGGGTAAGAAGCCTTATTTTCACTTTACTTACATGGATATGCTTCATGGGGAGGCCAGCTGGTTTGGATAAAACAAGCAGTAGGAGGGGCGCCTGGTGGCTCAGTCGGTTAAGCATCAACTCTTGATCTCAGTTCAGGTCTTGATCTCAGGGTCGGGGGTTCAAGCCCTGCATCGGGCTCCGTGCTGAACATGGAACCTACTTGAAAACAAAAAACCGAAAAATACAAACAGTAGCATGTTCTTGAACAGTGTCTACCAGCCTGTGACACAAGACAAGAAGTCCCCCTGGGGCACAGAGGTACCTCAACGAACTCCGACAGACAGTGGGGCCAGAGGAAGACAAGCCAGACGAGGCGTAAGGCAGATCCCGGGATGTCACTGAAAAGGGCATGGGTTGTGCTGCTTCCATGATTCGACCAAAGGGAGAGGATTTCAGGCTCTGGGGTAGGTCTGGGGAGACAGAAGAGAGGAACTGCCTCCCTGGAAACTGGAGACTGCAAGGTGGTGAGCACAGAGGGTCTGCTGATAGGCAGCCTGAGTCAGGCTGGAAGGACCCCCGATCACTGCGAAAATGAGCAAAGGATGAAGCACAAATGCCTTTTCAAAAAAGGTTCCTGAGTGAGGATGTGGAGAAAGTGGAATCCTTGGTACGACACTGAGAAACAGTATGACTGTACCTCAAAAAATTCAGTGTAGAATTATCATATGATCCAGGAATTTCACTTCTGTGTATATACCCAAAGGAATTGAAAACAGACTTTTGAAAAGATATTTGTACACCCATGTTCACAGCAGCATTATTCACACCAACCAAAAAGTGGAAGCAGTCCATGTGTCCTCGGAAGGATGACTAGACAAAATGTGGTGTGTATGGACCATGGACTATTACTCAGGCTTAAAAAGGAAGGAAGTTCTGACAGATGCCATAACACGATTGGACCTTGAGGACATGATGCTAAGTGAACAACACTGGTCACAAGAGGACAGACTGTATGAATCCACTTACACGAGGTACCTGGAGTAGTCAAATTCATATTAACAGTAGAATGGAGAAATGAAAGTGGAATGGGGGCTGCCAGAGGCTGGGGGTGTGGGGGAGGGCATGTTAGTGTTTAATGGGGACAATGTTTAATGAGTTTCAGTTTGGGAAAATGAAAAAGTTCTGTGGGTGAATGGTGGTGATGGTTACACAACAGGGTGGATATATTCAATGACACTCAAGTGTATACTCTCTCTCCCTCCCTTCCTTTCTTTTATCACTCAGCTAAAAAAAGAGAGAGTTCTCACTCGAGGTATGCAAAAAATAGCTTGGTTTCATTTTCTCCAATTGACTGCAGGCGTCTTCTGGCGCCAACAGAGCCCAGTTCAGCTCCCTGTCAGGAGTCCCCCTTTCTCATGCCCACTTCTGGTTCAGGCCTCCCCACCTCTCCCCCCACACCCGGCCAGCCCCTGTCTGGCTTCCGGATCATGCTTTGACCCAGGCCTTCAGTTGTTTTTACCATGAATGTTTATAGTACAGTTTGGATGAAAGTGCCAGGAATCAGGTTAGGTTCTGGGAAGACAGAACTAAACAGTGTGGCAGCCCTCAAACTGACGTTACTCGTCTGATCCTGAACCATGGCCTGGAATTAAGCACAGATTAAAGATGGCTCCAGTCCTCACTGCTCTATTCTGTCTCTTCTCAGTCCGTCCCTTCTGTGACCATTTGATGGGTTTTCTCTCTCCTCGCCTTTGTCCACACTGATCATGTGGCTTAGGATACCCTATCTGTTCAGCTCATCAGCCTTTTCCTTGAGTTTTTGAGTTTAAGTTTGTTAACAAAAATTCAACCAAGTAAATTTGAAGATATAATTGGCTTTATGAAACGATTAGTGAATTGGTAGCACCCCATTTAGCACGTAGAGGGCTGCTCTGAGAAGTTCTACAAAATGGAAGGTTTTTCTAGAAAGAGGGTGGGGCAGAAAGTACTAGCAAAAGAAAAGGATTGTTCTGGGCAAGGCCTCTTTCCCTCCTGTGGGAATGGACAGCCCCTTGTACCAGACGCACTGGTGATGGAAGATGTTCTGACTGGCCTGGTGAGACAATATTTCTGGCAAAGGTTGAAACTGCAACTAAATCAGATATTAAGCCCCAATTTGGGGACTCAGGCTAAGTGATGACCTTGGGGTCTGTGGTTTTCTTTTTAACAAGCTCCATCCTCCTCTCTTGTTTGTCTCTCTCTATAATCAAAACACCTGCTTTTGAGTCCCAGCTCTGCCACTGACTGTCTGAGTGATCTTAGAGATGGTTCTAAACCTTTTTGTCTTAAATTCTTCATTTCTAAAATGAAGATAATGGTTCTGGCTTTGCCGGTGGCCTGGAGCTGTTATAAAAATCAAATACACAAAAGGATCAAAAGTTTTTCTAAATTGTTAATTGTTATTGTATTATCACAATACAATTGTGTTATTGTATTGTGCTGCCTTGTGTTGCACGTAGACTTGCTTTTCTTTCTTATGCGGTTAACTCCTTGCAGAAGAGCACCATGTCAGAATTCTCTCCACGTTTCTCACAGTTCCTAGACATTTCAACAGTGTTTCAGCCCTCCCACCAGAGGGCCAGGCCACAAGGTTGCCCAGCTCCCAGAATGACTTACCTGTCACACTCTATATGGATGGCTTGCTCTGGAGCTTTGCAAACAAATGAAGCCCTTCCCCGTCCCCTCCCCACCCAACCAGGAGAGGATCCTAACATCTCAGAAAATAAGTTGTCCTTGCTCTACCACAACTTAAGTTGCATTGAATTTCTAAACCATCTCTTACCCCCAAGAACCAGTGCTGGAAGGGTATATTTTATTTTATTTTATTTTATTTTATTTTTTATTTTATTTTATTTTATTTTTTAATACGGGAAGGGTATATTTTAGAAGTGGGTAGAGAGAACACAACAACAAGCAATGACTCACGGCATTTAGATCCCCGTTGATATGGACATCAGGGAGCAGAGTGGCCATGCTCAGCCCCCCAGGGACATGGGGCAGCTCCAGGACCTGGGCCTGCACCTCTCTACACAGGATGGGGGAGCCCCAGCTGCTGGCCCATCCTGTGCCCCATCTGTTCTCATTCTAAAACACAGCAGGTGTAGCTAGGCAACCACGCCAGGGGACTGAAGGGGAAGGCAAAGGTCTTATTCAACACATAAACTTGACTCAGAATACTCACATGATTGCAGACCCAGAGAAAACCACCTCTGGTGTCTAGGTACTCATTTGCATTTAAAAACCCGAAAGAAATCATAGTGATTCTTAAAATCTGAATTACTTTCTTGTGGCTGCTTTAAGGAACTACCACAGATGGGGGGCTTACACAACAGAAGTGTGTGGATTCCCAGTGCTGCTGGTGGCAAGTCCAAGATCAAGGTGCCAGCAGGTTTGGCTCTCTACGCATCGTCTTCTCTCTGCGTGTCTGTGTTCAAATTTCCTACTGAGTTAGGGCCCACCCCGTGACCTCATTTTACCTTAATTCCTCTCGAAGCGTATCTCTAGGGGATGCCTAGGTGGCTCAGTCGTTAAGCATCTGCCTTTGGCTCGGGGTCCTGGGATCGAGCCCCACATTGGGCTCCTCCACTGGGAGCCTGCTTCTTCCTCTCCCACTCCCCCTGCTTGTGTTCCCTCTCTCGCTGGCTGTCTCTCTCTCTCTGTCAAATAAATAAATCTTTAAAAAAGAAAGAAGAAAAAGAAAGAAAGAAAGAAAGAAAGAAAGAAAGAAAGAAAGAAAGAAAGAAAGAAAAAGAAAGAAGAAAGAAAGAAAGAAAGAAATCTCTAAATCCCACCTCCAAATATGATACCTATTCTCGGGGCTGGGGGGTAAAACTTCAACACATGAATTCAAGGGGATACGATTCAGCTCATAGCAATATCCCAATGTTTCCAGACAAGTTTCTGCTCAGGTAGACAAAGGCTTAGCTTGCTAATTTTAAAAAGATCTCTTCTGTTTATTTTTTTATTGAACTGCCTGGACTGCTTTCCTTTGAAGTATGCAGCATGGATAAGGGCCAGTTGTCAATAAACCAGTTGAGTCAGCAGGCAGTACGTCTACCATTTTGTCTTTTTTAAAAGAAAGACAATAGGTCTAAGTAACGCTTAAGCACTCGTGCTACGATAACACACATAAAGGATATATCGTGAGCTGAGGACCAACTTCTCCAACTGTGTTATGGTTATCATGCCTAGAAGTCGAGTTAGCCAAACAGTAATCTGCATTTTTCACAGGGTGTCTGAAACTATTCCGGACAAAATGGAGTGCAGAGAGTTTGGGCTGACTGTTGTCTCTGCCAGAGGGCAAATTATAATTCTCTTAAAAAGGCTTAAGCAGAAACAGAAGAGCAATATTGAGTCATTTATAAATAGAGAAATATTTCTAAAATCAGTGAGCAGGTTGAAGAAAGTGAAGTGTAGCTGTATCTGGCTTTATGAAGAAAGCTTTTCAGGGCTGAAGAAATGAAAGAATGAAGGGAATCCTGCTGCTCCGGGTGTGGAGAAATCCAGAGTGGGATTGGGGTGGCGTGAGGAAAACCTACCTTGTCTGAAAGGGCGTTGTGGCTGGTTGTGGAAGGTGGGTGTCTGGGATGAGACACCCGCAGCCTCACTGGGACTGATCATGCCCCAGGCATTGCCCCAAGAACTTGACAAACATCACTGTAGTTCGTCCTCACAAGCATAACCCCTAGGAGGAAGGTCCTAACGTGACCCCCACAGGATGCTAAGAGTAATGGGGCTTCTCAGAGCCCCCTGATGGAAGGTCACTTTGAGCTGAGGAATGCAGGAATTATTCCCACTTGTCATGCCAGACAGTCAAAGACCACAGCCAAGGTGGGGTTTTGGGGGGAGGGGTGCTCTTTTGTATCCCCAGCTTGTTTTTTAAGTATAAAGCTTGTTTTTTAAGTCTCCTGGAATAATTAAAAGTAGAGCACTTTTCCTTAGTGTAAAAATGTTACCAATTTATACGTGGCAGAAAGACCCATGGAAAATCCTAATAACACCATAATGATGCGAGCTCTCCCCTTAGGTACCTTGTGCCCCCCACAGCCCACGCACATGTGTGGGTTGCCTGGATGCAGCCTCAGCAAAGGTCAGCCCCTCTGGCTCTGCCTGATTACACTGCTGGCCAGATTAAAAGTCCTACAGAAAGGGGTGCCTGGGTGGCACAGCGGTTAAGCATCTGCCTTCGGCTCAAGGCGTGATCCCGGCGTTATGGGATCGAGCCCCACATCAGGCTCCTCCGCTAGGAGCCTGCTTCTTCCTCTCCCACTCCCCCTGCTTGTGTTCCCTCTCTCGCTGGCTGTCTCTATCTCTGTCAAATAAATAAATAAAATCTTAAAAAAAAAAAAAAAAGTCCTACAGAAAGACCAGAATTAAAACAAGCCTTCTCATTCCTAAATAGTCAATTACTTTCCCGAGAAATGAAAATCCTAAAACTTGTGCTGATGAGATAGCTTCCTCCCAACAGTCGCAGGTGGCTGTATATACAGGGCTACATGGCAAAGAGGACAGACCGTGACAGCAGGAACTGGCCAGCCACGCCCAGAGGGAGAGAGGGGCAGCCCGCTGTGGAGAGGCTCAGTCCTACAACCATCCGCCCGTTTGTCCATCTTGTTTCATGGCTGAATTTTAAGGTCCTTAAAGATGGCGTTCCATTGTGTACTTTTGTGACCCCTTCCTCTGCCCTCCAACATCCAGCAGACTTCACTCAACACTTGACTCATAACCAGTCATTCCATTCTTTTTCAGGCTTCCTAGGAAGTTAGTTTCATTTCAGGTGCAGTATAATAAAAAAAATATGAGTCGTCATTCCCAGTTCCTGGCACAGAGCACCTAAAATGGGCAAGTAGAGGGTTGGAAGTTTCAGCTCCACCCTCAGACCTCTGAGGAAAGGAGACAGGCTGGAGATTGAGTTCAATAACGAAGCCAGTGATGACTCAATTGGACTTACATGGAAATCCCTAAACAATGGGGTTTGAAGAGCTTCCAGGTTGAGGAACACATGAAGGTGCTTGGGAGGGGGGCGTGCCCAGAAAATTCTGTGCCCCTCCCCACATACATTGCCCTGTGCAGTGATATCCCTTATAAGAAACCAATAACTGTAAGTAAAGTGCCTTCCTGAGTTCTGTGAGTTGTTCTGTCAAATTATTGAATGTAGGGGTTGGTCATGGGAACTTCTAATTTGTAGTAATCTGGGCAGAAATAGAAGTCTCCTGGGCACCCCATTTGCAGCTAGCACCCCCACTTCAGGGAGCGTCTTGTGGGACTAAAGTCTTCAATTTGTGACATCTGCACTCTGTGGAGATTGAATTGAAAAAATGAATTATTTTTGGACAGCCCGTTGGTGTCACAGAATTGAGTCATGTGTGAAAAAAACATCTGAGGCACTCCGACTTAGACTTACTGATAGTGTTGCTAAATTCATAACGATTTTTTCCTTGTCAGTCATGGTTTCATTAGGTGTGACTTACTGAGAGGAAATCATGTCTTCTCTCCAACGAGCCTATTGGCCATTCTAAGCAAGTACTCAGTTCCCAGTTTGTTAATGTTAATGAGAAGTAACATTAACATGCAAACCTTGACAAACGTCTTTACCTCTCTTTACAGAAAGTGCTTTCCAAAAAAAGAAAAATAAATTACCTTTGGTGTTGCCCTTCCGTTTCTGAAAGAACAGTGGGTGTTCAAGGAAAAGCTTTCTACTAAGCTCCCCTGGGTCTTTTCCTGGTGATGTTGTCTGGGAAGCTCACATATTCAGGAAAAGATCATGTATAAAATTAGAAAGGGACCAAGCAGTGGTGTTAATATTTGGTGAGCTGAAACTTGTTCTGTTCCTGAGTCATCGACAATGAACAAACATGATGATTCTAACATCTGATTTGCATGTGGACCGAAGCGCTCTGAGCCCAAGCTATCATCAAAGCTATTATGTTCACATATTGGTGTTAATCCTTTGTGGTTAATTAATAAAAGGACATTTGGGGCACTGTGCAGTCTCCTTTGCTCTAGTCATGTGTGTTGACTTGTTCCTCAAGACAGAGTTAGATGCAGGCATGTTGGAGGACTCCTACCATGTCTTTGCCCAATAAAACAGAATTAACTAATATCGTCACTATTTTTAATAAACACAAAAACCTATTAGCTTAAAAATTTGGTTCCTCGTATGTTAGTCTGAAGTAAATTCCAAAATAGGTTAATATAAAAAATAAAACTATTAAACCTCTAAAGAAAAATATAGGTGAATATTTATATAATTTTAGTGCCAAGAAGACTTTCTATGTGGGACGGTATAAGAGAGGGAGAAGGTATAAAGAAAAGGTGATAAGATTGACTACAAAAATAGAAAGATTTCATGGGAATGTATTTATGGACATTGAACAAAGCCTATGTGATATTTGGTTAAGTGAAATGTGCATAGGTGGGACATTGCTAGCTGATTTAGGGGCTAAAGTTATAAAGTTCCAGAAACTGTTTATTTTGTGTATCTTGTCTTCTCCCAATCCTGTTTTAGCTGAGTTCAACTAAGATGAGCGTCAACAGTAATCTTGTTTGCAGGACATGGTCTAAGAATGATCTCTCTTTTCTCAATGTCTCAGAAAATGAAGGAGCTGGGGTGTTCAGAGAGGCTGTACTGGATTAAGAGAGTTTTAAAAGACATGACAGTGAAATTTGATGCCGAACCCGTGAATGGTTTCTCATGAGAAGAAAAGAGCTATAAAAGACATTTCCAGGGATGCCTGTGTGGCTCAGTCAGTTGAGCAACTGACTTGATTTCAGCTCAGGTCATGATCTCAGGGTCCTGGGATCGAGCCCCACATGTTTGGGGGTCTGCACTCAGCGGGGAGTCTGCTTGAGGATTCTCTCTCTCCCTCTGCCCCCTCCCTGTTCTCACTTTACCTCTCTCAAATAAATAAATAAATCTTAAAAAAAAAAAATGTCCAGGACAATAGGGAAATTTGACTGTGGATTGGATATGAGGAAATAATTGTTCATTTGAATATGTGTGAATATGGTATTATAACTATGAAGGAAAATGTCTTTTTTTTTAAAAGATTTTATTTATTTATTTATTTATTTATTTATTTATTTGAAAGAGAGACAGCACAAGAGAGAGCACAGGCAGAAGGACCGAGAGAGAGGGAGAAGAAGGCTCCCTGCTGAGCAGGGAGCCTGACTTGGGGCTTGATCCCAGGACCCTGGGATCATGACCTGGGCCCAAAGCAGACCCTTAACCGACTGAGCCACCCAGGTGCCCAGATAATGTCTTTTTAAAAAATAAATGCATACTGAAGTATTTAGGAGTAAAAGTCATAATGCCTTCACTGATTTTTTTAAATGGCAATGTCCGATCCCCTGTTAAGACCATCTACTAACTTTTTTATTTCAGGTTTTCAATTCTAGAATTTTCTTTCTTTTGTGTGTGTGTGTGTGTGTGTGTGTGTGTGTTTTAATATCTCTTTCTCTATTGGGTGTTCGTTCTTTATGCCGTCTATTCCTTAAATCCTTTAACATGCTTATACCAGTTGTATTGCAATCTTTGGCTGTTCATTTCAACATTTGCATCATTTTTGTGTCTGTTTCTATTGACCGCTTTTTTTCTCTGGTTATGGGTCATATTTACTTACGCTTTCATATAATTAGTAATTTTTTACTCCATGCTGGACATTGTGGGTTATGTTGCCTTCCTTTAAATACATTTGAGTTTCGTTCTTACTTGGTGGCTCCGTTTGATGCTGCTGAGGCCAGACACTGTCAGGGGGGGTCTAGAGTAGCCTTTATTCTTGGGCTATATTAACCCTAGGCCTAAGGCCTGGGCTTCCTGGACTCTCAGTCTGATGCCCAAGTTGTTCAGCAGGGGTTTCTTCACCCTATAAGGTCAGGAATCTAACAAGGCAGTCAAATTGCACTGCACAGCCTGCTATCTGGAATCTTGGTTCAGCCCTCGTGACCCAGTCTGTTCTCTGCCAAATCTCACAGAATCTCGTCCATCTTGCAGCTCAGTGTTCAGTCAAAGACTCAAGGAAACTCCCCTGCATGCTTCTGCATTTCTCTCTTCTGCGGCACTGAAATTGCAACTTGCTCCAGCAACCTTGGACTCCCATCTCTGTTCGTTCTACCCAGTGAGACTCCTCCTTTCTGTTTGGGCTCCTCTTCCCTGTGCTACAGTTCGGAATGCACTCAGGTAGACTATAGACCTCATTTCATGTGTTGCCCATTTTTCAAAGATCACAGCCTTGCACCATCCACCCAGTTCCTGAAAGCAGCTAGTTCATATATGTTGTCCAGTTTTATGGTTAATTACAATGGGAGGACAAGTCCAATACTTGTTTCTCCATATTGCCTAGAACTAGAAGTCACCTCAACCTGCTTATTAATCTCTGACCTTCAGCTTCATCAACACCTGTGGCATGAAGCGTTGGACTAGATCAGTGGTTCTCAAACGTTATCACCACCTGGAGGGACCTCATCCTTGGAATTGCTGAGGTCTGGCGTGGGGGTATGCAAGAATTTACTTTTGGGGGCACCTGGGTGGCTCAGTCAGTTAAGCGTCCAACTCTTGATTTCAGCCCAGGTCATGATCTTGGGGTTGTGGGATCAAGCCCTGCACTGGGCTCCACGCTCAGTGTGGAGTCTGCTTATCCCTCTCGCTCTGCTCCTACCCTCCCTGTTCATGTGTGCTCCACGCCTCTCACTCTGTCAAATAAATAATCTTTTTAAAAAAAAGAATGTGTATTTTCAACAAATCCTCAGGTGATTGCGATGTTGCTTTATTCTGGGGGCGCCTGGGTGGCACAGCAGTTAAGCGTCTGCCTTCGGCTCAGTGTGTGATCCCGGCGTCATGGGATCGAGCCCCACATCAGGCTCCTCTGCTATAAGCCTGCTTCTTCCTCTCCCCCTCCCCCTGCTTGTGTTCCCTCTCCCGCTGGCTGTCTCTATCTCTGTCGAATAAATAAAATCTTAGAAAAAAAAAAAAAGACCACATTCTGAAGAACCACCAGACTAGATCTATATGTGTCAACACTGTTAGTACATAAAGGTTTTTAAAAATACCAATGTTGAGGCACCAACATAAATAATTAAACTAAAATTCCTAGTGGAAGCTAGGCTTGGGATGTTTGTTTGTTTTAATTGTAAACCTGTCTTTACCACTGTTTCATCCATCCTCAGTCATCCAGGAGGCCAAGGAGAACTAATTTTATGTGCGAACTTCAATGTGCACATCATTATTTACTTTTCATTGATTTAATTATATTGATTGTTAAAACTACATTTATGATAAAAATTCAAACATTGCAAAGGAGCACACTGAAAAAAAAGTAAGATATCCAGGCCTAGATAGGATGAGTAGCTCCCCCAGGAGATTTTCCTAGGTGGCCAATGTGGAGAACCCCTAGGCTAGATGTTTCTAGTGGCCATTCCAGCGCTGACTTTCTAGAATTCCATGATATACAGAGGGGACTTGCAAAGCAGTTGGAGAAACAAGGATACTATTCACTTGGGGGAGGGCAAGCAAGATGGCAGGACAAGGAAGTCTTGCCAAGTAGAATTCCCAATTCCAAAAGACGGAACACATGAGCACCAGCAAAGATGACATCCAAGAGAGGACTCAAGGATACTATTCACTTGGGGGAGGGCAAGCAAGATGGCAGGACAAGGAAGTCTTGCCAAGTAGAATTCCCAATTCCAAAAGACGGAACACATGAGCACCAGCAAAGATGACATCCAAGAGAGGACTCTCAGAACTGCCCCGATTTGAATTAGGCAGAAGGTCCTTGTCCTCCTAAAGCTGTGCATCTGGTGTATAATTCTGCCCACACTCAGAACAATTTCTCAGTCTAGGCCACACTTTCTCCACCTACAATATGCGTTTCCAATGTAAAAGTTGGCTTTACTCTCTTGCATAAACCCTTATGCAGTTATAGAAACTTTTTGAACTGCAAAAATCTTCAGATGTTAGAGTCAATATTTTTATGGCTAAGATACACATTACTTAACAGTTTATAAAGCCCTTTCACATACATATTTCACTAGTTTACAAAGGTTCAGTGTTTTGTGAATACAAGCGGAGCTGATATTATCTGTGTTTTATAAGGTTCTGAAAAGTTCTGTGGCTTAGGAAAGGTTCCTTAGTGGATTGGAGGCACAGCCTGGACAAAGCTGATTGACTCATTCCAAGCCCAAGCCTTCCCACAAAACAACACCTCTGAGTTCTTTGCAAAGTGAGCCATGGAGGAAGTTATCACAGATCTTCAAGGTTCCATCACATTTTTTACTTCCTTTCCCATTCCAACAGCACCGGCAGAAGTCCCCATGAGAAGCTCTATGAAGGTGTGGGGAAAAAAATCAATGTTTGATTGTATCGGTCAGGATAGGTTTGGTTACACGGTAGTAACAAATAACCCCTCAAATCTCAGTGGCTTAAAGTAAGAGTCATTTCATCTTCAGGCTGTATGTCCATGATGGATAGGAAGGGACACTGGGGGGGTCCCAGGCTGGAGGAGCAGCTGTCATCTCAAATGTTGCGGATGCCATGCTTGATTGACAAAAAGAATTCTAGCGGACCTCAAACTGTCAGTTAATATTCCTGTGTGTGTCCCTTCTGCATGTAACCCAGTGGCCAGAACGGGTCATGTGGCCCCACCAGGGAGCCAGAAAAAACAATCCTGCCAAGTTCAAGAAGGGAGGAAACCCAGGAACTTTCGGCAAATGATTCTAACAACTACGCCACAATCCCTCCTCATCTGCAGTGGGAGCCTCTGGGCGTTTGGGCAGCAGCGCTTCCCTTTGCCCCCAGGAAAAGCATGGCCAAGGCAGAGGAGACATTTAGGAGAGAAAAAAAAGCAAAACAAAACAAAAACCCAAACATTGTGTGAAGAGTTTTCTTCACATAGTTTCTTTGAAAGATGGATAGCAAAGGTGCCATGTGCTTGAGAGGGCATCCGTGGCGGGGGCGGGGGGTCTGGAACTAGAGCACAAAGGGAAATGTATTTTGTGTGTTTGACGGTTTGCTGTCCTCGAGGACAGGTGGCTTCTCAGTAGAGCCAGCAGAGTGCTCAGGGCTTGGAGGGGAGGCGGAGCTTGGCTACTGCACAGCCCAGGGAACTGGGGGAGGTGGGGGAGCTTGGGAAGCTGCCTCTTCTCGTTCCTCCTCACTCTCACTCAGAGGACTCCGCAAAGCAGGGTG
Source organism: Ailuropoda melanoleuca (assembly GCF_002007445.2). Classification (NCBI taxonomy): domain Eukaryota; kingdom Metazoa; phylum Chordata; class Mammalia; order Carnivora; family Ursidae; genus Ailuropoda; species Ailuropoda melanoleuca. Next base: position 23,085,115 of record NC_048222.1, on the reverse strand, counting down.
ATGGCCAACGAGGCTGGGCAACAGTGAAACAGGAGGTTATGCTTGCCAAGGGAGGGGGCGATGCCAGGGGCAGCTCCCAGCGGCCATCTGACAGGGGGGAGGGAAGAGGCCTAGCAGACCTGAATCACCACTCCCGTTTAGCCCCTTCCCTCGCAGTCGTGCTTCTCCCCTGCCTGCCCACCACTCATGACCCTCCCTTCTAAGCTGCCTCTGGTTGTCCAAAGATGGCCCCCTAGGGGGCCCCGGGTTGGTGAACCCCTCGGCCAGACCCTGCATTAATTAATTAATAAATGCCTGTCTCTTCATCCTTCCACTTCTTGTCTTCACCATCTGCCCATGAAAGGTTTCATTCCCCATTTCCTGTGCCCTTAATTATGCGTCAGGAGGAGAACAATCTGATTAACTTGAAACAGTCACAGAAGCTAACATTCATCAAGCTCTTACTGTCAGTTCCCTATTGTCCCAAGTTTAGGGTTGTGACCCTAATCCTTTGAGATGGGCATCGTCACTGACGAGGAAATCAGGCTGGGGAACTGCAGTCACTTACTTGACAGAGTCCAGTCAGTAAGTGGCACCGTAAGGGTCACACCCAGGCCCTCCGGCTGCAGAACCCAGCACCTAACCTCTGTGCGGCCCCTGCGCTCGGCTAACGTAAATGACTGATCACAGCACGCCCAGCGGATCTTGATTTCGGAAATTTCAGGCGACTCAGGCATAGTTTTGCTTGGCCCCCAGGCAGAGCGCTCCCAGACCAGGGTCTTCTGGTGGACACCAGACAGTCCTCCTGCCATGCCAAGGCCCTCCTCTCTTTGCCCTCGGTGAGTCCAGAACCCTGTCCCAGTTCTTGTCCTTGCAGGACTTGAGTCCCTCCCAGCCCTTGCCTCCATCCCGGCTTTGATGACCTAGATGCCCGCCTGGGAGCTCTGCTTCCCCAAGCTCTCTCCTTGGAACCGAAACCTGGGCTACCATCCTTGGCTTACCTCTGGAAGGCCCCACGGACCAAGGAGAGGGTGCTTACCAGGTACTGGGGGGCGGGGGCGTCACAGAGCTGATCTGCCTGAGAACAGGCCCAGGGTGGTGGTGAGAATATCCTAGGCAGTGGCCAATCAGAATAAATGCTGGCCAAACACAACCAAGAGACCATATTGCTGCAGACTTGTTAACGATTAGCCTCATCAGGCTTCTCCCCGATGAGGTTGTGGAATATACGTGAGGTTCAGTGAGGTGGAGTCCGGGCCCCACAACCAAGAAAGAATTCTTGAGAAGTCTTTGGTACAAAATGGTGGTTTAGGAAAGCACAGGGACAGGGCCCGAGGGCAGAAAGAGCTGCTGCCCCGGGGTTGTGAGGGGTGGCTGATTATATACGTTGGGGTTGGGGGAGGTAAGGGAACAGGGAGGTTGAGAAAGGACTTTCATATGTTAAAGAAGATTCACAGGATGCCCCAGGCCTGGCCATTGTTGAGTTAAGTTGTTTTTTCCTCTAGCAAGGCATTAACATGAAGATAGTTGGAAACTTCCTGGATTCCTAGAAGTATCTGTCTGTGGTCTGCAGGCTATAAGACATTTAGTTGTATTTCATTTACTTCTGGAAACTAGGTTAGTGATCGGTATACTGCTAAGACATTTGCAAACTGAGGGAGACTCAAGTCTTGCAGGATTGTGATCTCTATAGGTTAACTGTTTCTTTGTCCTTTAGGGCAGCCAGGAGTGCCTGAGGAATGTCACGTACATCCCATGGGGAGGGGGTTGCGGGGTGTCCGTTTTTGTTTTGTCCTCAACTTGCCTTCTGTTCCCTCATCATCCCCAAGTCACTAATTCCAGATCTCACATGTTTGTATCTAAAATCAATGCTCATATGAGGACATAATGTCCTGGCTCTCAGAGCCTTCGTTCCTGACCCTTCGCAGCTTCCACTCTGCAGTTGCCTCTGAATAGCAATCAAAACCCTTGGCCTTAAGAAAATGGAACAGAGGTCTTGTCCCTGCTAGCGCAACTGTAATTACTAAACAACGCAGCCCTGTTTTCTAATCCCAGGCACACACGAGACGCCTGGATCCTATGGTCCTTCCCTGTCCTCTCCCAAAGCCGAAATATCTCCCCTCGGGCTCCAGGGTTCTCCCGCGACACAAGCAGAAGTGAGCGGACTGCTGGGAGCGATATCAGTCCCACAGATTCCCCTCCACCCCTTCCAAAACGTCCCGCAGCTCTTGCTCCTCCTCTTCCGCTTCCAGCGATTGGGCCTCCGCGGGGAGGAGTGGGGGGGAGGGGG